>NW_024870916.1:3150000-3467500 GCF_019054845.1 Dipodomys spectabilis | reverse complement strand
ATCAGCTGGTGACTTCTCCAGGTGGGGTGAGAAAAGGCATCTCCAGAGGAAAGGGGTTGGGGGAGGCCGTGTGCACCTGCAGAGCCCACAGCAGAAACAGTCCAGGAAGGAAGAGGGGGAAACATGAGCCAGGTGCTTGGGCCTACCCCTGCCCCACCAGGGAGCCCATCTCTCCCAATGAGTTGTCTCTCTGGAGTGGGGGGAGGGGTGGTATTGCGCCTTTGGCTCCCTAGGTGGGACAGGGGGCAGGGGCATGTCCCACAAACCTTATCCAGACATGGAGAGGTCCTTCCTGCACGAGGAAGGTGGAGAGGGAAAGCACAGTGCAGAATCAAGTCCAGGAAGGAGCAATGGAGGATGCACGGTGTACAGGGAGCACCCTCTGGCTCAGCAGTGGGTGGAGCAGTGAAGGGCTGGCAGGGGGGAGGGGGAGAGTGGGTGGTCGGTTCAGATGCGGCATCTGGTACTCTGTGTATGTGGGGGGGTTCTCCTAAAATCTATTCCCAACAGATGGAAGGACTCGCAAGCAGGAAGTGAAGAAACCTGGAGAGACCTTGGTGGTCATGAGTGGCCAGGGATAGAACAAGGTAGGAGGGATGAGGAGGGAAGATGCCCCCTTTGGGGTGGTGCAGGACCTATTCAGCAACTTGGGTTTCCGGGGGCATTCGGGTGCAGATCTGATCTGTTTGTGTGTGGGGGGGAACTTTGGCACATGTGGTGGGCAGGGCTTCTAAAAGCTATTTCTGCTGGGAGGGTGGATGGGAGGGGTTTCTAAGAGCAGGAAGATTTAAGAAGCAAAAATAAAGACATTAGGCCATGAAAAATATGTAAAATTGGAAAGGGTGTGGAGGATTTGACAGGAGAATGCTGGGGTGAAGAGGGGCTGCATGTGGTCGAAATTAAGGAGATGTGGCTCCACCTGCTCAGTTAATCGGCAGCTCTGGCCCCATACAGCCCAGGGATGGGGATCTCATCCAGAGAGACACTTCCAGTACACAGATCGGGGGAGAAAGAGGGGGGAAGGAGGTTGAGTCAGATACCTTCTAAGAAGTCACCCAGACTTCCATTTTCCATTGGTCTCTGTAGGCTCCAAGGTAGAAGGTGGCTCCGAGGCTTTGCATAGAATTAGGGTCAGTATGTGAAGATCCAAGTTCAGACCCCCTTGCAGAGACCAGGGACTCGGGAGGGAGCTGGACTCGGAGCCGCAGGTCTCGAGCAGAAGAGTGCCTGCCAAGTGGGAGAAAGACATACCGGATTATACAGGCCTGTGGAACCAGAGTCTGGGCTCTGGTGTACACACACACACACACACACACACACACACACACACACACACACACACACAACACACACACACACGGGCCTTGACTAGAATACCTATCTATAGGTAATGGTGAGAGAAAGATAACCTATACAGGGAATATACACATAAGGTGTCTTCAACCTAAGCCAACATGGCTTAGGGCCAGTGCAGACAGCATAGCCAATTAGATGTAGGTGGGAGTTCATCAGTAGCATTTTTTTAAATTGCAAAAAATTTGGACAGGGAACAAATATACATATTTTTCAACCATCATATTCCACATCCTTCTTCTTCCTTCCTAGGAAACACACCCAATCAACAAAAAGGCTTAGATATGGCTCTTGACCTTGAAAGTGGAAGCAGAATATTTTGGATGTCTGAGCTGTTAATAGTGTTTTCAATAATAATGTCACATGCAACAGCCTTATGAGTCCTGCAGGTCAACACTCTACTTCCTTAGTGATGTGATAGGAATGTAAACCTTACTGGACTTAGTATTGTTTTCCACTTCCTTTTCTACCACCTGGCCCAAATTATAATACAAAGTAATGGAAAGAAAAAGTAATGCCATCTTAAGAAAGTCATTTAGGGTTCTGAGAATTTGGCTTCATGATACAGTGATTGCTTAGCATGCATGAAACCCTAGGCTCAATTCCTCAGTACCACATGAACAGAAAAAGAAACACTGGAAGTGGTGCTGTGCCTCAAGTGGTAGAGTGCTAGCCTTGAGCAAAAAAAAACAAACCCAAAAGCTCGGGAACATTTCCTTGGCCCTGAGTTCAAGCCCCAGGACTGGCAAAAATGTCACTTAGCTAGTAAATGCCAAATAGAGAATCCATACTTGGAATATATAATTGCTCCTTTCAACTATTACCTAACAGTAGTCCTTAATTCATGTTTTTTTTTTTAACCTATATTAGGATACTGTGTTTTAAAAAAAACCCTTTTGTTAACAGATCACAACAATTAGTGCCAGGAATGTGCTTAGATATCAGGTGAAGATTAATCCTGGAAATTCAAAGATTCCATGCTTTTGAGTGGTCACTTCTAATCACAATGAGAAGGGTAGTCTAAGTGAGATTTGAAAATCTTTTTTGGTCAGTTATGGCACCAAAAAGGCAGAGGCTAATTAATAGTTTTAACAGAAGTGAAGGAATAACCCCAGCTCGAAGAAATAAATGATAATAATAACTAAATTATACCAGAAACTGTTCTAGGGAACTATTTTGGGTTATTGAAGAACTAGTTATCAACTAGGTTCATTCCACATTGCCTTTAGCATTCTAAATCACTTAGGCTAGTTCTTAATCTCTGTGTGATAAGTTGTATCTCCTTTTATGTTGTTCTTTCATTCCTGATATCCTTTGCTTTCTAAAAATCTCAGTCTTTCTCTATTTCTCTATGAATATTTCCTAATATTAAATAACACCTACACAGATGGCAGAGGATGCTAATATGAGTCCCATTGTTCATGAGTCATTAGTATAACAACATGGAAAAATGAGGACATAGTTATTCCTACCTCAATTTTTCTGAAAAGCTGCAATGTCATCATTTGATTCAAATTTCCATTCTTTGTATACATAGTGTCATTAAATGCAGTAAATTCAAACATGAGCCAGGTGCTGGTGGCTCACGCCAGTAATCCTAGCTACTCTGGAGGTTGAGACCAGAGGATTGTGGTTCAAAGCCAGACTGGTCAGGAAAGTCCATGAGACTTTTATCTTCAATTAACCACCAGAAACCCGGAAGTGGTTCTGTAGCTACAGTGGTAGAGTGCTCAACTTGAGATGAAGAGCTGAGGGACAGTGCCCAGGCGCAGAGTTCAAGCCCCACGACAAACAAAACAAGTGCAAATATGACTTTCAGTTTCCCCAAAAGGAACTACGAAGTCAATATTAATCTTCCTATGCATTAAAAATAATTCTGAAATGATTCAGTGCACCTACTTTAGCTGAGTTATTTAAGTTATGGCTTCTTTGATGGATATATTCTCTTATTTTAAAAATTACCAAATATTAGCTTTATAAATAAACTTCTTCTAATATTTCTTGTTTCAAAAGAAAAGTTCATACAGTTGATGTCACTTGGTTTTCTCAGTTCAAAGTCAACTCAGGCAGGGGAGTCTGTCACATTGTTATCTCTAATTAAACACCAAAAAAGCCAGACGTGGGATTTTAGCTCAAGCAATAGTGTACTAGATTTGAGGGCAGGTAGACAAGAAAGACAACTGTTCAGGGACAGGGTCCAGCCTCTGAGTTCAAGCCCCACATCCAGAAAAAACTAAACAAATGTTAGAGTTCTTGATTTTTGCCGTTCTAACTGGGGTGAAGTGATATCTCAATGTTGTTTTGATTTGCATTTCTTTTATGGCTAGGGATGTTGAACATTTCTTCATGTGTCTATTGGCCATCCTTCTTTCTTCTTCAGAGAAGTTTCTCTTTAAGTCTTTCGCCCACTTATTTATTGGGCAGTTGTTTCTTTGAGGATTTGTTTTTGGGGGGTTAATTTTTTGAGTTCCAAGTATATTTTAGATATGAGACCCTTGTCCGTTGTATGGCTAGTAAAGATCTTCTCCCAATCCGTGGGCTTTCTATTGATCTTGCTAGCTATGTCATTTGCCCTGCAGAAGCTCTGCAACTTTATGCAATCCCATTTGTCCAACCTTTCTTTGATTTGTTGTGTTTCCGGGTCTCTATTATTTACCATACCTAAGATATGGAACCAACCCAGAGTCCCCTCAGTAGATGAATGGATCAAGAAAATGTGGTATATATACACAATGGAATTCTATGCCTCCATCAGAACGAATGACATTGCCCCATTTGTTAGGAAATGGAAAAACTTGGAAAAAATTATATTAAGTGAAGTAAGCCAGGCCCAAAGAAACATAGGTCCCATGGTTTCCCTTATTTGCAATATCTAGTATATGTATGAGTCAAGCGGAAAAGGTCAGATAATGTGATGTCAGGAAAATGAACCCTTAGATATGTATTTTAATGTTTTTTTCTTTCATGCATGTGTTTCTAACGCATTTATAAGATTATCTCTTTATTGCTTTGTATGGCCCTCCTCCACAGTATAACCCCTGCTTTCACTATATTTGATGTCAGTATAACTTGTGGAGGAGACGGGGAAAAACCAGTTGTTTAAGGATACAGGTGGACCTGTTGCAACAATGAGAAGTACAAGTTGACATGTCCAAAACGAGCATTACAACGTCGGTGCGGGGGGGGGGGGGGGAAGGGGAAGGATTGGGGTTGGGGGGGAGGGGGGAGGCTGGGAAGGGATGTGAAGGGTAAACCAAAGGAGGAGGCTGCAATGCTTGGTAAGAAATGTACGCATTATCCTGCCCATGTAATTGTAACCCCTCTGTACAGTATGTTCACAAATAAAATTAAATTAAAAAAAAAAGAAAAAAAAACTAAACAAATGAAGAAGCAAACAAAAAACCCACATATTTCTTTGGGACCATCCTTACAGCACTGGTTTGAGAAGAGGCTCCTTTTGCTTATCATATTCACTGGAACCTGCTTTTTGGAATCCTCATTGCTATGGTGAACTCAGGACCAGATTAAAGGAATGGATAACTGACTTTTGCAACAAGAGAATCATCTCAGGAGTTAAATATCCATGCATAAGACATTTTAAAACCTCATGTCTTTGTTTCTTTGAAGTAGAATACTTTAAAACAACGTTATTTTCTTTTTCTATGCTGGCCTTCAAATGGCAGATTGTTTCCTTTTGTAATACTCTCAATTAGAAGTTTACAGAAAAGTTTTATATGAGTAAAGAACACACTGGAACAAGTCAGGGACAGAGTTTCCTTCAAGCCTTTGATTATTTTCTTGTACAGTAAAAAGGACAGCACAAATTAACTTGAACTTGGTCATTTCCCTATGTTCAATTCCTCTCTTGGAATCAGTATCCACTTCCCATAACAGTTCCTTCCACTTACTTCCAGGAACAATCTATGGTGCTACTCCCGGTAAAATGAATGTTTTCTGGCTTCATTGTAATACCACAAGTACATCTTTGGACATGAGGTAACACGTGTTTCAGAGACAACTTAGTAACGAGAAAATATGGAATTGTCATGGTTTATAAAACATTATCCATGTACATATGGCCATATAAGATGATGTTAAGTAAAATGAACCTCAAGATAGGAACACAACTTGTTTTTTTCTTTTTTGTTATTGTTTTTAATGTACTAAATGTACTATGTGATTTTTTGTTTCTCTTCTATTTTCTTCCTCCATGGTGTAACCCCTGTTTTCACTGTATTTGATGTCGTTAACCTGCACCTTACATATACATTTTTCTAATGTGGGGAGGGGAAGGGAAATAAAATGCTGAAACAAGGAAACAGTATGACCCATTGTAACAACGAGATGAACAAGACACTATGTTGAAAACGAACTTTAAAACTTGGGGATGGGAGGGAGGAGTTTGGATGGTGGAGAGAAAAAAGATGACGGGGAAAAACAAAGAAGATGTAACTGCTCATTAGATAATGCACTTATTAACTTACTTATGTAACTCTAACCCCTCTGTACATCATTTTCAAAATAAAAAACATGAAAGAAATTATCCTGGAGTACATTAAGTTGAAATTTCCTATGCTCTGTAAATTAAGACCAATTTTAAGTGGGAAGAAGATTCTCAGAAACATTTTTTAGTAAGTGTGTGTGTTGTTCATTAGTTCCCTAGTGTACGTAAGTTAACAGTAGGAGATACAATGAGAATAATAGGAGAAAGAGAAGTTCTGTGTTTAAATATAATGGTCCAATACACTATAGAAGACTCTGCAAAACACAACTTTGAAACAATAAAGCTAAAGCCAGTATTTAGATCTACGGGAGTGATATAGAGAAAGCATTACTATTAATGAAACATGAAGGATAAGGCCACTCTCTTTCATCTACTAACTCTAAATCATGGTAGCTAATCATGCAAATTTGTAAAAAGTAGAATGGAAGAATAATTCTGGTTCCAAGTAAGTCAGATATAAGAGCATGGACTTAATTGGAAAAAAAAGACCATGTTGAGAAAGCAGGAATTATATTAGCAATGAACTGGTGGCTAAGATCACATTTCTTTTTCCATTTTTTCTTTCTTTTTCTTTCTTTCTTTTTTTTGGATGGTTGTGGGGCTTGAAGTCTGGGCCTCCACTCTTCAGTCCAAAGCTAGCGCTCTACCTCTTGAGACACAGTGCTATTTCCAGTTTTCTGCTGGTTAATTGGAGATAAGGGCCTCAGAAACTTTCCTACGCATGCTGGATTTGAACTGCAATCCTCAGATCTCAGCCTCATGAGTAGCTAGCATTATACGCATGAGCCACCAGCATCCCTCTTAACATCACATTTCTAACAGTGTACACTCAGTATATGTAATGTGTATGTTTCTCTATCTTTATATGAACTCGAGTTAAAAATCTGGACTACAGTTTTTGCACTCACGAAAATGTTTCTAGTTTAAAAGTTGATACTCCTGGAAAAATAGAACCTAAGAATGTCAAGGAGTCTGGGAAGTTCAGCTTGCATCCAGCCTGGGAGAACAGTCTTTGAGACACTATTTATAATTACCAGCCAAAAGCTGCACTGGAAGAATGGCTCATGTGATGGAATACTAGTTATAAGCAAGATTGCTGAATAAGAGCTTGAGGTTATCATATATATACCTACAAACATGCACATACACACAGAGGCACTTATATGTGCAAACACACATATGAAACAACTCTCAGAATGTGTAGAAATGTTAGAAAATAATTTAAAAAATGTCCTAAGACTAGAATCAAGTGATAATTTTTTAATCTTAGAAAGTCCTCAAGTGAAATTTCCCCCCAAAATGCTTGAGAATATTACATAGTTAGGGACCAGAGATAGTAAGAAAGTCAAGTAATCGTTATTGAAGGGGTTGGATCCATGGAGGAATGAATCAGAGACCCCTGCAGGTGCATCTGAAAACGTTCATATCCTGTGTCAAATGTTAGAAGATCTTTGAAAATAGTACATAAACATTCTGAGCCATCAGTCTTTTGAAAAATATTATCGGAGAAGTTCAGAAATGCTAGTCTATATCAAAATTAAATAAACCAACAAAGTGTGGTAAGACAATGAGATACAAGCCTGGAATTCTAGCACTCAGACTAAGACAGGAGATTAGAGAGTGGAATTACATAGTGGTACCTTCCCTAGACTAGGTAATATAATTTTGTCTCAATAAAACAAAACCAGAAAGGAATAAAAAAAAAACAAGAAAGGAATACACAGTTGCAAGTTTTGGCTAATTTTCTCATTATGTTTTAAGAAGTCAAGTTTCCTATTGAAATGCAACTCATATGTAATCCTCAGTTGTGTTTTAAATGCTGTCATCATTACAGAACATTCCTAGATGCTAAAGAGCTCAAGATTCATTGTTGGTGGGAATGTAAACTTGTTCAACCACTTTGGAAAGCAGTATGGAGGTTCCTCAAAAGACTTCACAAAGAACTCCCCTATGACCCAGCAATCCCACTTTTGGGCATTTACCCTAATGTTTACAAAAAAGACCACACTAAAGCTACCAGCACAACAATGTTTATTGCAGCATTATTTACCATAGCTAAGATATGGAACCAACCCAGATGCCCCTCAGTAGATGAATGGATCAAGAAAATGTGGTATACATACACAATGGAATTCTATGCCTCCATCAGAAAGAATGACATTGCCCCATTTGTTAGGAAATGGAAAGGCTTGGAAAAAATTATATTAAGTGAAGTAAGCCAGGCCCAAAGAAACATAGGTCCCATGGTTTCCCTTATTTGCAATATCTTGTATAGGTATGAGTCAAGCAGAAAAAGTCAGAGAATGTGATGTTAGGAAAACGAACCCTCAAATATGTATTTTAATGTTTTTGTTTCTTTCATGCATGTGTTTCTAACGCATTTATAAGATTATTTCTTTGTTGCTTTGTATGTCCCTCCCCCACAGTGTAACCCCCGCTTTCACTATATTTGATGTCAGTATAACATGTGGAGGAGACGGGGACAAACAAGTCGTTTAAGGATTCAGGTGGACCTGTTGCAACAATGAGAAGTACAAAATGTCATGTCAAAACCAGCTTTACAATGTCGGTGTGGGAGGGGGGAGGGGGGGTATGATTGGGGGGGGAGGGGGGAGGCTGGGAAGGGAGGTGAAGGGTAAACAAAGGAGGAGGCTGCAATGCTTGGTAAGAAATGTATGCATTATCCTGCCCATGTAATTGTAACCCCTCTGTACAAAATAAAATAAAATTTAAAAAAAAAAATTGAAAACGTAAGCATCATTCTGTTGGATTCCAAAGAAATGATGAAGGATTACAAAAGCTTAAGCCTGGGGAAATAGCGAAGTTCATCTAATGTAGGACTTTGTAGACCTGTCTAAATTAGAATTTAGATTTAAAATAAATATTTTTGTTTGTAATTTTTTTGTAATTTCATATTCTATTTCATATTGAATTTCATATTCTATACGATAGAAGATTTAATTCACAAATTCACAAATGATTCAGGCATTCCATTTGCCTAACATATTCTTTCAAGTGAGCTATAATTAGAACTTAGTTAATAGATAATTGCAAAAGTTCCTGTGTAACATGATAATGAGAATAATCTATACAAAGTTGCCAACAAATTTATGACATTAATTTATAAATTTAGAAAAACAGGAATTTTTTGAGACTTTGGTGCACCATGGTATGAATAGAGTAATTGTGTGACATCCTTTTTCTTCTACCTATATATAACACAGGAAAAAATTTTCTTAATTACATACCTCTGTATACGATGAGAAAAATGCTAGGTTTGGAGTTTGTTTTTATTTTGGTTTTGTTGTTTGCTTTATCCTCGGGCTTAAATTCTGGGCCTGGGTACTATCCCTGAGCCTGTTTTTGCTCAAGGCTACTGCTCTTCCACTTGAACAACAGTGCCACTTGTGTCTGGCTTTTCGTGAGCAGTTTATTGGAGATAAGAATCTAAGGAACCTTCCTGCCTGTGTGGGCTTTGAACCATAAGCTTCAGATCTTCATATTCAGGTATTCAGATGTCCTGAATATCTGTGATAGATAAAAATATAGCTATAAATAATATTTGCAAGTGTTTTGATCTCAAGAATACCACTGGGGAGAAAATGATGCAGCAAAGTTTAGTGTAGTGTTCTTTCCCCAATAGGAAGAGCATCACATTAGAAGAAGTGTAGTATTTTTTCACAATAATGATAAGCTAGTCCTGATGTGAATTTAGGGAATTTTAAGGTCCACCTTACAAGTTGGAAACTGTTGGGCTAGGATGAATTTACAGCATAAAAACTTAGGATTGATGGTCATAGAAATAATAGCTTACTCTGATGAACATATGTTTACACTTTAGGAATTTATTATAGATACTTCATAGTTTTGGTGGCTATTTTTTCTGTTGACTTTTAAATATGTACCCCCCACACTGGAAACTGCATCAATTGCAGAATAAAATGCAAACAGGTACTGTTTTGAATGTCTCTGGTTCGGCATGTTCAGAATTTGAAAATGAGTACTTAGTAGTTACAGGAATGTTGAAAAATACATATATTCTGTCCTCTTAACAATTAGTCAGTTTTAAAAGTTAGGAGTTTCCATAGAATTGAACTGTTTTCTGTTTTAGTATGACAATACTAAAATAATGTGTTTTTTCCAAAATAATTGCAAGTATATTCTGAAAAATTTGTATAGTTTGATAGCATTCAAGTTGATGACCATCTGATAAAGAAAGGGGTAATTAATACAAATTATAAGACAAATAGCGTTCATTTTTTAAAAAGGTAATCCACATAGAATAATATTTACTATACCAATATAGTGAAATTATATTTTATGTAGCTTATTTTTTAATTTAATTTTATTGTCAAGGTGATATATAGAAGTGGGTGCAGTAATTGTAAGATAGTAAATATATAGCATGTCGAACTTTTTACCTCCTCCCTCATTTTTCTCATATTTTCCTTTACCCCAATACCCCTTACAAGTTGTAATGTAAATTTCCAACAAGTCTTGTGAGTATTGCTATTGCACTGGTTTGTCTTTTGCCCTTTGTCTCGCCATTTTGTTGTTCCTCTTCTCTTGCCAAATTAAGATATATGTATATACAATACACAGGATCCCAAAATCAAATATAGTAGGGGATAAACCATAGGGGTAAACACAAAGAAAAAGAAATCACATTGTACATCAAAAACAACAACCACGAAGAAAAACCTCTGTTTCCATATCTAGGAGTTTATTTTGCTCAGCATTATCTTATATGGTCATATATACATAACTATTGAGACATTCGGCTCATCTGCTAGGACTATCCTAGACATTTCCTACTTATTACAAATGAGAGAAACCATGGAATCTCTTTATGTCTTGCTTATTTTACTTAGTAGGATATTTCAAAGTCTTTCCATTTCCTTATGACTTAGAAGCATAGAATTCCACCGTGTGTGTGTGTGTGCGTGCGTGCGTGTGTGTGTGTGTGTGTGTGTGTGTGTGTGTGTGTGTGTGTGTGTGTGTATCACATTTTGTCAATTCGTTCATCAACTGAGTGGCATATTGGTTTAAAACATGATTGCATCTAAGTATCACTTAGGGTCATTCAAAAATGACAGATGCCACTTCCACAGACATTCTAAAATCATGATTTCTAAGTCAGGATTTTATGGTGGCAGGTGTTGAGATATCTGAATGAGTCTATCTATATCTTGCACTGAATTAGACAGGAAGATATCCAATATCATATAGAATAAAAATGGTAGTGATAAAATATTCCCTTGAGAAAGACATAAGAGGTTGCCAGAAGTATGAAGTAGTTGAGATAATTTTGAAGAATTTAGAAATGCAAGCTCAGGTATGTCTCTTTAAATAATAATTATGTAAGTGGAAGGGCAAAAGAAGGGGAAGAGAAGAAAATAACTGACAGCAGATCATTGTCCCAAATTAGAGTATAAAAGACATAATCTATTACTTCCAAGTTAAAAAGAGACCAATATAATATGTCGCACTTAATTTAGGTACATGCAAAATGTTTACTTGGCTTTTTCCTACTTTAATGCTCCTAAAAAAATGAAGACATAAGAAAAGGTATGTGATTGCCATTACTTCAACCTGAACACTAACTGTGATGAGCCCTCTTTTTCTCACTTTGCACTTGGAAAATAGTACCTAAGTTGATGATGTTGTGGCTGATTAGAGGTAGACTAAGGGGCTTCTAATTGTACAATTATCCCAGAATAGTTTAAAGTAGTTTTTTCTCCCAAGATATCCAACTACATTTTCTGAAGTTGTGCTTTGAACACACCCTCACACATGAGCAGATTATTTGAAATTATACTTCAACATTTCCTTGTCACATTCTACTTTGTGCCTTTGTCTTTTTTTGCACATTCCTTTTGAGTTCATGGTTGCTCTATTTCCATTTCATCTGTAAAAACTGCTAAGAACATTGTTCAACTACCACTTCTTGTTTGCACATGCCCAGTCTATGTATGAAGGTACTTTGTACATGTTAAGCAATAGGGTAGTACTCACTCTCTGAGGAGAATAGTTCCACATTATAACCCTATGCTCACATTAGAGGGCGTAGAATTTAAAGCATTTTGAGACAAACAGTGATATTAGAATTGAAAGGCTCCTTAGGGACATTTTCTTGGAGCTCATTAGTTTACCCAGGAGAATTATAAATATCCACAAAACCTGGACCTTATTAGTAAGTATCCGAATTAACACTGGATCTTAGATACTGTGTTAATACAAGTCACCATTTTATTATTGTTACATCAGAATCCTTCCCTATTGCAAATATGGATGAGAAAATGAAAGAAAGGCATTAAAGAAAAATGTCTTATCTTTTTAGGCATTTAATCCTAGTGGTGAGGGTAATGTCTGAACTCTCCCATTCAATAAACATTTAAAGTTTATAAGAGTACTTCCTACATATAAGAATTTGTGGCATGTTGATTGACAGGGTTATTTCAGCATGGAGATATCCCTAACAAGAACTAGATTTAAATAGAATATATGTCAGTTATGATGTGTCAATCAGGCATTTTCTATTCTAAAGAAGAATCAATTCGAGGACTGTTCAGTAACATCAGTAACATCAGTGTTACTTGTCCTACATTTATAATGAATAGGCTGATATAATATCCAAACATATCTAAAGATATTTCAATAAAATCCCAAACTGAATGGATACATGGGTCACTCATTGAAACTGTAGACAAATTAGTCTTATCTGTGCTGTAGATCAATCTATAATCACCTGGCTAAACAAACTCTTCAAAAATATTCACAGAATTCCTCTAAGTAAAGATCATGACAGTTATATCTGTATAATTCTTCTAAGGTCAGGATAAAAGAATTTGTTCTCAATATTTTAAATCAACAGAATCTGTTGAATTCATGGATCCAGAATTTTATGGCTTCACATTCATATCTCAAAATTTTATTAATATGACTTTCACAAAAACACTGTTCTTATTGAACTTGTCTATGTCCTTTCAGTTTTCAAATCCAAATAGCATATTTCCTTCAGTATCTTCCTGACAATTTGTTCCCTTGTTTACCTCTCTAAATCTGTTTTTGGTCGTGGATATTTTAATGATGTCTAAAAAGACTTATCCATGCATCTGTTTAACATAAATTTTAGAACTATCAGAGAGTTTTTTCCTCTAAATCCATCATTTCCACCTGTAGTCCTTATCACCAAGAATATTACTAACATGGTTGCCATCCAGAGACGTGGAAGCACTTTAGATTTCTTCTTATCCTTCTACTTCCGTCTGTTAGATAAGATGAATGATCAAGATTTTCTGTTTCTGTCACTAATATAATTTCTATGTACTCCTTTTTATGCAACTGAAACTGGCCTGTTTCAAATACTCATCATTGGTCACTTTGTCCTAAAACAACTGCTTACATAGTATGCTTTTTCCCCATAGACTTTTCATATTGTTCCTCTCCATCACCAAATTACTGCTCCATGTAAGCACACAGAGTGAATATCTCAGACACAAATTCTAGTATCATTAATTACTCACTCCATTGACTGTTGGCATTACATTTCTCATCTGTAAATGGATATAATCTACCAGAAATATTGAAGAATGAATTTGTTGAATTCTAGAGCAAGAAAAAAGAAAAGTGAAGAGTCCTTACATTTTCCATCTTACCTTACAAATAAGAAAAGAGTCAAATTCAGTTTGTTGGTTTAAAATCACAATTTTATTTCATGCAGAAATAAAAATAAGTCATCATCAGGCTACACTGTGGTCATCATCCTCACCAAAATTATTATTAGCATCATAAGTGCTAATTATTGAAAGTCTGGTATGTGTCTATGACGTTGCTATTATTTGTCTTTTGATTAATAATTTTAATGTTACCACTGTGCATGCATCCATATTAAAATTTTGAACAAATAAAGAAACTAAAAAAAACTAAACCATATCAGGTAACTTGACTATGTGCTTTTAACAAATTATGGAATAGATTTTTGAAGCATTACAAATTCCTAACCAGTATGAATTAACTTCTCTCTCCGTCACTACACACAAATATTTAAGAGTTTGAACAGAACTTTTTTCAAGTGATATACTCTAAATGTTACTACAATATCATGTGTATATCTAAAATTTCCTTTAAAGTAATAAACTCTACTTTCAAATCAAGTATTAGTTATTTTATTCTCAGGAACTTTTAGAAAAAGACTGTATATCTTTGAAATGTAAAAGGTCAAAATGGTAGCATAAAAATTTTAGAGGGAGTCTGTCTTCAGAAATACATATACATATATATCTATATATACGTTATGTGCACAACGATATAGATTTTTAGAGATTATTTGTCATCAGAAATATGTACATATATTTAAATTTCTGTGTAGAATGATGTACATTATAGTGAAAGATACATCTTAAAACATAATTAAAATTTAAAAAATACATCAAACCAAGTGCCAGTGACACGCTTATAATTCGAGCTATTCTGGGTGCTGAGATCCTAGAATTGTGTTCGAAACTAACCCAGACAGAAAAGTACTTGTTAGAGTCTTATCTCCATTTAATCACTAAAAACAGGAATTAGCTCTGTGCTTCCAGTTGTGGAGTGCTGTCCTTAAGCATAAAAACATTGGGGACAATGCCAAAGTCTTGCAAACAACAACAACAACAAAATGTATCACATCAATTTCACAAAAGCAAATTTTAACTGCTGTGAACATTTCTTAGAAACATGAATACATGCCCCTGGAAAATGTTAAGTAAAAGTATAGAATATTTATGTCTAGGTTAAAGACAAGACTATTTAGATTGTTTAGGATATTTAGGTGAGGATTAGGAATTAAGAATAATGAGATTTGGGTAATAGATTGGGATTGGACTTTAATTATAGTCTATAGTAGTAATAAAATGATATTTGTAATGATTATATAAAATTATTCTTGCTTGGTATATGAATTATAATAAGTGATAAACATTTTAAAATGATTTCCAATGCAAAGGATTATCAATTCTTTTGTACTTTCAAAAAAATTAAGAAATCTATTCCAAGGCTAGTTTGCTCTAAGACTATATTTGTTTTCTAAAATTAATTTAGGAATGAGTTAAGATTTAGATAACGATGCACAGCAGAAGAGAGTGAGAGGGGATAGAATGATGGACCACATAGGAGCTGTAGGTCATTGGTACTGTGTTTCAAAAAACAGAAAGACTTCAGAGAAGAGAAAGAGGAATATAAGGTGTCCTGAATCAAGTTTCGTTTTAATCCACCTAATAGTTTTGACTGAGAATCAGAGAACATGGGAAAAATCGAAAATAAAGCATTGTATAAACCTGTTACAATGTAAAGAAATTGTAATAGGAAGATGATAATTAATTTCCAAAGAAATAAAAGAAAGGGTAGGTAAATTCTAAAGGGAAAAAGAATGAAGAGAGAAAAGAAGCAAAATAAACCTTTATCAATAACAAACACAAGAGTTTGGAAGTGGAAAGGCAGTAGAAATATTGTAAATAACAATAAAATAACAATAAAAATTGCTAACGTGGATAGAAGATGGATCATATTTTATCATATATAATTTTGAAGTAATAGGAAATGAAAATTTAAAAGTCATAATTTAAAACACTATAGCCCAATGGTAAAACATTGGCATAGCATGTGTGAAGCAATGGTGTGATCGCCCAAACATTACAAAGTACACCCAAAGCACACACACAAAAAAATCCACATTAACACACACACACACACACACACACACAACATACACACATTTGGAATATTGATATTATCATATTAAACAGAGGTAATTATCACAAATAGTAAAAATATGTTAATATGAAATCATATTATTGCTCATACTATTTAAAAGTTTACTAGAAATAAAATACTCACAATATACTTGGATTCTTATAGATCAACTAAATTGAAAATTAAGAAATAGAAGACACGAGAACCTTTGCAAACAAGTTTTAAATAATAAACATTTTGAAACATGTATACTTTTATTTTGACAAAAGATTGATGTTACTGGTATTTTAACTCAAGATTTAGAATATGATAACCAGATGCTCTATGTCTCGCTAGAGATGGCTATATTTCTAATCATTTCACTCTGGATACTTTTATAATAAAGGTCTCATCATTTCAAAGCCTCTCCCGAATCACAAACCCTGCTTATATTTCCCACCATAGCTAGAAAATGGAAGCCACAAATCACCATTCCCTGCTCAAACATTTTTTTAATTCAAGTACAAATATTTCCAAAAAGTGACCAGGTAATGAAGCCTTCTTAATAAAGTATGTACTTCTTGGAAACACAGTAAGGACAAATATGTTTAAAACTATAAGAAATTAAAATTATTTAAATTCACCAACCATATAAAAATTAAGAAAATAATTTTTAAATATTCATGTTAAATATTTTAAAAGCAAAATATATGTGTCTAAATAATTTACATTGTAAAACTCATGCAAAATTGAATTAACTAATCCTTCGACTCTGAAAAAAGAATTACTCTAAAGAAACAAAAGAAAATAATTAAGTTCAAAATTTGAAATTTAGAAAATGAAATGAATTGCATTCTTTAGTTGACTGAAGAAACTGTAAACCCTCTGTATATCAATTTTATAATAAAAAATGCATGAACAAAGAAAGCAAAAGTACCCATTGATCAATAGCACCAGCTAAAGTATCAGTATTTCTTTTTTTGAGTGTACAAGAAAATCGATGGAGGGGATAAGAATGTTCCTTCCATTAAAAAATGTACTCATTACCTTACTTATGTTACTGTAACCACTTTGTACATTACCTTTACAATAAAATTAAATTGAAATTAAAAATAAATTAAATAATATACTAATTAAGAATTCTTAGAAGCCATTGGTTAAAAACTTTGTAAAAAACTGTCCTAGGAACCCAAGGAATATACTTTGATGATACTATTTAAATACTTAAACTTCAGCAGAGAAGCAAAAAGTTTATAAATGTTACAAGTAAAGTAATAAAGCAGAATATATTACTAATAATAAAAATCATAAGATGAATTTATAGTGGTAGTCAAATATGTAACAAATGAGATGAATTGCCATTCGTTTGCACTTAATAAGTGAGAAAGAATTCTCTAGGTCTTTTAAAATATATCTTAAGATAATGAAGAAACTATTCTGTAACATCATATGATAATCAGATAAAGATGATATTAAAACAAAGAACAGATTGTACTAAGTTGTGGGATGTTAATGTATTTACCTATTTTGGTTGTGGGTAACTGTGGGGATTTCAACTTGGAGTATTGTTCTTGCTAGGCTGGCGTCATATCAGTGGTTAATTATAGGATAGGGGTTCCCTTTCCACAAGAACATGCACCTGATCTGTCCTTTTAGCCTTCCATCATCAATGGCATCAGAGTCGCACACCAACTTGTCTAGCTGACTACCTTGGCTGGCCTGGATTCTGCAGTCCTTCCAATCTTTGCCTCTAGATAGTGCAGGATCGTGGAAATGATCCAGTGCACCCAGCTATAGAGTGAGAAGGAAGTCCACTAAACTTTTGGCTTGGGTTCTGTTCTCAAGCCTCCTAAGTAGTTAAGAGTAAAGATGGGAGCCCCTGGTGCCAAGCAGTAGCAGTATTTTTAAAAAACTCGACATATATATGAGTTAGGCTTGTGATTACCTCAGGAAAAGAATAAAAGAGCAGTGAAGCATAAAGGACAGTCAGAACTTTAACTAGCTACTCAGAGGCTGAATCAGCTTAGCTAGCTACTCAGGAGGCTGAGATCTGAAGACCACTGTTCAAAGCCAGTCCAATCATGAAAATACATGTGATTATCTCCAAAACATCAGAAAACAGCAATGGCTCGAGTGGTAAAACACTATCCTTGGGCACAGAAGCTTAGGGATAGTGCCCAGGCACTATCAAGCTTCAGGAATGATGAATACATGCATGAGCTCCTGCAAATATGCGTGTGCATACACACGTGTGCGTGAACACACAAACACACCAATGAGTATTTCAATGCTACCTTCTTTAATATTTTTTACCTTGTTGTACCCTATTGCCATGTATTGGTTCACAAATTAACAAAATCAGCTAAGCAGCTATTTACATACAACTGATCATGTTTCTCTAAAGTCTATTCTCTTTTTGCAAGCCTGCTTTTATATGACCCAAAAGTAAATTATTCAGGAGGGCAATTCATCTCCCTCAAATCTGTAGTATTAGATGATTGTTTAGGTTCTTCCTAGCTATATGATTTTGTGAAATTCTGCATCAAACAGCGTATTTCTTTCACGAGAAGGGAAGCCTTTGTCAAACAATTAATAATAGGATTTTCTCCTCCTGGCAAGCATGTGTAGTTTTATTATCTTCGTATATTTCATGATCTGTCTGTGTATGCCAAAGACTGCTGTGAAAATAAAAAGACCATTCTCAGCACTTAGCATTCGTATAACATTCATATGTATGAAGGTATTTAAATATTACTGAAATTGCTTTGGAATAAATAATGTTCACTTTGACTATTTTGAGAAAGAATTGGTTTCTCAGCACTTAGGTAAGAACGTGAGTGAAAAAAACAAAAGGAAAGTTTGGAACAACTCAACACATACATTCAAATGAAACAAAACAACTGAAGAAAACACAAATTAATTCAGTACTTAAAAACCTGCAGGAAATGCAATGATTTTTTTTAAAAATCAGCTATGATAAGCTTTTGAGAATCCTGACTACATGGGAGTCTACTGTTGTGAGGACAGTGGTTAAAGCCCAGACTGGACAGAAAGATCTGTACACAAAGCCATGCCATGCACCTGTTATTCTAAATTCCAGGAAGAATAACATAAAGTGGGATGAGCCCAAGATCATACACAAGGAGAAAGCCAGAATCTATCTGAAAAATAATCAGGATAATTTAGGGCTGGGGCATGACAAAGTGTTAAGAACACCCATTTAGGAGACACAAGACACTCAATGCAAACTTTATTAGGCGTAATGAAGAAAAAAGCTATAACTTTAAATAATTGGAATGATTGTAAGATTTTGAGTATTTCAGTGGAGAAAAAAACCATGAGAGAGATAGAGTGAACCCATGTTGTGATCCCTTCTACTTAAGCTATAATGTTGTGTGGAACTCCAGACATAACAGAGTTATCTTGCAAATGAGTATGGATATGCATTTGGGTGATGGAAATATTCTACTTACACAGGTGTAAATTAGATTTTTGGCTAGATTGTAGTTCTTGAACTAAGAGCCTGTGTGATGCCCTGAGCTTTATCTCTCAAGGCTACACTCTATTACTTTGAGCCACAGTTCCAATTCTGATTTTCTGTTTGTTGTTTGGAGATAAGAGGCTCATGGACTTTCTTGCCAAAATGGCTTCAAACCATGATCGTCAGATCTCATCCTCCTGAGTAACCAGGATTCCAGACATAAGCTGTCTATTTTTTAAATAGTTTAGTAAATCATGTAGTTACAGAAGTTATAAATTATCATTACAACCTGTGTAATAGATGTGTGTATGTATATATCAATGCATACAGACAGAAATATTTTATCGTATCTTTGTATCTACAGTAGATTTATGAAATATCAACCTTCGTTGTAAAATAAAATGGAAACAAAAGTTATTAAGGAGCAAAACAAAGGGAATTGTCACAAGTTTCTTGTTGTTTAATGGAATATGAATTGCGAGAATCAGTTTGGGAAAACCATCTTAATTTAACATAATGGATAATGGGTATTAATTCCAATCTATCTATTTGCCCATATTGTGCATCCTCACACATGAGTATCAAAATCAAACCACAATTTTTGCTTTTGTATTTAACGCACCTGTTATAATTTAGGGGATTGATGAAGTACTCAAATAAAGATTAAAATAATAGTAAGTGAGGCTATGAGTTAGAGCTGAAAATGTTTTTAAATATTATAATAGCTAATTAAATTGAAATTTTCTTACTTTTACTCTATTGTCATGTCCCTCATTCCCACATTAGAAAAGTACGTAGAAGGTTCTCAGTAAATTATGTGTATAATCTTAAAAAAAATGTATTGAAAGAATATGGGCCCAGTGTGGTTTTAGCTTATTGAGACTGTAGGGGGTAGTGTGTTTTTGAGGCCTTGCAAAACGTTGTGATGGAGATGAAAGGAGGGATGTGCTTATTCTGGAAAATTGTCTAGAGGATTGCTCCCAGAAAGATAGTGATGAATTCTTCCAAAAGATACAGAAAATCACTTCCACAACCATGTTGACTGCTGCACTATTTACCTTAGCCAAGTTATGAAAACAGACCAGATGTCTTATGGTGGAGGGATGGTTGGAGAAAGTGGGGCACATATACACAATTGGATTGCACCCATCCATTATGAAGACTGTTACGTAATTTGCAAAGAAATAGATAGATCTAAAAATATGTTAAGTAAACTAAGTCAGAGCCAGACACACGAAGGACCCATGTTCTGTCGCATATTTTGAACATAGGACTTTATGCAAGTTTACACAACAGTATTAACCAAAGCATGCTCTTTGCAGATGAGTATTTAAAAGTGAATTTCTTATAAAATTGAACTTTTATTCCAACAAAGTGAATACCAAGAAACTATCATTTGGAAGATATGAGCGGAAGTCAAAGGGAAGGAATAAAGAGAGTTATGGATGAAGAGAGGGAAGGTATAATATTCAATGCAGAAACTAGAAGCAATGAAAGTGGGGTGAGGTTTGGAAGGGTATTGGAAAGTTACGTAAAGATCCATTGTACTTGTAAACTGATTTGTTGAATGGAAATTCCTTCATACAACTATTTAATAAAAATATAATTAAAAACAATGGAGACGGGGCTGGGAAGGTGGCTCAGTGGTAGAGAACTTGCCTTGCAGGCCTGAGGCCCTGGGTTCGATTCCTCAGCACCACATAAGCAAAAATAAAAAGCCAGAAGTGGCGCTGTGTTTCAAGTGGTAGAGAGCTAGCCTTGAGCTGAACAGCTGAGGGACATCACCCAGGCCCAGTGTTCAGGCCCCACGACCGGACCCCCCCCCCAAAAAAAACAGTGGAGACATCTGAACCTTAAACTGTGTTCTCTTAAATCATGAGTCAACATAATAGTTTCCTTCTCAGAAATTTTCTTTGCAGTTATTTTCCTCAAAATGACAGAAAAGTGACCAACAAAATGAATGTCAATACATCACATTGCATATCCTAAAGAGAAACAATATAAAAATCACAGTAAAAATGTTAGAATTCATCACATGATAAAATAACAGGTAGAAAGGATCAAATGCTGATTGTTTTTCCAAGTACGTTACCTATGGTATCTAATTTAATCCTCACAATAATCCCATAAAGTAGAACTACTTCTATTTCTAATTCTCAGATGATGATATTGAAGTCTTCAGAGTTGGAATTACTAGTACAACATTTCACAAATGGTAAATCTTAGCCTGCGGCCCATTCCCACCATATCAAATAACTTCATTCTATTTTGTGACTAAAATACCAGTACTTAGTCCACTAATTCTAGGAAAATTTCCCAGAATTATTGTCCACACTTTAATAATATGTCACTTTATCTTTGTTAGAAAATAGGAAACTAAGCGGGATGTCGGTGGCTAGACCTGTAATCGTAGCTACTCAGAAGGCTGAGATCTGAGGAACGCGGTTCAAAGACAGCCCAGTCAGGAAAGTCCGAGAGATTCTTATCTATAATAAACTGCTAATAAACCAGAAGTGGCACTGTAGCTCAAGCGGTACAGTGCTTGACTTGAGCGGAAGAGTGCAGGGACAGTACTCAAGCCCAGAGTTCAAGTGCCAAGACCAACCAAAAAAAAAAAAAAAAAAAGGAAATAGGTAACTGCAATATGCAAGTTCATAATCAATTTATACCTCCCTGGTGAAAGGAACTGCTAAACTATAACATTCTTGATTTCTAGCTCAAAATTGTAGAAATTATATTCTATCCCATAACAACACTGCATCGCAGTCATACTGAAAGAATAATCTCCCCAATTCCTGATGGAAACAGATTGCAGGTCTTATAGACCAATCATTTCCACATTGTAGCTCACATAAGTTGTTTACCATTAGAGGTATTTTGATTGCTTTTTATACCCAACATTTTGAGAGAAATGTTTTACTTTAAAATGTTATTAAAGCAAGACTGATATAAAAATCACCTTTGACCCCAGATGAATATTTACCTTTCATATACCCAAAAATGCAGTCTTACCTATCATTAATGTTAGGAACGAGAGGTTAAAAATCATGGACACCAAGACCTAAGCATGAATTAAAGACTCTCCAACTTGTGAATACAATTGGTTTAAAAAGACATCAATACTACTGCATGTTTTTCAAAATTTCTTGTGATATTGAAGATTCAATGATAAAATATTAACAATTGAAAATAACTCATTTTCTTGGGAGTAGGACAGAAAACACAAGATTAATCCATCATTTTCAAATACCTTTATTTTTCCACAAATTCACTCTTATAATTATCAACATTATAAAACTAACTGAAGTACAGAGCCACAAAAGAAATAATTTAACTGCATCATCTACATTCAAAAAACTGTTACTGGGGCTGGGAAGGTGGCTCAGTGGTAGGGTGCTTGCCTTGCATGCATGAGTCCCTGGGTTCGATTCCTCAGCACCACATAAGCAAAAAGAAAAAGCCGGAAGTGGCGCTGTGGCTCAAGCAGTAGAGCACTAGCCTTGAGCTGAAGAGCGGAGGGACAGTGCCCAGGCCCAGAGTTCAAGGCCCCACGACCAGACCCAAAAATAAGAAAAAAAAACTGTTACTAGAAAACAAAGTTATACTAATAATTAGCTTACCAAATTCACTTATATCCTTTTATTCTATTTCATAATATTTCATAATATTCTATTGCATAAAAAGCCTATATACCCACTTACATCTTCATATCTTAATATTTATTTCAGAAATGTCTATAGCTCTATAGTCAATGAACTGAAATAATACTGAAAATATTCAAAGGCTTTTCAGAAATTACAAGACGCTCTCGGGGTTGTTATTTATATTGGAAAAGATATTCGAAAAGCCTTATTTGTTAAAGTTGTGATAGTTACTTCCACGAAAGAGCCATTAGTGAAGATCCCATTGCATGTACAAAACAACTTCAAATGCATCCACAACCTGGAGGTGACACATGCTTTTTGTTTGTTTGTTTTGAAAGGTATATCTAGCAAGCATATCCACAATACTGGTTTTCAGTCAATATGATGGGATATTCAAACCTAATAAATACAGGGTCGATTATCTTAGTGAGAATAGATATGATGTTACAAAGAAAGTTATTTTCAACAGAAATCCGGAAAGAGTTTATTCATCTTGTGAATAACCAGAGTGTAATACCTGTTTGGTCAAGTCAGTGAAACTCACTCCATGAGTATATCTTAAAAGTATAACCAATTTAAGAGGTCAAATACATATTTTGTACTGACAGTCATCTTACAGCAATAACTTACTACCTAATTATATCTGTTTCTTCTTACCTAACATATAATAAGAGCTGAAAGTGGTCTCTTTTATCTAACTTAATTTTGTATATGCTTTGATTATGATGATGTTATTATTTGACAAATAAAATGTACAGAAGGGTGGCTCCACAGAAATGACATGACAGAACACTGATAAATAAAAACATTGCAACACAGTTAGCTCTTTTGAGCCTCACCTTGTCCACATTGGCAAGCAACATTGCAACAGCACACGCACACATATACACATAAACACATGTGTGCACATGTACACACATATACTTGCATGCTAAATTCAGGGTTTAGTACAAAAAAGTACAAATAAAGTTTTAGTGATTAGGACAAACGTTAATTTGCCTTATTACAAAATAATACACAATCCAGTCACCATGGGTGTTACATTTTACTTGCCTTGCCACATGTGACCACTTAATTTATTTTAATTAATTAATTTGTTTGGTCCTAATACTAGGCTTGAACTCATGGCCTGGCTCTGTCCCAGAATTTGTTGATTTTTTGTTGTAGTTTTCTCAAGCCTAGAAATTTACTGCTTGTCCCACAGCTCCATTTCTAGCTTTTGCTGGTTACTTTCAAATCAGAATTTAATGGACTTTTTTTTGTTTGGTTTGGTTTCAAACCACAATCCTCAGTTTCATCTTTCTGATTAGCTAGGATAAACACATGAGCCACGAGTGTGGCTTCTAGTTTTTCCTCTATAGCTATCTAATACACATATTAGATAGTAATTTAAAACTTAGAGTATAGAAGCAAGTTGTACAGTGATGATATAGTCTTGTCAGAAATTTAAGCTAGTAAATTTCTTCTTAAAACCATAAACAAAAATACCATGGTATAATATAAGAGAACTCACTATTGAACATATGAGCTGTAAGAGCTTTCTAATAGATCCATTATTTGTTACCCAACATTAGAAAAAACTATATAATGCGGTAGTAAAATAGAAGTCCTTTGTAGGAATACTTAATTACCTTGTTTTTAAAGATACTTGTTTTCATCTAAAAAATGTAGGCCTGTCTATTGTCTTCATGTGATTTTGATGATTGAAGGTGCTTAATGAGAAGTCAAAGTGAATTACTAATCCTTTGCTATCAATTAAATCTCACCTTTTCTTCTTGGAACTTATAATTATTAAAGCAATAGTTCAGAATCAGCAAGCAATAGTTCAGATTCACACTTCCAGTGCAAGTGGATCACCAGTAATTAATCCTTGATACCATTTTCCACAAAGTTTTGTCACAGATACAATCGGCCTGTTTTCTCTAGCTGCTTTCCTAGCCTGGACCTATTCCTTTACTCTACAGGAAAAGTGTGATTCAATTGATTTCAGTCAGATCTGTTACTAGAATTATCAAGGATTTAGATTTTTGTCTGTAATTTGGTCAAAGCTATGTCTCTTTATGTAGGCTAATAAAAATGTATTTACTAAATTCAAGTAAATACATAAATTCCATTTCCATCTCTTTTAAAAAATAAAATTGTTTGCTCTATAAATTGATCAGAGGCATGGTCATTGCACATCTGTCTCTCTCTTCCTCTCTCCCTTTCATGGTTCTCATAGATAATGTGACTGCTCCATAATTATCCTAATTTATTTTGCTTTTATATTTTTGGTTGCATCATTTCACTTTCTGCTCTGCCATTTCCCAAATCATTTACATAGGAGGCATTATTTCATATTTTCTCATTCCTATAATAAGCTGCACATGAAGACACCACTGGTACCATTTTCAGTCTGTACCTTTGAATATGGAGGAAAACCTTTCCTCTGCTCTCTATCAATTCCCTACTCTCCAGTTAGAATAATTTCCAATAGTAAAATTGGAAAAAGAGAAAGAAAATCATGGTGAAATAACAGATGTAGAAAATTCACTGGATTTTTCTGACCAGTTCAACCAACGTGAACTATTAGGGAATACATGTGCACCCCATTCCCACTGGTACTCACTGTCTCTGGTTAGGCAATTCTGATGAAGACAAGGAACAAGCTGAAAAAGTGAGGAATGGTATCATTGGCAAAAAAAAATGGAGAAGTATTAAAACAAATTTTTGTTTGGGCTGCTGAAAATAATCGGCTTACTACAGTTCAGATACCTCTCTTCATCGGGAAGCCTCCAGTGGGCACTTAGACATTGTCCATGATTTGGTGGCTCAAGGCAGATATTCATGCAATTACTGTGAATGGCTAGACACCCCTGCACAGTGCTTATATGTTGAATAATACCAGAGTGGCTGCTTTCTTAGTTCACATTGAGGCAGATACCAATGCCCAAACTAAAGTCCTCTTGACTCCCTTGCATCTTACTGCTTGGAATAGAAATAGCAAAGATATGCTGGATCGCCTTCTATTGAAGCATTATATCAAACCAGGTCTGAAGAACAACTTGGAAGAAACTGCATTTAATATTGCCAAAAGGATAAATATGTATCACTACCTCTTTTAAATTGTGGAAGGCTGTAAAAATTGTTCTCCTAACTCATAATGGTTTGGTTAAGATTCTTAAATTTCAAAAATGCCAATCCATCTTTGTGTCTGTACAAAATATTTTCACAATACAAAGCAACAGCAATATCTTACTTTAAAAATTCATGGATTCCATAGTATTCTTCAATGAATTGCCTGACTTTGATGTCAAAATGTATTCAAGAGTTGCTTGTATACATCTATAATGATTTCTTCAGGGTTTGTGATTTTTAAATCAGAAATCACTTTAACTTATCTGTTGAAATGAGTAGTACAGAAACTAAAAATATTTCTGGTGCTTGTATGAAAAAAGTATATTTTAAAATACTCTGTATTTTGTTTGTATAATGTCCATAATCTATTTAATTCTCTCCTAGATATAATACTTTGAATTATACATTGTTTTATAATATATAGGTTCGTTAATAAATGTGTTATTTCAGATAGCATTCCATATAGAAAAAGTTTAAGATTCCTTTTTTTCCTAGGTCCTTATAGTATTTTATTTCTTTGGGATAAAATGACAATGTTATCCAATTTCAAATGTTTTGTAAAGATTATGCTATGTAAAGGCCATTCTAAGGTGAGGATTTAACGCGCTGATGTCAAACTAACTTTCAGTTCAATGAATTACATATATTGTTACATTTGCCTTTTTTAATTTTTTATTGTGAAAATACTGTACAGAGGGTTTACAATTACATGGGCAAGATAATGAGTACATTTCTCATCAAGCATTGTAGCCTCCTCCTGTGTTTACCCTTCCCATCCATTCCCATCCTTCCCCTGCTCTCCCACTCAATCCTCCCTGCTACCCCTCCACCCGCACAAAGTTGTAAAGTTCATTTTTCGACATAACGACTTGTATTTTTGTAATCAATTTTTAATAACTGTTTTTCATTTCTTGCATCTCAAGAATGAAAAATATGGAATAATTCACAAATTTTCATATCATCCTTGTGCAAATGCCATGATAATCTCTATATTGTAGTAATTTGGGTAAAAGTCCTGCTGAAGCATCTTTATAGAGGCATATATCCTTGGTTGACTGTTTGTAACTAGGAAACCTTATTGTTCCTAAAAATGTTATTGATCTTACTTCTCTAAAATTCTGTGTATATTGGGAAAAGCTTATATTGTTTGGTCGATTGCTCACATTTGCAATTTTTTTGTCAATGACTATTTTAAGTCTTTTTCATTTTAAATTTGATCATACTTTGAAGCCTTTATAGCTAGGTCCAAAGGTGATTGTTTTTCAAGTACTTATTTATAAACTGAGTTAGCTTTGTGGAGTTAATGGATTCAAAGTAAGCCTTGCTTACGAGCTACTTCTAAACTTCTGCAGCTTAAAAATTCCTAAAATGATGTCTTACTGGTACAAATGTCTACCTGACCCTTACTCTTCTTCCCTGTACCAACAGATCAATCAGAATATCTTACCCTGACAGCATAGATTTTCTTATTGGAACAAAACTAATATTAGTTAAAAGGGATCATAGAGAGATAAACAGTTAAGAGAGAATCTTTTAGGCTAGAAGGTATTTTATCAAAATATAATTGTTTTTTATACCTAACATTTCAATAGTAGCTAAAGCCAAGAAGGTGAAAAAAATTTCACATGCATGATTACCAAATGTCCTGGCCAGTCTACCATCCATCCAGGCAGGAATTTACACTACTGCCTTTCTTTCATCAAATATTTTCATAGTTACAAGAGAAGTCTAGATGTTTCTCCTCGATATTAGGCCTTAAATTGGTAATGTTTTAATCACAGTGTTTCCTCTTGTCTCTAGGCTGTAAATCTCCAAATGGTAAAGCTTTAGGTCCAACTCTACCAAACACTGAGGTAGAAATAATGGAATAATATTTTAAAAGACAGTTGCCTTTGATACCGTAACCACAACAGAACATTGCAAAACATGTGCCTTTTTTGTTATATTTTATAGTTATATATTTTATATTTATACGTGCTGATATTTTATTTCACACAGTGGAACTTACTAGAATTTGACAAATAAATAGATATTTATTACAATAAATAGATTGGAATATAAATAATAAGGTTTAGAATGTAAATTAGAATATAAAAAGTATCAATGCAATGTCTTTGGTATAAACTTGTGATATGTTCTAAATATTCTTGGTCTTCTGAATTCACATTGTAAAAAAAAAACAATTGTTTTCCTCTAATCTATAAGGGATTTTACTCTGCTGCTCTGTTTATTGTTTTAACTCACTGGTTGCAAAATGTTTTTCTCTATATTTCTGAAGCATTTCTACTGATTGTACCCAAATTTTGCTGATACGATATCTAAAAGGTATTATTCTTCTGCAGGACCCACGGGTCCTAGGATCCCAGGTCTTAGTTATCCTCTTCATCTGATAACAAGGGGAAGATTTCTCACCTAGGCTCATGAAACATGCCAACAGAAAGTAATTGAAAATCCATCTCAATTCCTTATGACACCAGAATTAGTGGTAAGCAATTGTGTAATGCAATGCAACTTAAAATGAAAGATGAGATCACAAAATCTCAGAGAAAGTACAGTAATTCAAACTTTCAGTTTACAAATGACCAGCCCATATGAGTGACCAAGATCACAAATGTCACAAAATTATTTTTAATACCCCTCTTCTAATGATTACTCAAAGATTTCAGTCCAGCATAAGTAGGCAAAAAAAAATAGTTCCTAGAACGATAGATCCATAATTGGTCTACCAAGGCTAGGAAAACTTGACTTACAGGTCAAATATAATTCACAAAAACATTAATTGAGAAGATCGTTAATGCTTCAAAATACTGGTACTTCAGTAAAACTTGTTTCTGTAGAATAAAAATGTTATCATTCTCAAACCAATGATAACCTACACTTAATCTCCTGAAAACAGATTCCTTTTCAAATAATCTTTTAAAAATCACATTCACCAAAATAACATTTGACAAGTAGACAATATTGACATTACAAATTTTTCAAGTTTAGGGTGCAAGTTACAATAGAGTTGTTTTATTTACCCAGCACTAATGCCAAACAGGTTCAACCATTCATTAAAGTGTAGAAATAGTACCACTCACCATTTATGTTGTTCAGTAGGTGCCTTACAGAAATGTGTCAAATAGAAAAACCTCCCATAATTCAAACCCAAACACTAGCTAATAAAGTAAGTTTAATCACTTACTAAGGTACATTTTTTTTTTTTTTGCCAGTCATGGGGCCTGAACTCTGGGCCTGGGCGCTGTCCCTCAGCTCTTCAGCTCAAGGCTAGCACTCTACCACTTGAGCCACAGCGCCACTTCTGGCTTTTTCTGCTTATGTGGTGCTGAGGAATCGAACCCAGGGCCTCATGCATGCAAGGAAAGCACTCTACCACTTAGCCACCTTCCCAGCCCCTAAGGTACATTTTAAAAAGTCATAAATAGTTGCTTTATCATATGTTGTTTTATGTTTTACCTATCAGTCTAACATAGTAAGAAGAAATATGACTTAAAGTCATGAATATGGGTACTCATCAGAGATGTGACAAACATAAAATCTGTCTTCTATTTCTACCATATTCCTGTATAGTAGTAAATTGTAGTCTTCTTCTTTTTCCAAAACTTATAGGTAGTAGAAAATATTATCCCATGTAAAATAAAATAATCATAAACATTTTTCAAAGCCATTTATAAAATTTGGTAGTTAGGAATATATTCTAAGCCATTTTTAAACTTTCTTGTTGACTAAAGATTAATCTTCCAAATGGATGAGAATAAAATCATGTCTAGGTGCTTCACGTCTCCAGTCTTGCAAATTGTTATTGCAGATGAATGAATTATGGAAATATAAGCTGACATCAGTTCAAGTGTACGCAGGATTGAAACTCCATGGATAGTATATAAAACTTTCAGAATATTAACAGTTTAACAGAATGACTATCAGGAAGTTGAAACCAGAGAGGAATAATAGTAAAGACAGAATGAATGAAAAATGGAACAAGGGGCAAGTACAGTTAGAATACTCAATGTACACATGTGATAAAGGAAGTGATAAATCTGAAATACATCTTGGAGAAGGGTTGGTTGGGAATGATAGAAGGAGTCACTCTGATCCAGGAGCATTGGACAATTAGATGGACATATTTATTGTAATACACTTGCACAACCTTTTGAAATTTAATTAAAAAACACAACAAAAAACAAAAACACACAAAAATCACAACCAAACAGCAATCTCTAGAGAGGAGTATATGACCTCTCAAAATTTTAAATAGTTCATGAAGGGTAGTCTGGGGAATAGCAAACAAAGCTGTTCAAAGAGGGCAGTTTGGGGTAGCACAGAATTTTGAACAGATTTAAGTAGATTGTCTAAGGTTGTGAATCACCTACATCTGCTGCAAATATTTTCTTCTGTGAGTTCTCTTTGTCTGAAATGGATACTCCAGTCCTCAGCCACACTTGATGGCTTGTGAAGATAGAATGGAAGAAACAAGATCAAGAATCCATTACTCCACTGGAGACAGAAGAGTCCTCTATGTTTTCTCTCATCTCTCTTCACTACTCTTTCTTCATACTTTTAAGTCAAGTGATTTTGAATTATATCTTTCATTCTTTGTTCTGGCAAGTAATTAGCCAAACTAATTTCCTAAATATTATTTGCCATTTTTTTTCTACCATGCTGTTTACTTGTCCAAGGGAGTCCATTAAGCTTCACCCTTGCATTTGGTTGCCACGAAAATCCAACATTTATGTTAATGAGGACAAACTCTAATGTAAAACTTTGTCTCCAAAAAACCGATCCAAGAAGCTGTGATCACAAATATTTAGCTATACTTTTTTTCTTTTACCTTGAAAGTCTTCTTGTGTCTAAAGTTCCACAAAAATAAGTACTCCACTACTTTTTGGTTCAATCACTTCTAACCTCAAAGATATATTTTACTAACAAGATGCTTAGAGGAAACCAAAGTATACTCCACTTTTATGTTCTCTCTTAAGACTCTCCTTAGATACCATATCAGGATCAGTGAAGTTATTCTTTGCAAAATTATTTCAATAGATTATTTTTTCTTGGTCTTGCATTTGCTCAGCAAGATGTATGGAACAGAATAGAGTTAAATCATCCATACCTTGGGTAACAGTGTCTATTACAAAGGACAATGCTTCTATGTCCTAATTCTATGTCCTCCTCCTAGCTCTTCCCTGATTTCCAATTAAGCACAGCTTCTTGACTTCAAGTCCAGTGAAGCTGAAAGACTATAAGATCTCCTCCCCACCCCACCCCGCTACATCTTCATGGTTTCTCTTTTAAAACTCTTTTAAGTTGCCTCATTTGGACGTAGAATTTATTTTCCTGTCCTCATTCAAACTGTTCTACATTGTAGTGAGCCAAATAGTCTCTGTAAAATCACTTTAGGTAGCAAAAATATTAAGACAATCTATATCAAAATTTTTGGCCTCCCTCCACTGCTGAAGTCAGTATGCTTATATAGGGCTTCTAAGAACATTGTTTTCTTACCCTTTCAATTTTCTCAATTCTTTTCTAATCCCAAACTTTTTGACTTATGTAATAAGAGAAGTCTTCACTACCTCATGTTAATAAGGATATTATTTTTTGTGAGCTACTTAGAAATGTGTAATCATTGGTGTAACCAATCAGATTTTTTTCTGTGTTTCAGTGCTTCACGTGCAAAGACATTGTGGAAAGTGTTACAAACAGAAAAGTGTGAACCCAATACCTTCTCTCATTTTGAAGGGCCCTTTCTCCCTAAATATTTTGACCCAAATTATCTTTTTCAAAGAATAATTTTGGTAATTAAAGGTCAATTCACAAAATTTGATGTCTTAGTTTTCTTAAGAACTTTGAATTTCACACAGTGAGAGTATATTTCCTGGGTAAGGACAATTCTCAAGGGAACCTACAGGATTTACAGTAAGGTTTCTAAAGTTTGTTTAGTGTGAAAATGAGCTATCTTTACCCACATTGCTCTTTCTCAACTAGGTCTCCATAGCTTTCTTGGCATGAAAGCCTATTTTCCCAGGCAATTTTCTTAATAGGCTAATTTGTTAAAAATTTGAACAATTAAAATATACCTGTCATAATTTTTAAACTCTTTTGAAATTCCTTTATCAGAATCACGTTTTCCCCAATCCTAATTCAACCTTTTCCATCAAAAACAGTAACATGTTGTTTATATGATATAGTGTCCATGCAACTATTATTTTCCAGTGGCTTTATGTGTATATATGAACATATAAGCTGATGCTGAGCAAAATGAACTCCAAGGTATGGAAACAGAGATTTTTTTGCAGTTGTTTATAATGTACTATATGATTTCTATTTTCTTTGGGTTTTCCACCTATGGCTTGGCATCGGCTGTATTTGATTTTGTGCCCTGTGTATTGTGTATACACTTACCTTAATTAGGGAAGGGAAGAGGAATAACAAAATGGCAAGACAAAGGACAAAGGGCAAGCCAATGCAATAACAATACTCATAAGACAATATGTTGGAAATGTACATTAAAACTTGTGAGGAGTATTGAGGTGAAAGAAAACTATAAGAAAAATGAAAGAGGGGGTAAAAAGTTTGAAAAGTTATGTTTTCACTACCTTACAATTACTGTAACCCATTGTTCACCAATTTGACAATAAAATTAAATTAAAAAATAAGCTACATAAAAAATAATTTCACTGTATTGTTATAGTAAATATTTTATGTAGTAACTTTTTAAAAATCAATACTATTTGGCATCTAATTTGAATTGATTACTACTTTTTTATCAGAGTCATCAACTTGAATGTTATCCAACTAGACACTATTTTCACAATAAACTTGACAATATTTTGAAAAAAGGAAAAATTTAGTACTTTCTCATACTAAAACCGAATATAGTTTAATTCTATGAAAACCCATAACTTTTAAAAGTAAATGAGTTGTTAAGAGGACAGAATATATGTGTTCCTCAAAATTCCTATGACTAATAACTACTCATTTTCAAATTCTGAACATTCCATACCTGAGTGATTCAAAACAGTACCTGTTTGCATGTTAAGTAATTTTGCAATAGATGCAGTTTCCAATGGAGTGTTACAGATTGAGAAGTCAACAGAAAAATAGCCACATTCTGGTAGAGGATAAAATTATGAAGCATCTGTAATTAATTCTTCAAAAGTAAGCAAATTTTATCAGAGTAAGCTATAATTTCTATGAATCATCAATCCAAAGATTTATGCCATAAAGTCATCCTAGTCCAATAATTTCCAACTTGTAAAGTGCACCTTAATATTCCCTTAATTCACATCATGAATAGCTTATCTCTATTGTGAAAAAAAATACTACACCTCTGTTAATGTGATTCTCTCCTTGTTCTGGAAAGAATACTACAATTAACTGGGTTGCATCATTTTTCCCCCAGTGAGATTCTTGAGATCAGAACACTTGCAAATGTTATTTATATTTATACTTTTTTAAACTATCACAGATATTTAGGATGCTAAGGTCAGAAGATTATGTTTCAAATATCCAATAAACTCAGAAAAAGTCAGACACAAGTGGCACTGAGATTGAAGTGGTAGCGCACGAGCCTTGAGCATAAACAGGCTCAGAGACAGTTTCCAGGCCCAGATTTCAAGCCCTAGGACAAACCAATAACCCCAAATGTAGCATTTTTCTCATTGTATACAGAGGCACGTAATTAAGGAAATTGCTTCCTCTGTTACATATAGGTAGAAGAAAGAAGAAGTCACACAATTATTCTCTTCATACAATGTTATACAAAACCCTCAAAATTGCAATTTTTCTATATTTATAAATTAATATCGATTTGTTGGCAACTCTGTCTAGATTATTTACATTATCATTTTATACATGAATGGTTGGAATTTTCTATTAACTAAGATCTAATTATAACTCTCTTGAAAGCATATTCTAGGCAAATAGAATGCCAGAATCATTTGTGAATTTGTCAATTAAACCCTCTACTCAAAAAGAATTTTGTAGTATCCTATAAAATATGAAATTACAAGCGAATCTAAAATATTTATGTTAACTCTAAATTCTAATTTAGCAAGATCTACAAAGTCCTGCTTTAGATGAACTTTGAAATTTCTCTAGGCTTAAGATTTTGTAATCCTTCCTCATTTCTTTGGAATCCAACAGAATGATGCTTACTTACTTTTTCAAATTTTGGGTGGGAATCATGAGCCATTTTGAATCTAGGAATGTTCTGTAATGAAGAGAGTATTTAAAACAAAACTGAAGATTATATACGAGCTGCATTTCAATAGGAAACTTGACTTCTCAAAACATAATAACAAAATTAGCCCAAACTTCTAATTGTGTATTCCTTTCTTGTTGTTTGGTTTGTTTTATTAGACAAAATTATACTACCTGGTCCAGGAAATGTATCACTATTTAATTCCACTCTCTAATCTCCTGCCTTAGTCTGAGTGCTAGAATTCCAGGTTTGTATCACATTGCCCTGCCATGTTTGTTGGTTTATTTAATCTAGACATAGACTAGCATTTCTGAACTTCTCCAATGATATTATCCACTAGACAGACTGCTAAGAGTGTTTATGTACTATTTTAGAAGATCTTCTAACATTTGACACAGGATATGATCATTTTCAGATGCACCTGCTGGGATCTCTGATTCATTCGATCCCTTTAATAATAATTAATTGACTCTCTTACTATCTCTCGTCCCTACCTATATAATAGTCTCAAACTTTTTTGAAGAAAGTTCATGAGGACTTTCTAATACTAAAATTCATCTCTTAATTCTTACTAAAGACATATTTTCTATTGCTATTTTTAAACTTTTCTACATATTCTAAGAGTTGTTTCATTTGTGTATTTTTGTGTGCACATATAAGTGCCTCTGTGTGTATGTGTATGTTTGTATGTATGTATGCAAAAGCCTCAAGCTCTTATTCATCATATGGATGTTCAGTCCATATCATGTTTGGTGTGGTTATTTATTTTATTTCTTGTTTTATTCATTTATTTACCATATATTTTATTTACTCTGATGACACCTATACCATTGATTATATTGTTTACATCTTATCACATAGCATCTAGATTTGTAGATGTGTTCTCCATCATGCCTGGTATTGCTAGGATCTGAACGCAGGGCCTAGCAGGCCGAATTCATGAATGGGTGAGTGTGAGCATGGCATCCTCTAGCCAATGAAGCTGTCAGTTGGTTACTAGGCGCTAGTTTGTGCCCCAGGTTTGGCCAAAACAGCGATAAATAGATAGGCAGACAGTGGTATACAAATAAATAAACATTGGTAAACAGTGCCAGAGCCATCTATGACTGAATGACACCTACTACGTTCCTACCAACACTTAGGTATTTATTATTCCACCATTAAAGGAATATTATTCTTTTCATGCTTAATAAACTATTGAGATCAATCAGCAACCTAGGATTATTGCATCCAATTTTAGACTCAACTTGTGCATGAACTACTCTTTCAATTGGCATTCATATGCATAGGAACAAGTCCCTTGCATTCTTCTACCATTGTTATGTGTCAGGACCGGGTTTGAACCAAGAGCCTATGTTGACAGGTTGGCCTATGGTTTCCCTGATAGCCCGCCAGCTTTCAGCAATGGCAGGTCAGCTCCACTTTGCAACCAGGTAATTAAGACCCAGGATAGTCACCTTGCAAAGAAAAAAATCCTAAAACCCTCCAGCCCTCTGCAGCTCACCACTTTTTGTGCTTTCCAGCTTTTTTTTTTTCTTCCTGCAGTCCCTCTGGGCCTAGGATCCCCCAATCGAATATGGGTCCAAATGCTGCACCCCAGCCTAGGGTGATGGAAGCTAAGGCAGACTTCCATGACATGAGTTCAAGCCCCATTGTTGGCCAAAAAAAAAAAAAAACAAATAAAAATTAATTAATTAAATTAAAAAAAATAAAGCTCACTTGTTTGGAATTTCTGCCAGTTTTCTTTCCTAGCCTAGGATTTGAACTCAGGGTCTTCATAAATCTGTAGCAATGTGTGGGAAGGTGCAGTGTTGTCACTACTTGAATTCAAACCCTGTGCCAAGCCAAAAATAAAAAAAAAAATAAGTCACTGACCTGGGCAGTGCGAGTAGTTGTGGAGATGGTAGAGAAGGTTTGGTAGGGGGAAAACAAAGGAGGAAGCAACAATGCTCAATAGGAAATGTACTCATTACCTTGCTCATGTAACTGTAACCCCTCTGTACAACATTTTTACAATAAAAATGTACAAAAAATGAAACAATATAGTTCTCAGAGAAGCACTTTATGGGTAAAGGAAGGATGTCTGAATAGCTGTACAAAATTCGCCACTGCATTTTTGTTTAATGCTCAGTATGAAACTGAATAAACATAACTGCTTCCATTTAAAAAATTAAGTCTCAGTCTTGGAACTGGTGCCAGTATTTCTGCTATTGCTGGGATTTGATTTCACTGTCCAGGTAACTCTTTTGTACCATAGGTGAAGGCAAATCTCACTGTCCTTGAGGAAAAGAAATTCAGGCTAGAGTTCCCAGGGCTTGAATGAAGGCCCTGCAATGGAAAAACTATTTCTGTACATGTGTAATATATGATATATACTTACATATGTATGTTTATTACATATTATGATTACTATTGATTTTGATTTTGTATTTTATTTTTATTTGATTCATTAATTTATTGTTTTATTATTATACACATAATATTTATTACATTTTGAACATACATTATAAAATTATACACAATAATTTAGGACATTAACTCATTTTTCATTAATATTTTATTAAGTGTTGAAACATGATACATAATTAAATGGAGGCACTTGTCATAGTCTTCACATGTTTAGAGTCTCACTCAAGTATGAGCTGTGTTTTACCTTTGGATACCTTACTATAGTGATCTCTTTAGATGATTTATAGTCAGAAGCCTTTTCTTGAGGATAGGCAAGTTGAGGGATAAAATTGGAAGGGTGGGGCAAGAAATGTGGCTTAGTGGTATAGAGCTCACTCAGCTTGCATGAATGCCAGGGTTTGAATCCTCATTGCCACATACTCAGAAAAAGCCAGAAGCTGTGGAGGGGCTCAAGTGGTAGAGCACTAGCCTTGAGGAAAAGAAGCCCCAAGACTGTCAAAAACAATAGGCCAGATGCCAGTGGCTCACACTTGGAATTCTAGCTTCTCTGGAGGCTGAGATCTGAAGACCACCGTTCAAAGTCAGCCTAGACAAGGAAAGCCAAAAAACCCACGTGGCGCTGTGGATCAAGTGGTACAGTGTTTGCCTTGCTCAGGAAAAGTCCCTAGACTTGATTCAATTCACACAACTGGAAAAAAGTAAGGGTTAATCAAAGTACTTTTTCTATTTGCTAATTAGGAGAACATTCTCTGGAAAATGAACGCTGATACATAGCAGAATTGAAATCAGAGCTCAAGGTTCAAGTGTAGGAGATCCATATGCCCAGCCTCTCAGACTCTAGCATTATAACCTTGTGTCCTACGGGGTTCTGAAAGGTCAAATGTTGAAAGACATAATATGCTCCCCAAGCCCTTTGTGATGAGCAGTTGACTTGTATTGTCGATATCATTACACTTCTGAACCCAGCAGAACAGTGGTGGCTCACACCCATCATCTAGCTCAGGAGGCTGAGATCTGAGGATCACAGGGTGAAGCCAGCTAGGGCAGGAAAGTCTAGGACAATCTAACTTCCACTTTGGAAAGGTCAGATGTTCAAGAGCTTCCTGTGTTTCTCTTGGTGATGAGAAGTTACTTGCACTCTAAATGTTCTTAGAATTCTTGACCTATAGAAGCAGAAAAGAAACATTTTTGACCCATCCTGGGTTCAAATGAAGTTTTCAGGATCCAAGCCCTAGCCCTGTTAGCAGGAAGAACTCCTGTGTAACATTGTATTTGAAGGACCAAAAACAGTTTCAAAAGACATGCTAGGTGAAGAGACCTAGGCTTGCAGGATTAGGAGGCAGAATGTACATAATCAACAGGGAAGTCAGCTGCAAAAGCACTTCATGCATTCCAGGCACAGCCAGCAAAGGGGGGAACCCTGAAACATTTGTTAGAGTTACACCAGGGTCAGGCCTTTCTCAGCCTCTTCAAACAATGACTAATTAACCTTCCTCTCTCAGGTGAAGGGAGCCTCAGGCTATCTTTAGGTTAACAATAGAGAGCCAGTTTAGAGGGGGAGAGGGGAGGAACAGGGAAGAAAAACCCTGCTCTCTGCCTTAAGGAATGGGATTTTGACTGTCCATCTGTCAGATTTAAAGACCATTCTTCTACATCTGCCAATCCATTCTCCTTCCTTCATTCTGCACATCATTAATGCAAATTCCCAGTCCAAGGGGAGGCAGGGCCCTTTCTCTTTTGTCTCTAAGCACCTGAGTTAGAACCTGGCTCTGCCCTCTTGGCTCTTGGGCCTTCCGCTGCCTGAGAAGTGGGACAGAGACAGTCTTCCTGCTCTGTGGTTGTGTGAAGGCAATGTGGTGGCCTGGCTCCCTGCAGAAGGCCTCACACTGGGAAGTATTCCCTTCTTTCCTCCTGACGTCCAAGATCTATCTATCCACCTATCTACCTACCTTCCTTCCTACTTACCTATGTAGCTAGCGATCTCTTACCAGTTCTTGGGATGAACTCAAGGCCTGGGCACTGTTTCTAGCTCTCTGCTACTTGAGCCACAGCACCAATTCTGGCTTTTTTCTGTGTGCTACTGAGGAATCGAACCCAGGGCTCTTGTATGCTAGGGAAGCACTCTCTCACTAATCCAAATACCCAGCACCCTCATCTTTTTCTTCATTGTAGTTTTTACATAAGTATGCTACCATTTTACGTCTCCAAGTTTAATTCTGCATACTGGCTATTTCTATGAACACTTTTCTTCCCCTGCCTGATTTGTCACTGTCCCTGCCTTGGCCTCATAATAAAATGTAAATAAAGGCTCTTGAGAGCTTAAGTGTGCATCATATAAAGACACAGGTCTGCTACCCTGGAAGAGAAAAGCCATGGGCTTGAAATGAAAAGAATGATGCAGTATGTGCAACGAGTATATCTGAAAAATAAATCAGTAAATAAAGCAGAAGCATTGAATATGGTCTGTTTGCACTGAGGGTGGTAATATACACACATAAGCAGGTAAGGCACTGATACATAACTTGGTATTCTCTTCTTTATTTTGTGGCCATCCCAGGGCTTAATCTCAAAGCCCGATGCGTTCCTCAGCTGTTTTGCTCAAGTGTGAGGCTCTACCACCCTCACAGCTCCACTTCAAGCCATCTGGTCATTAATTGGACATAAGCACCTTCCAAACTTTCTTGCCTGGTCTGGCCTGTTTTTCCTGCTCGGCTTTCTCTCTCAAAGCTGGAGCTCTACCCTCTGGGCCACTGCTTCACTTTTGGTTTTCTGTTGGTTTTTGGAGATAAGAGTCTCAAAGACATTCCTACTTGGGCTGGCTTTGAACGGCAATCTCCTGAGGAGGCTTCAAACGGCTTTCCTCAAGGATTCGCCAAGGAGGTGCTCCACAGAAATCCTTAGTCTAAATCTTGAGACCATGAGCTCAGAGCAGAAGCCCAGAGCTTTACCATTTTGTGCCACAGCTTCACTTCTAGTCTCTGTGTGTGTGTGTGTGTGTGTGTGTGTGTGTGTGCGCGCACACACACACACGGGCTTCTGCTTTGAGCCTATGGTCAGCACCTAGTCCCTGTGTTCAACCCCAAAACCTAGCCACCCAGGGCACAACTAAGAGAAGTGAAACATTTCAAAACCTGATGAGCTTCACCAGACTCATATGACAGGAAGCATCGTGATACCAGACATATGCTTGGATTTCCCAAGCTTCCAGAATCCTGGGAGAGGCATCATAGGTCCATCATTGCTGCAGGTCCTGGGGTTGAACTGTGAGCCTAGGCATACTCTCTGAGCTCCTTTTACTCAAGGGTATTGCATTAACCTTGAATTCAAGCCTTACTTCTGGGTTTTTCTGTGATCTCTCAGAAATAACAATGTCAGGGACTTTCCTATGCTGGCTGGATTCAAACTAAGGTTCTCTACATCTCAGCCTCCTCAGGAGCTAGGATTACAGTCAGCAGCCCTTGGCACCTGCCTTTCTTTTCTTCTTCATTTTTTAATCTGGACAACCTGACTTCTTAACAGGGTCATTCCAATGGTTTGAATTTATAAGTAAACTACCCCAATGTTCTTACAGGTGCTTTCTCTGAGAAGGATTTTCTCTCCTCATCTTCTCCTCTGGTCACAGGTTTGAAGCCAAAAGTGAGAAATGAGTGTCCCAGGATTTGGGAGCAAATGTCCACAGAACCTGCCAGCTTTGTCACTTTGCATTGAGCTGCAGTGAATTTACTGTTTCAGGATGAGAGGACCGAAAGCTGGAGCTATCCTCATACTCTCTGCATTGCTCCTTTTGCCTATAAAATGACCTAATTATTATGAATGTTTTTTTTTGTCTACACCCTTAAGTATCTAGAACACACTAGAAGCATATTCATGTTTCTGTTTTTCTCTAGCACACGCACATGCACGTACAGCTTCACTTCTGGTCTCTGTGTGTGTGTGTGTGTGTGTGTGTGTGTGTGCGCGTGCACACGCTCATACACACATGTGCGCATGTGTGCATACACCAGTCCTGGAGGTTGAACTCAGGACCTGAGCACTGTACCTAGTTTCTCTTATACAAGGATAGCCCTCTCCCACTTGAGCCACAGAGCCACTTCAGGCTTTTTTCTAGTGATGTGGTCCTGAGAAATCAAGCCCAGGGTTTCATATATGCAAAGTACTCTACCTCTAAGGCACATTCCCAGACCACTAAGTCAGGTTTGTTTGTTTGTTTCTGTTTTTTTTTTTTTTATTGTTGTTGTTGTAGGTTGTAGGAGTTAAAGTCTGAGTCTGGTGCTGTCCCTGAGCTCTTCTGCTCAAGTTTGTGCTCTACCACTTGAGCCACAGAGCTACTTCAGGTTTTCTGGTGGTTCATTGGAGCTATATGTCTCAAGGACTTTCCTGCCCAGGTTAGTTTTGAACCATGATCCTCAGATCTCATCCTTCCGAGTAGCTAGGATAACAGGCATGAGTCACAAGCACCCAGCTTCCACTTCAGTTGTCTTAGTGGTGAATTGAAGATAATAGTCTCATAGGACCTTTTGTGTCTGGGATAGTTGGGAACCCATATCCACAGATCTCAACTTCTTATAAGGCAAGGCAACAGACTTCAGCTATCAACTCCTAGGCCGTGTCATTCTGCTGCAAGGTGGTTAGTGGCTCCACGTGGTGGAGTGTTAGCCATGAGCCCAAGAGATAAGGGTCAGCACCTAGGCCCCGAGTTCAAGGTTCATGACTGAGAAAAATCAAAACAAAACAATTGTCCACAGGAGACAACTCACTAGTCTTCAGTAATACATAATTTTGTCTCTGCCATGGGGACATATCTGAGCCTCAATATTCTTGTCTGCATAAAATCATCTGAGTTGTGGAGGTCTTTGAGTACCAGGTGAAAGAGTGCACCCAATGAAGGACACAGCACATGTTACTCTGCAGGACTCAGCTGAGAGCACCCTATGAAGGACTCAGCACATAGCTCTATTGGATAAGCTATCATTAGGATTGGGGTGTTTTCATCAGTATCACCATTCTTTGAGGAATGTTTCACAAACCAAACAAGTTCACATCTAATGGTTTAATGGGATTTTTTGGGGGGGAGTTACCCAGGGTGATGGAACTCAAAGCATGGGGATACCATTCTAATAACATTTGCTCAAGGCTAAAGCTGTACCACTTCAAGCCACATTTTAAAGTGTCCCGCAGACTTCCTGCTAGGACTGGGTTTTAAAGCCCCCAAGAGCCAGGATGATAGGGGTAAGCCAGCAGCGTCTGGTTCCTTGCAGCTGGGTTGCAGGGGTTTATATCTGGCTACGTCAGGTTAGGTGGAAGCTTTCAGCACCAGACTCCTAACTTGCTTTGTGATGAGGTATTTGAAGGCCTGTCCTTCTACAGTTGCAGTTAGAACATTCTGCCTTTTTGGCAGCAGTCCTGGGGCTTGAGTAAGGGCTTCGACAGTGTCCCTAAGCATTTGTGCTCAAGGCTGGCACTCAATTGAGGAAAGGCAGCAGAACTTCCAGGTTTTCTGTTTATGTGGCACTAAGGAATCAAAACCTGGGATTCGTGCTTACTAGGTGAGAACTCAACCACTGAGCCCAAGGAGTGAACAAGATATAAATAGATAGAGATTGCTGTATATAAATATTATATACACAAAAAGAGAGATGCCTGTATATTATTAAATTATTGATAATATTACTACCAATTATTAGGTATTAAATTATGTCTCTGTTTAATGATGTGTCCCAGTTGAACCATTAATAAAGCATTAATTAATAATTACTCAATATCCTGTTATTATTTATCACATATGTATATACATCATACATATAATTACATATTTTATAGAACAAGACAGATGTCTACATATAATTAAATTATGTATGCATCATGTGTTACTACCAATTATTATGTATTTAATTATGTCTCCATGCAATTTTTATTCTGTTAGTGCTTAATAAAATATTCATCTTAATGCAGTCCAATAGATCTTATATCTAATTTTATCCTACAATGATTCACTACTAATTCAATTTGTTTATCATTTACTGTAGTGATAATTTTTCCACCTATGACATTTATTACATTTATGACATCCTCTTACATAGCATATAGATTTGCATACGAATTATACATCCTACCTGACACAGAGCACTTTCAAAGAAAAAGAAAACATGTGTCATGCTCAGCTTCTCACTCCATGATTACATTTTTGGCAGTGCTGGGATCTAAATTCAGGGCCTACAAGGTTTAATTCATGAATGGGTGACTGTCAGCACAGCAGCCGCTAGCCAATTCATCTGCCAGGCAGTTCCCAGGCCCTGAGATCAAGCCCCATATGTTGACTCCATATTGTGTTTAGTGTATTCATTTTATTTTTTGAATTATTCATTTATCTATCATTTATTTTATTGATTGTTAATACACATGGAATATTTATTACATAGGGCATAGATTTGCCTGTGTATGAAACTTCACGCCTGACACCCAGACCTTTCACAGAAAAGGAAACGTGTCACTTTGGGCTTCTTAATCCGCGATTCAATTTTTGTGAGTGCTGGCATCTGAACTTACAGCCTACAAGGTCCAACTCATAAGTGGGTGAGTGTCAGCATATCAGCCTGGGGCATATGGAGCTGACAAGCAGATCCCAGCATCTGAGATCGAACCCCAGGGGTTGACAAAATAAGAACAGATTGACATGCAGATGGTAGTACACAAATAAATATAGATCTTTATAGTGCCAGAGATGTTTATACATGATTCAGTTATATATGCTACATTCCTACCAATTCATGGATATTCATTATGACTCCATGTAATTAATATTATTGTTTTCATCCTTAATGAATTATTAATTAAATCAACCACTGTCCTGAAATTATTGTGTCCATGTAATTAATTGTATTCTTTTAATGTGTCAAAAATATTAATTAAAATCAATCAGCCTCCTAAAATCACTCTAATTTTATAGTAGTATCATTCAGGTAGAACTAATTCAACCTGTACATTCAAAACCTTCCATTGGAATTCCTATGAATATGAACGAGACTCTTAGAATGTCCTGCCATTGGTAGGGGTCAGAACTGGGCTTTGAACTCAGGGCCTATGTTGCCATGTTGGCCTATGGCTTCCCTGGTAGCCCACCAGCTTTCAGTAAGCCACGTTAAGAGCATTTTTCAGCTGTGTCATTCAGATCCAGAAAGGTCACCTTGCAAAGAAAACAAATGTAAAACTGTCAGCCATCTGCAAGTTGATCGGTTTTATTCTGTGTTGATTTATTTACTTTTTTCCTGTCAGCCTTTGGGGCCTAGGAACCCAGGATTGGCTGTGGATCCAGTGGCTGCACCCCAGGCTAGAGTGATCAAAGCTGACGCAGAGTTGCCACGACATGGGTTCAAGCCCTGTGGCAAAATAAAAATACATACATACATACATACATACATACACACATACACACATACATATGTACACTATAAATATTTTAAAAATTATGAGGCTCCTTGGCTTGGAATTCATGACATTTTTTTCTGGCAGGCCTGGGATTTGAACTCAGGAGCTGGGTAAATCTACAGCACTATGGGGGAAGGGCAAGCTCACTGTGTTGGAAGACAAGAAAGTCAGGCCTGTTCCCAGGGCCTGAATTCAACCCTAGCATTCAAAAAAAATATTCGTATACATTTTAAATACATGACTTACATTTACTCTCAATTGTTTACTGCAGGGGCTGGGAAGGTGGCTCAGTGGTAGAGCGCTTTCCTTGAATGCCTGAGGCCCTGGGTTCGATTCCTCAGCACCACATAAGCAAAAAGAAAAAAGCCGGAAGTGGCACTGTGGCTCAAGTGGTAGATTGCTAGCCTTGAGCTGAAGAGCTGAGAGACAGCTCCCAGGCCCAGAGTTCAGGCCCCACAACCAGACCCAAAAACAAATGTTTACTGCATATTACAGTTAGTGTATTAATTGTTTTATTTTGTTTTTAATTATTTGTTATGTATTTTAGTGAGTATGATTACATGTATAACATTTTTTACATCCTATCACATAGGACATAGATTTGCATATATATTGTACATCATACTTGAGACCCAGGACTTTGACCGGTAAGGAAAACATGTGGGACAATTGGCTTCTTCCACCAGGATTAAGTTTTTGGCAATTCTGTGATTTGAACTCAGGGCCTAGAAGGCCCACTTCATGAATGGGTCAATGTTAGCATACCAGTCTGATGCAAATGACGTTGTCGAGCAAATTTGAAGACCCAAGTTCACGTCCTAGGAGTGGCCAATATATAAACAGACAGATGTGTAGACTGAAGTGTGTGTGTGTATTTATATATGTATATGCATCTATCAATAAATGTATACAGAGACAGACATTTATGTAGATTCTAGTGTATAACTATATATAAAGTGTGATATCTATATTGTATTTATATATATATATTCTATTACTACTAATTATTTGGTATAAAATTATGCCTCCATTAATTAATCATGGTAGAAGACTTAATAAAGTATTAATTAAATTAATCAATAATCTATATTTATTGTGTACAATCTTATACTAGAATGACTTGCTAAATAGTGATTCAATTAGTACATGTCAACATTCTATTAGTGTTCCTATAGATAGGAACTAGTTTCCTAGGATCTTCAGCCATGTGTAGGTGGCAGTCCCAGGATCGAACTAAGGGCTTCTGTGCATGGATTGGGCTCAGGCTTCATTGACAGCCTCGGCTATGCAAGGTCACATAAAATTTTCAAGCCTAGTCACAGTCACCCAGGATGGTTACAGTGCAAAGGAAACAAAGGTAATACTGTTGTGTAAAACTTCCTGGTTTATTCATCCTCCATTTTTGTTGGTTTGATGGTTTTTTGCCAGAGAAGGAAGTTGAACTTGGTTCCTAGGATCCCTGGGTCATCTGTGGGTGTAAAAGCTGCACCCCAGCTTAGGGTAATCAAGGCTGAGGCAGAGTTAGGACAACCTAATTTCAAGACCCATACCTGTCCCCCCACACACACAAAAAATGTTAAGGCATTGACTTGGAATTTAGGCCATTTTTTCTGCCATACCTGGGATTTGAACTCAGTGGCTGGGTAACTCTATTGTGATCTGGGTGACATAGGAGCTAACCGCCTTGAAGAAAAGAAATTCAGGAACATTTCCCAAGGCATGAATTCCAGGCCCAGGACTGGCAAAAATAATCTTTATATACATTTATAATGTATATCATATATATGCATGTATTTGTATTGATATTACATATTGTACCTAGGACACAAGATTTTCACAGAAAGGAAAACAGTTCAAAATTGGCTTCTTACTCCACCTATTAACTTTGGCACTGCTGGGATTTGAACTCAGGGCCTGGAATGCCCAATTCATCAAGTGGCCATTAAGCACAGCAGCTTCAAAAAAATTTACTGCCAGGCAGTTCTCAGGACCTGACTTCTAGCCCAAGGAGTCGCCAATATATAAATAGATAGAAGTGTAAATTGCTGCAAATATATATATATAGACAGAGAGAGAGAGAGAGAGAGAGAGAGAGAGAGAGAGAGAGAGAGAGAGAGAGAGAGGGCTGGGGGAGAGAGAGATTTATAGGTTTATTTGATTGTATATTTAAATATATAAAAATATTTATAGAATGCAAGATGTTTACATATTAAATTACATGTAATATATTACTAATAATTAATAGATATTGAATTATGCGTCCATTTAATGATGTATCATGTTTTAAGGCACAATAAAATGCTTCCTTGAGCAAAAGGAGCTCAGGGACAATGTCGAGGATCACAGCTCAAGACTCAGGACCTGCCGCAAAAAAAAGAGCCAGTAACTCCACGTATCTGTGTATATATGCAAGTATTTCTATCGGTGAACATCCAGAGTCCCTATGAAGAAAGGAACTCAGCTAGGAAATTTGCTTTGAATAGAATGATTTCATAGCACAGCTTTCAAGACAGTGCATGTTCCAGAGCTCTCCTCACTGTTCCCAGTGTAACTTGAGGGTTTCTCCACACCCCAGGCTGCTGGAGGAAGTCTGCTTCATTGTTGGAACAGGCAAACAAAAAGCCTTACTCCTGTACAGCTGTGTAACAAACATTACATCTGGGGCAATTAGTGAGGATGAGTGTGGGTGGGCTCTAAAGGCCAGGTGAAAAAGCCCTCCTTTTCCCCAAGCTATCTCTCTCCCCAGTGCTCTGTTTGGACAGGAAGTCTTTATTTGTGCCACCTCCTGTGGCAGGCCAAGTTCCCTGCACTCATCCTGTCTTTGCTACACTATGTTCCAATGTTGAGACAAACTGCTACAATTAATTGAAGAGTACTTCTGACAGACAACTAGGGCCCCGAATCTATTGAAATGACTCATTATTGGCAGTGTTGCCTCCCTAGGTTTCCGGAAGCTTCCTAAATCTAAGCACTTGTGCAAAATCACAATGCTTCCTGTCATCTAGGGCTGGTGAAGCACATCAAGATTTGAAACCTTTGACCTCTCCTAGTTGGGCCCTCGGTGGCTAGATTTTGGGGTTGAACACAGGGCGAAGGTGCTGACCATGAGTTCAAAGCAGAAGCTCAGTGTTTTCCCATTTAGTGTCACAGCTTCACTTCTGGTATGTGTGTGTGTGTGTGTGTGTGTGTGTGTGTGTGTGTGTGTGTGTGTGTGTGCATACACCAGTCCTGAAGGACTCAGGAACTGACCACTGACCTGAGTTTCTCTTGTACAAGGACAGCACTCTACCACTTGAGCCACAGAGCACTTTAGATTTTTTTTTTCTAGTGAGGTGGCACTGAGGATTCAAGCCCAGGTTTCATGCATGCAAAGCACTCTACCCCTAAGACACATTCCTAGCACTCCACTTCAGGTTTCTTTTTTCTTATAAGTTGGAGGAGTTGAAGTCTGGGCCTGGGTGCTGTCTCTTCAGCTCAAGTCTAGAGCTCTACCACTTGTGCTAAAGAGCCCCTTCAGATTTCTGGTGGTTCATTGGAGATAACCATCTCAAGGAATTTCTTGCTCAGGCTGGCTTTGGACTGTGATCCTCAGCTCTCAGCCTCCTGAGTAGCTAGGATGACAGGCACGAGTCACTGGTACACAGCTTCCACTTCAAGTTTCTAAGTGGTGAATAGGAGATAATAGTCTCATGGGACCTTTTGTGTCTGGGATAGTTTGGAACGCAGATCATCAGATTTCAGCTTCCTGAGTAGGCAGGATGACAGACCTCAGCTAAAGACACCTAAGCTCTGACACTATACTGAAAAGAGTCGTTGGCTCCACATGGTAGAGTGCTAGCCATGAGCCCAAGATGAAAGCCAGTGCCTCGGCTCTGAGTTCAAGGTACATGATGGAGAAAAGTAAACCAAAATAATTGTCTGCAGGAAACAACTCACTACATTTCAGTACATACATCATTTTGGCCCTGACATGGGGATATATCTGAGCCTCAACTTTCCCATCTGCACAATCATCTTACTTGTGGAGCTTTTACAAGGACCAGATGAAAGAATGAACCCCGTGAAGGACTAGGCATACAACAACTCATGAAGAACTCATCACATAGCTGTATCCCACATGCTGTCATTAGAATTAGGGTGCTTTAATCAGTATCACCATTCTTTTAGAAACACATCACAAACCTCACAAAGTTCACATCTAATGATTTAGAGGGGTGGTATTTTTTGGGGGGGAGTCAGCCACATGGAATGCACTCAAAGGTTGGGGGTACTATCCTAAGATATTTAGCTCAAGCCTAGAGCTCTGCCACTTTGAGCCACAGGTCAGAGTTTTGCAGACTTCATGCCAGGACTGAGTTCTAAACCCACCACTGTCAGATCTCAGCCCCCGAGTATCTTGCATGACAGGGGTGAGTGATCCAGCAGCATCTGTTTCGGTGGAGCTGGGTTGCAGTGGTTTACCTCTGGCTAAGTCGGGTTAGATATCACCTGTCAACACTAGACTCCCAGCTTGCTCTGTGATGAGGTATTTGCTGCCTATCCTTATATCATTGCAGTCAGAACATTCTATCTTTTTTTTTTTTTGGTGCCACTACTAGGGTCTTAAATAAGGGTCTAGACACGGCCCCTATGCTTTCATCCTCAAAGCTAGTACTCCACTACTTAAGCAAGACAGCACAACTTTCGGATTTTTCTGTCCATGTGGTAGTGAGGAATCGAACCCAGGGCTTTGTATGTCCTAGGAGAGCACACTACCACTGATCCCCAGGAGTGACAAGTGTACAAACAGATAAATGTGTAGATTGGTGTATAGATAGGTAAGTAGGTAGATAGATAGATAGACAGATAGATAGATAGATAGATAGAGAGGTATATGCTTAAAACAAGAAAGAGATGTCTGTACATTATGAAATAGCATATACAATATTGCTACCGGTTATTGGCAATTAAATTATTCCTTCCTTTTTTAAGTATCATGATTGAATAAATAATAAAGTATTAATTGAAAATTAATGTATAAATTTTGTATATAGTTTTATAATATAATCATACACTAGTAACTTATTTGTTACTTTTATAACATTTCATTTGTATGGATGTATATCAGAATGCGCCTTAGAATCTCCCACCATTCCTTAGTGGCAGTACCAGGATTCAACCTCCAGGCCTAAGTTGCCTCTTTTGGCTATGGCTTCCCTAATAGCCCACCAAATATCAGCAATGCAAGGTCATGTACACTTTCTGGGCCTTGTCATTTAGACCCTGGATGGCCACAACGCAAAGGTGGAAGAAAAAGTAAAACCACCTTCTTGAACTTCTCAGTTTTTTTTTTTTTATTGTGAGAATACCATACAGAGGAGTTACAATTACATGGGCAAGATAACCAGTACCCTTCTTATAAAGCATTGTTGCCTCCTCTTTGTTTCCCCTTCCCATCTCAATTTTATCCTTCTCTTTTGTTTTTTTTTTTTACTAGCCTCAAGATTTGAACTCTGGTCCTAATATCCCAGGATTGGTTGTGGCAGAGATGCCAAGACCTGAATTCAAGCCCCATGCTTTGGCCAAAAAAAATAATAATAAGGCCCTGGCTTGGAATTTGCAACATTTTTCTGGCAGGCTTTTGATTTGAACTCAGGGTCTGGGTAAATCTGTGACACTGTAGGTGAAGGGGAAGATCACCGTCCTTGAAAACAAGAAATTCAGACCAATTCCTAGAGCCTGAATTGAAGCCCCAGCACTGGAAAAACTAATATTTATATATGAGATCTATTTATATTGCATGGATTTACAGCTTATGACGTTTATTACACTTATTAATTTAGTATTATTACACATATAATGTTTCATTTCCTCATATCACCTAGGATATATTTGAATATGGATTATACATCATACTGAGACCAAGGACTGTCACAGAGAAGAAAAAAATGTGTCAAAATTAGCTTCTTACTCCACGAATAAATTTTTGGCCATGCTGGGATTTCAACTCACAATGCCCAATCCATAAATGGGGTCACAGTCTTAGCAGACCAGGGTGTGGCAAACTGAGCTGCCAGGAAGTCCTGAGGACCTGTGATCAAGCCACAGTAGTGCCCAATATATAGATAGATAGAAAGATAGAAAGATAGAAAGATAGGTAGATAGATAGATAGATAGATAGATAGATAGATAGATAGATAGATAGATAGATAGATAGATGTATATATATGTGAGTATGTGTGTATATATATATGCATATATATTCAGGGAGGGAATGTTAAGATATTAAATATATAACCAATTATTAGTGATTACATTATGCCTCCATTTAATGAAGTATTATGGTTGAATACTTACAAAATCTGTAATTAAAAATTAGTCAAAACCCTTCCATTAGGTGCTAGAATGGAAGATATAAATCCAGTAATTTGTGTGTGGCACTCTAAAATAGAATCAAGAATTAACTGCAAATTATTACTTTTATGCATTCCATTAGCATTCACATGAGTAGGAATGAGTTTGTCAGATTCTACCTCCATTTGTGGGGGGCAGTCCTAGCATTCGAACTCCAGGCCTGGGTAGTTTCCTTCAAATGCAAACCATTGGAATGGCACTGTGAAGACTTCAGATTGTCACGATTAAAAAAAGAACAAGAAGAAAAGAAAGCCAGGTGTCAGCGGCTTCTGCCTATAATCCCAGCTCCTCAGGAGGCTGAGATGTAGAGAATGCCAGTTTGAATTCAGCTGGGGCAGGAAATTTCCTGACACTCTTATTTCTAAAAGACCACAGGGGAAAAAATGCACAAATGGGTGGGGCTGTGGCTCAAGGGCAGAGCACCACCCTTGAGCAAAAGGAGCTCAGGGACAGCGCCTAGGCTCATAGTTCAATCCTGGACCTGCCAAAAAAAAAAAGAAAAAGGAGGTAGTAATTCTATGTCTCTGTGTATAGATGGATGGTGTATGGATGATGGGCATTCAGCAGGTTGCCCATGCCCAGCCCCCAAACCTGGGCAAGCTTGGACAAGCACTGAGACAATACTAAGTCTGAGCCGGCAGCTTGAACAAAGCATCCTTCTCTGCCATTTAAGTACTGAAGCCCCAAAGGCTTTGCCTGGGCTGGTGTGTGCAACAGGTGCATTATGTTGTGGGTTATGTGTCCCATCAGGACACCTAGAAGCCAGCCACTGCCTCCAGGGAGACCACACTTCCTAGGCTGTAGGAGTTGTCCAAGGTTCTGGCTCCATATTCTAGATCCCTCTGTAGGATGTGGGGCCTGGTGCCTATCACTCATTCATTATTCCTGACTGCCAAGTCTCAGGCTGGTCCCAAATCCTGGGAAAGATAGGACATAGCCAGTGATTTCTGTGCCCAAAGGGGTTAGCCAATAAATTCCACCCTCGTAGCTCCTGTTAGAAGTGAGCCTTGGGCTGTGAATGTGGCTTAGTTGTAGAGTGCTTACCTAGATTGCATGAAGTCATGGGTTCGATTCCTCTGTACCACAGAAAAAGAAAAAGCCCAAAGTGGCACTATGACTTAAGTGATAGAGTGCTAGCCTTCAGAAAAGAAGCTCAGGCACATGCTCAGACCTTGAGTTTAAGCCCCAAGACTGTCAAAAAAAAAAGGGACCCGGTTGAGACATATTCTTCTGGGACTCAGAGGAGGGCCGAGGTTAGAAGTAAGAGGTAGAGGTCAGGTACTGCTGGCTCACCCCTGTAATCTTAGCTACTCAAGAGGCTGAGATCTGAGGATCAAAATTACAAGCAGGAAAGACTATAATGAGACACTTTTCTCCAATTAAACACCCAAAAAGCCAGAAGTAGAGCTATGGTTCAAGTACTGGTGTGTTAGCCTTGAACACAAAAGCTCAGGGATACTGTCAAGGTGATGAATTCAAACCCCCCAGTCTGGCAAAACACACACACCAGTCAGCCTTCACAAGTTCCATCTCTAGCAATTCCATATTTTTTTAAAAAAGAGGGAAAAGTGAAGGAAAGAGTTGCTCCAGGAGGTGATACAAGCTGTGCCAAAATTCCACACGAGTTATAAGATGTGGAACAAGACAGAGAGCCTCAGGCAGAAGGTACAGCATGGGCAAAGGTCCTGAGGTATGGTGTAGAGCCGGGGGTGTGGGTGGAATGAAGATTCTGTGGCTTCAGACAAGTCTGGCAGGACATTCAAGGCTGGGTCAAGGTTTGTACTTGAATCACAGGTAGGGCAGAGGGTGGGGACCCAGAATGGGGCCCAGGGGGGATTAGCTTGGCTTTTCACCATGGACCCCAGCCATTTTCAGTGGCTAGAAGCCTATTTTTCACAGCTCCTGACCCTCAGAGGCCTCCTTTGCATGGAGGAGTCAGGGCAAATGCAGGGAAGAACTCTTTCTTAAGAACAGTTTCTAGCCATCAGTGGTTCAACCCCTGTAAATCCTAGCTATCCAGGAGACTGAGATCAGATATAGTGGGTCAAATATAGCTCAGGAGAAGAAAGTTGGTGAGACTCTTTTCTTGCCAATGAACTACCAAAAGACAGAAATGGAAATGTGGCTCAAGTGGTAAAGTGCCAGCTTGAGAAAAAGTTAAGAGACCAGGGCTCAAACTGAGTTCAAACCCCAGTACTGGCACAGAAAAAAAATAAAGAAAAGCTTTAAGAAGCTCCTAGCCCACTGTGGTGAAAGGCCAGATCAGCTAAGTGCGTGTGGCTCTTACATGTCCTCCTAGATCCTCAGGAAGCTGAGATCAGAGGATCGTGGTTCAAATCCAGCCCTGGAAGAAAGTCCAGGAGACTCTGATCTCCAAGGAACCATCAGAAAACTGGAGGACACGCTGTGGCTCAAGTGGTAAGCTGAAGAGCTGAGCTACAGTGCCCAGGCCCAGAGTTTGAGCCCCATGACCAACACCTGCTTGTAGCTCACTCTGTGACTCTAGGCAGAGTACTTTCCAATGGGCCCCTGAAAGTCGGGTCTCCCAACGTCTAGGTGTCTTCAGAGCAGTCTCTTTGGCAGCCTTTGTGAATGGAATGGGCCACAGTATCAGAGAAGGGTCCTGCCTTGGGGCATGGAGGTCATCAGCCGGGTCATCAGAATGGCATCAGTCATGGGTACAGTGTGCATCTGAGCAGTAAACCGATGTCTCAGACCACGGTTCTGGGCCAGGAGGGCCAGGAGCTGCAAGATGGCACAGCAGGTAATGCCTACTCATGCGGGTATCACAAGTTTGCGACTCTGTCAGACACACCTTGGGCAGGTGTTGAGTTGGGCTCATGAAAGACTTGTAGTCTCAGGAATCCACAGCTGGCTGGCTGATGCTTGTAGCAGTCGCTATCCCAGGAGTCCCAGGGCTCGGAGCCCTGCTTTCCTCTCCACTGCTTGGGGACAGATGAAGGTCTTCAATCTTGGACTGACTACATAGGAGCATCCATAGTGTCCTTCCCTTGGTCCTGTGGCCCCGTGCACGGATGCAGGGGAAGATTCCATGGAACTTCCTGCCATGGCCCAGACCCACTTGACACAATAAGGACTTATGGAGAAACCACTTGATCTACTTTGAGAGTTTACTATGACTATGCCTCAGGAGTGCCCCCAGTTCTAGCTCAGCTCATCATTAACACCTTCCTGTGTGTGTGTGTGTGTGTGTGTGTCTGTGTGTCTGTGTGTATGTGTGTATGTGTGTATGTGTGTGAGCATGTGTGTGTGTGCACGCATACCCATGCATGTTTGTGCTAGGGCTTGAACTCAGGGCCTGGGATCTGTCCCTCAGTTTTCTCGTTCAAGGTTACCACTCTACTAGTTGAGCCACAGCTTTTCTTCCAGCTTTTGGGTGGTTATTTGCAGAAGAGAGTCTCACACACTTTTCTAGCTGGACTGGCTCTGAATGGTAATCCTCAAATCTCAGCCTCCTGAGGAGCTAGGAATAGGACAGCATCAGCTATTATCATCTGGCCACACTTTCCTTCTTGGCTAAAACAGAGTACCTCTCTCCCAGCCGAGTACCCAGCTGCAGCTACCCCTCCTAACCCAGGCTTCAGAGGAAACATTCCCTCCCCTGAGGACAAAGAAATAGGATCAAGTTTGAGCTTTATGTTCTCCACACAGTCAGGGGCTGCTGGGAGCTGATGTGGAGGTCAGAGGATCTAGGCCAGGGCAAGTAGACAATGTGTTATAACAGAAGAGAGTATGAGAAGACATCCTTGTAGCTAGATGCCAGGGGCTCATGTCTGTAATCCTAGCTACTCAAGAGTGACACCTGAGGATCAATCAAGATTCAAAGCTAGCCTGGGCAGACTCTTCTCTCCAATGAATCACCAAAAACACTGGAAAGCAGAGCTACCCTAGTTCAAGTGGTACAGCACCAACCTTGTGCAAACAAGCTAATGGATACCACCGAGGCTCTGAGTTCAAGCCCTGGTACACACACACACACACACACACACACACACACACACACACACACACTTACATGTGGACACATGTACACACACATACATACGGTAACATCTTTAGCAGTTGCCAATGGCTCATACCATCAACCCCAGCTACTCAGAAGCTGAGCTCTTAAGATGGCAGCTTGAAGCCAGCCCAGGCAGGAAAGTCCACTAGACTCTTCTCTCCACTAAACTAGTAAAAAGGTTGAAAGGTGAGCTGTGGCTCAAGTGGTAGAGTGTTAGCTCAGGGACAGTGCCTAGGCCCTGAGTTCCAGCTCTGAGATATTTTTTCTTAATAGACACCCTTTACCATCCCCATCCCCACAGGCCATACATCCAGATTTTGGTTATCCTAGATCTCACTTCCACTCCTGCCACTTCCACAACACTGCCACAAGAGGTTGGTGTGTGGCCAGCACTGGATTAACAAGTGAACATACACAAAGGGGGCATAGCCAGATCAAGGCTAATGCCCCAGAACATTGAGGTATTGGCCATACCAGTCTCTCATCCCCCAGTTCCCTGGCCATGGAATCTAAAGTCTGTGCCTCTGTATTCTGGGCATCTGGAATTGTCTAGAAGGACCTAGAGAGGCCCAGCTGGGGCTGGAAGATACTTTCCTGTGGTAAGGTACATTGACATTTCCTAGACACTGACAGATACTTCCAAGCCACCATGGCCTCACCTCCCATGTAGCCCCAGAAGATCCTTGGTTGGGCGGCCTTCAGTCAGCTATCATGCTTGAGTTGGCCAGAGCCACTGGCAACCACCCTTCCCCCACTCCACTACCAGCCTACAGGAAGGGACATGCAGCCAGAAGTCCAACTGAGAAAAAATACAGGACATCACATGACTGAGCCCTCGCCCCCCTCACCCTGTTGTCAGAGGAGAACCTATGCCAGCCTGCCCTGCTAACCCAGAATCCCCTGGAGGTGGCCAAAGACATGGATGACCAGACTTGGGCCCCAAAGAAAAGCTGGAATATGCAAGTCTCTGGCAATTTAAGACTCATTGTAGACCCTGGTAGGGGGCTAAAGGCAAGGTGCTGTGCAGGAAGGGCACCAACTGAAGTCAGAAAGAGGCAAACAGGCACCAATGAAGGGGACAAAGAAAGATGAGGGAAAAATACACACACACACACACACACACACACACCATGGGTAGCCCAAGGCCTCAGCAGTCCCTGAGCACCTTAACATCCCAACCCTTGAGAAGATGGCACTACCATCCTCAGACCAACTGTAGACAAAACTCAGAAACTCTCACATGTCTGGAATGGCTCATGACACAGCATGCCATTTCCTACTGTACACACCGCTATGTAGAATACTCAGCTACCTTATTTTTATTTGTTGGTCATGGGATTTGAACTTCGGGCTTGTGCGCAGTCCCTCAGCTCTTCAGTTGAAGGTGCACTCTCTACCACTGGAGCCACAGTGCCACTTCCGGTTTTCTGGTGGTTCACTGGAGATAAAGTCTCACAGATTATCCTGCCCAAGCTAGCTTTGAAACTCGGTCCTCAGATCTCAGCCTCCTGACTAACTAGGATGACAGTTGTGAGCCACTGGCAATGCCTGGCTTCAGTCACCTTCTCACACCCAGGGGAAACCCACTTTGTCAGGCCACAAACCACATGCAGCCTGTCCCTTCAGACTTTGACACCAGCATACAAAACCATTCTGCCATGGATGGGGAGAATATAATTGACACTACCCTCCCGCCCCTATTCCCATTTGCCACTCCCTGCCTAAGAAAGGCCACGACCTCTGGAGTTCTTGGTAAGGCAAAGCCCACCATGCTGTAACTTCACCCTTGGGCAAAACTGGGCAGTTCTTAGAAATGTCCGTACCCTGAGGCCAGCACCTGGTCTCCCAACCACAGCAAACCCACTCCTTCACCATCTCTTGCAGGCAAGGGCAAGGGGTGTCTTTCTTTCTTGTTTTTTTTTTTTTTTTTTTTTTGGTTGAGGGTCTTAAACTCAGGGCTTGGGTACTGTCCCTGATGATGATTTTTGCTCAAGGCCAGTGCTCTACCATTTGAGCCATGGTGCCACTTCTGGTTGGAGATTGGAGATGAGACTCTCCTGGGACATTCCTGCCTGTGCTGGGGAAACAAGATACTCCCGAGTAGCCAGGATGACAGGCATGAGCCATCAGCGCATGGTTTACGGTATCTCAGACTTTAGAATTTCCAACTAGTCCTCCTCTAGACACTCCCACCTAGTCACTCCTCTAGATCCCTTAGGGACAGCAAAGGGAGGCTCAGAATCTGGGTAGGGCCATAGGCATTAAGGTGCCCCTTCCATATCACTACTCCTCTCTAACCTCCCATCTGCCTCCTCTGGAAGGCATGGCCATCTGGGGCAGATCAGACCCACTAGGACTTCTGGGGCCTGCCCTGTATCCCCCTGCCCCACCCAACCGGTATCTGAGGATTTCGGGGGCCAGCTGTCCCATGTGGAAGATGTTGGGAGGGTTGCTGATAACTGGGTCCAGGGGATGCCAGGGCAGAAGGAGTGTCCAGCTCCCCTGTGTCAAACAAGGAGACACATAAAAATGGATGGATCTACTAAGAGCTACAGGGCATAGCCATCCACCTGTCACCAAGGACCCTTGGAGTGCTGTTTTATGTTGACAGTCTAGGGGCTTGACCTCGGGGTTTAGGTGCTATACACAATCTTCTTTTGGTCGAGGCCAGTGCTCTTCCACCTGAGCCACGATGCCACTTCCAGCTTTTTCTGTGCATGTGGGACCTAAGAATAGAAACCAGGGTTTCCTGTGTGCTAGGCGAGCCCACTAGTGCTAAGACACAATCCCAACCTTGGATAGCTGTTCTTCTGTAACCTCTCGGGCGTGTCTCAGGACAGTCTTGCACATCTGTACTGAGTTTCTCAGCAGCAGCTCTGGCTGAAAGTGAACATGCTCCTCTATGTTGTCCTTTATGTACAGCATCTTTGTTCTGTGTGCTTCCTGTCAGAAACTCCTTGTTAAGCAAGACCCCTTTTCAAGTGCTGCTTCTAAGAAGCCTGCTCCAATCACCCGGGCAGAGTGGGGTCTTCTCTCCTCTGCAGGATGTTGGCCTTGTCACGCCTTCCCTTCCTGCTGGTGTGGGTTGAAAGCAGATGAAGGGGAAGGTCTGGCTTTTACCACCCAATTTCTGAAGGCTCTGATACACTACCCAGGGACTGGTGCTGTATCACACTCCGTGAGAGGGCAGTCAAGGTCCAGGCAGTCTGGGGGCAACAACATGGGTCCATTTCTTTGGTGGGCTTGAACTGAGGATCTGGGAGCTGCGTCTCTGAGTTTTTGTGCTCAAGGCTGTTGCTTTACCACGTAAGCCACAGCTCCACTTCTGACTTTTTGGTGGTTCCATGGAGAGAAGAGTCTCACCAGCTTTCCAGCTTATGGCTGGCTGCAATCTTTGATCCTGAGATGTCTGCCTCCCAAGTAGCCAGGATGTCAGGTGTGAGCCTGAGCCAGTGCCAAGGACCGGCTCTGTCGGGACGACGGAAGACACTTGGTGGAGGTAACTGGAACAGGTGGGGAGATGGCAAACAGAAAACTCACACACAAGAGGAGTGAATGCTCAGTGTGATTTATTGCAGAGGATAACAAGCTTTTATAGCAAAAGTCTCCATGAGAAAGGGCAAAAAGTTACACAATCTTGTTGCAAGGCTTCGTTCTTGGATGGTCATCAGCTGGTTGCCTGATCTTGTTTTTTGGATGACGAGTTATGACGATAGGCACTTGTTTTCGGCTTTACCTCTATTTTTAAGAAATACAATTGGTTTTGATGTTTATCACTTATTAACCATTAACCAGAGCATATGGGCAAAGTGCTGGACAGAAAGGCACGAACTCTAGTACTTCATTATTATTTTTGTTTAGTTTTGTACTTTATGTGTTTTAAATCTTTTCTAAGCAATTGTGCTTCTTTGCCATTCTTTAGAGGGTCCCCAATTTGTGGCCAAAAATCATGATATTCAGTATACTTAGTTAAATCTGGCCATATATCAAATTTAAGCTCATAGTGTCTTCTCTGTAACCCTTTCACAAAATTGTTTACTCTTTTTCATAGAGGCCTTAACTGTCTCATAAGATCTTTCTTGTTTCTTTTTTTTTTGATAGTAAGCACCTAGATCTAGCAAGTCTCTCAGTAAATAGAGAGTAATAGGAAGTCCTTTCTCCTAAGTGGTTTAGCCAACGGTTGCCATCCTTATCATACACACCTGTAAAAGGCCATGGATCTGGGGGAAGTCTTTGGGGTCCTCTAGATAATGGAGGATTCCACCGTTTTCTTCTGATAAGTCATTGCCACCTTCCATCTACCAACCTTTTAGGAATCTTATTTAGCTTTTGGTCTAAATATCCCTCTACATCTTTCTTATCTACAGGATATCTATATGGGTCTATTGTATATGTTTCAGGATTAAAGGGAAGTCTCCAATAGCCATGCACTCTTTTTGTTTTAGCCGTGCCGACAGCTTCTTGTAAATCTCTTACAAACAATTCCTTCTGCTGAAGTGATGTCATGAAACCCCCAATACTTTTATATTTACTTATGACTTGTCTAATAGCCTCCATAAGAGGGGCTTTTAGGGTAGCACTTAACTCTGGTGAGTTAGTCATATTCTTAGGACACTCATCGGATGTTAGAGTCGTCAACACTTCCAAGAAAGAGCCCTGAATAAGGGAAAGTTGAGCATGAGTAAGTAGAACAAACAGCAGGAACAGTAAAAGATTAATAGGCACTCCTATACAGCGAAGAAAAGAAAAACAGGAACAGAAACACATCTTTCCCAGGGGCTTGCCAGCCTTTCCAGGAGGTAGGCATCTTTGATGCCCCATTTTCTGAGGTAGACTTCGGTGAAGTCCCATTCTCAGAGGTAGACTTCGGTGAAGTCCCATTCTCAGAGGTAGGCATCTTTGAAGCCCCATTCTCTGAGGTAGACTTCGGTGAAGTCCATTCTCAGAGGTAGGCTTCTGTGAAGCCCCATTCTCAGGTCTGAAAGTAGGTGTTCCATGCTAAGCAAACTCCGCCGGAGTAGGCGTGGCAGTGACGGGCACCAGAGCCTTTCTTTTGAGCTTCTTTTTATCTCATGTCAACTAGCGAGCCATAGTTAAAATAGTCATTTACAGGGGATCAAGTTCCTCTCCTAGGTCAGTTAATCCAAGGAGATGAAGTGTCTTTGGAAAAAGCTAGTCTGAGTCGGCCTGGGTGAGTATGTGTGTGTGTGTGTGTGTGTGTGTAAGTTTCGGGGATACCTACTCTATCTCTCCGGTGCCTTATCCTCCCTGTGGTGAGTACAACCAGGATCCCCACCCCAAGGAAGGCGGGCAGGGGAGGGTACATAAGGTCACATTGAGTGGAATGATCTGAATTCTATCCTTCAACTGAAGCCTGGAAAGATAATGGAGAGAAGGAGAAGCTTAGAGGAACATCAAGAGAAGCCCATTATCTTTGGATACAAGTACCAGAGAGAACACTGAATCCATCCTTTTTGGTAGTAAGGTAACAGATGCCCATGCTTCATTTATTTCATTATTTTTTGTGAGTCCTCGGGCTTGGATTCAGGGCCTGAGTGTCATCCCTGAGCTTCTTTTACTCAAGGATGAGGCTCTACCACTTGAGCCACAGCACCACATCTGGATTTGTGTGTGTGGTGGGGTGGTTGTTGGTTTATGGGAGATAAGAAACAGACGCTCCTGTCCCGGCTGCCTTTGAGTCACGTCCATCAGACCTCAGCCTCTCCAATAGCCAGGATGATGTACCGGAACCACCGACACCTGACCACCACCATCCATTTATAATCCCCTAGGGCAAGTGCTGGACCACCTGCACTGCACCCCCTTGTTGTGAGTGGGAAGCAGACATGGGTGGGTTTGATACTTCAACAGCCTACATACCTTTGAGCATTGTTCCAGGTCAGGCTGATGGCGGCTTCCTCATCATACACAGCAATGACTTGGCTCTGTCACAAGAACAAATGTCCCCCAGGAGGTGGCAGTTCTGGGGTCTTTCCTCTTCACACTGCCCCCACTCCTCGAAACGACACCCCAGCAAAGTGATATAGACATAGAGTGAATCATTTTCTTATAACCAGGGTCTGGCCAGAAAGGTAACAGTGAGGAATCCCGATGCAGACCAGCCTGAGCATATATTGAGACTCTATCTCAGAAATGCCCAAGACAGAAAGTCTTGGCTCGCATGTTAGAAGATCCGACTGGCAAGTCTAAAGCCTTGAATTCAAACCCTAATATACCAAAAAGAATCAGAGTCCCTTGTGCCAGAGGCTCATGCCAATAATCCTAGCTACTCAGGAGGCTAAGATCTGAAGATCACAGCTCAACATTTAAAATAGGGTTGGCCTTGCCCATCAGACATCATGATAAGACCCAAAGTCTGAACCATGAAAGTGTGCTCCATATTAACAGGGCTCTCATCCTTACTAAGTGCTGGCCATGCTCTTTGTCCCCCTGGGGAGCCACCCCTGTGGGCTCCACCCCCAGGTCCTCCTAAGCTCCTTCTGCCACCAACTACGCCCAAGGAAGTAGACAGCTCCAGGACATACAGATCCCTTGGTCTTATAATTTAACAGTGCTGAGTCCCCATCAAGCATCTCACCCTTTCAGGTCCCCAGACCTCAGCCACAAAGTCCATGTACCCCACAAAGAAAGCACGCAGAAGTTACCAAAGTGTCCACTGCTCCTTGTTACAGCCCACTTCCACACTCACATACACACACACACACATACACACACACACACACACACACATACACACACACAACCTGCAGGGGTGGTTCATGTTTGTCTTCCTTGCTAATCAGGAGGCTGAGGTTTGAAGATCACAGTTCAAAGCCAGCCCATTCTGGAAAGACTGTGAGGCTCTTATCTACAGTGAACCACCAAAAATCCAGAGGTGGAGCTGTGGCTCAAGTGTCAGAGCAATAGCTTTGACCACAGAAGCTCAGGAACAGCACCTAGACCCTGAGTTCAAGGCCCAGGTCTTCTAACTCCAAACACACACACACAGACATAGACACAGACACAGAAACACACACACACGCACACGCACACACACACACACACACACACACACACACGGACAGCCCAAGGCTTCAGCAGTCCCTGAGTACAGACCCATGAACTGTCTCAATTAGGATCACATCCTACCCTCAAGAAGGTGGCACTACCAACATCAGACCCACTATAGAAAAACCAGTAAGCCTCTCACATATCTGGAATGTATCATAGTCCAATATGGCAGTTCTTAATGGACATACTGCTATGCGGAAAACTTAGCCCCCTCTTTTTTTGTAGTTGGTCATGGGGTTTGACCTCTGGACCAGGGTGCTGTCCCTCAGCCCTTCAGCTGAAGGTGAGCAATATCCCACTTGAGCCACAGCACCAAATCCTGTTCTCTGGTGGTCCATTGGACATCAAGTCTCACAGACTTTTCTGCCCAAGCTGGCTTGGAACTATGGTCTTCACATTTCAGCCTTCTAAGTAGCTAGGATGACAGTTGTGAACCAGCGGCTTCCAGCTTCACCTCGTCAGGCCACAAACTTCTTGCAACCCTTCACTTCAGACTTTGTCACCCAGCATCCAAATCCGTCCTTCAATGGAGAGAATACAGACACAATAATCCCACCCCTACACCCATTTTCCCACTCCCTGCCTGCCACAGTCCAAGTCCACTTGAAGCTCTGGCTTCAAACTGGGGCAAACGGGGAGTTCTTAAAAATGTCTGTACATTGAAGCCAGCAGATGGTCTCCCAAACAAAGCCTCTCCCACACACACACCTCCACCATCCTTTGCAGGCAAAGATGTTTTGCTTTCTTTCTTTTTTCAGTTGTGGGGCTTGAATTCTGGGCCTGGGTGCTGTCCTTGAGTTCTTCAGCTCAAGGCAAGCACTCTACTACTTGAGCCACAGCACCACTTCCAGTTTTCCAGTGGTCCGTTGGAGATAAGAGTCTCAGGATCTTTCCTGCCCATGACAGCTTTGAACTGTGATGCTCAGATCTCAGCTTCTGAGTACCTAGGATGACAGCCATGAGCTACTGGCACTTGGCCAAAGATAATTTTCCATCCTTTTCATCCTATCCCCTCAGGAGACTGATATCTGAGGACTACAGTTGGATTCCACCCATGGCACAAATTCCATTAGAACTTTTTTTCTACAGTTAAACACCCAAAAAAGTTGGAAGTGAAGCTTTGGCTCAAATGGTAGAGTGCTAGCTTTGATCATCAAAGACAAGGGTTAAAACCCAGTCCTTAGTTTCAAGATTTTCTAGCAAAGACCCACTCAAGAAAGGGAAGCAGGTTGGTACACGGGAGCTCAAAGTTCACTCATAATACTCAGGACTCCCAGAACAGACCCCGTCCGGCTCTGATTCTCTAGATTCTATGTCCTACATCATGGCAGTCTTAGATGGGACTGACCATGAACCAAGTTAGGATGTTGAAGTACAATCTCATACTGAGGATCCCCTGACCTTATCAAAGACTCAGGATCTCTCACTGTCCTGACTTGACACTGGGCAGCAAGGTGAGTTGCAGTTATCCAACCACAGGATGTGAATATGAAAGGATTTCCCCGCCAGGGACTCCAACTGGAGGGGCTCTAGGTCCCTCTCTCTCTGGAAGAAAAGTGCTGGTCCATCCCAGGAATGTTCCTAGGTTGTGAATATCCTCAAAGAAACAACCCTGCTCAGAGCCCAGTGCCTCTTGTTTTTCCACCAGCCTCTATCCAAGCCTGCCCCACCTTCAGCCAGCCCTCTCTGAATCCCAGATCTGCCATGTAGACTAAAGGTTGAGCCAGCAAAGAGACCCACCTCTGCCTCTGAGAATGGCAGTCACATGGTCCTAGTGCCCTCTACAGGAAGTCTCGAAGTAACTCCGGTCCCGACTCCATCCTCATTCCCTGGCTGTCCTGTGCCAGTGGCCCACTTACCTCTGTCTATGGTGGCGAAATAAACACCGGGGGTATCATTTTCTGATTGAGCCAACGAAAGTCCCAGTCCCCAAGGATGTACTACACAGGCATCCTGCAGTGGACAACAGCCAGGCAGTCTATGGTGAACCCAAGGTTCCAGGACTCTTAATAGAAGTGTGGCTGGGTCAAAGACTCTATAACTGGTGGTCTATATTGTCAGGAGAGGTCATGGCTCCAATGTCCTGAAACACCTGACCTAAGATCATCCTACCTCTTCCCTCATCCCAACACCTCCCTAGCCCTTAGACAATTTCTTATTATCTGTCCAGGAAGTAAACTTGCTGGGGCCGGGATAATTGAAACCTGGTGATGCCCCCCTGAGCCCTAGGTCCTTCCTGAGGCTGCTTCCCCCTGCAGTTGGTGACCACACAGCTCCTGGATGTCATGAAGTTGCTGAAGGGTCAGTGGCTTAATCCTACATACTGGCTTTAGGCTCTGAAATGTTACCCACAGAGATTGTGAGTGGTTGGCTCTCTTGATCCAGGGACTCCAAACCAAGGCTCACATGCTCCCTTCTTCCTTCTTTTCCTCTTTTTTTCCCTTCATCCTTCCTTCCTCTCTCTCTGTTTCCTTCCTTCGTCTCACTCCTGGCCTTGAATTCAGAGCCTGGGTGCTGTCCCTGAGCCTTTTTACTCAAGGCTACCAGTCTACAGCTTGAGGTACACATATCCATTTCTGGCATTTTCTTTTTGGTTGTTAGTTGGAGATAAGAGTCTTATAGTCTTTCCTGTCTGGGCCTTAAGCCTTGATCCTCCCATCTCAGCCTCCTAAGTAGCTAGGATGACATGCATGAAGCCCCAGCATCCAGTTCAAAGCAAGGTTTCTTCATGTGCTGTGGAACCAGCACCGGAACCTTTCATCATCTATGACCCCCACTCCCTTATCCCCTTGAGCATGGCGCATACTGTAACTCTTTGTTGGATTACTAAATGAGCATCTGTCTATGACAATATTATCGAAAAGTCCCATTCAATTCATGTAAGCATCCTGGGGCAGGGCGGGGGGAGGCAAAGCCTGATGTAGCTCTCCCACAGTTCTCACTCGTCCCTCTTCCCACCCTCCTGATGCCACCGCACTTAACTGTTTTGGCTCCCAGGATGTGAGCCATGATGTGCTCACTGGATTCTGGGGCCACTGGGATGCCTATCTTCTCAAAGATCTCTGTCCAGTGGCTGACCAACTCTGTGGCACTCCATGCCCCCTCAGGTGTGAATGAGGTTGCCGTGAGCTGAACCCCTGGCTCAAGTGACCTCCTTTCCTCTCCGTGGGGCCAGACAGGATGGTCCACTATATCTGGCCCCCAAGTTTCATGTTACAGAGAAAGGATTCTCGAGGCAGCCCGGATCTCTAAATCTCCCAGGGTCCACTGCAGGTGCTGAAAATCATCTCTGCTCTCAGCTGGCAGGCTGGGGATGGCGAGGTCACTCTCTGCTCCCCATGACATCCTCGACTGTGGTGGTCACCCTAGAGAGAGCTGTAGAAGAATCAGCAGCTGCCAGAGAAAGGCAGCCAAGGCACGACATTCATAGCAGGAGACCATCTGGCTTGGGAACTCTGTGTGTGCCACTTTGAACTTCACTGTCTGACCGCTGAATTGGTTCATGTAATTTGACCCATGAACCCAGGCATTAGTGGAAATTGCCAGCTTCAAGAAAAAAAAAAAAAACCTGGAAAATGTGGCATATCACTTGTCCCAATCAAACTTAAAGGGTTCCAAAGTCAGTGGTCCCCTTTTCCTTCCAGACAGCCTAAAGCAGGTTACAGAAACTGGCATTCAGAGAGCTCTAGCTAACTGCCATGGTATGATACCGAGCAGGCTCCAGGAGGGGAAACTTGCCTATCACTGTCCAGCTGGAAACGGCCCAGGTGGGACACAGATTGGAGACTGCAAGACTCCAGGGAGGACTACACATGGATGCACTGCCCCAGGAGGGAATCCACGCCACCATCGGGGGCCCAGAGCCCCCTGCCCAGATGCCCACAGACACCGTCAATGTCCTGGGTAAGGTTCTACTCTCATCCTTGGTTGTGGTGAACCATCTGTCATGTTACACCATTCACCACTCCCCAGACACTCCTAGCTTCACAGCCCTTGCCCTACTCCCACCCATCTCATTCCTTAATTATGTTTGGCAGACACATTCCCAACCCTTGAATTAACTCCAACTATACACATGAGAGCAGAGTGTCTGACTGGAAGAGTGTGGCTGTGGTCACACTGGCCTCACGAGCCTTCTGGCTCAAGACAGAAGGACAGGTGTCCACTCTGTTCTGTGTTCACACAGGCCTACTAGGGAGTCCATGCAGGTACAGCAGCTACTGTGGCTGCAAGAAAGTGGAAGAGGGAGGTGGAAAGAGGTGGAAAGGAACATATACTGAAACCTTCCCCGAAGGAGCCATGAAATGGTGAAGGAGAAAACAAAAATTGTGGCTGAGCTCATACTGGGCATTATGAAAAAAGAACAACAAATACACACATACACACAAATAAACTGCTTTTCTCTTTTTAGACATGATGACTTAAATATACTTTCATTTTTCTCATCTCCTAATCTCCCAACACACACAAACACACACACACACACACACACATCTAAACCGGTCACAAAAGACTCACCATGCAGCACCTGCAATTTGCCAACTGATCACTGATCTGAGCACAGTCAGGCTGTACAAGGAGAAAGATAATCGATATCTCCCTCCCTCCCTCCCTCCCTCCCTCTCTCTCTCTCTCTCTCTCTCTCTCTCTCTCTCTGTCTCTGTCTCTGTCTCTCTCTCATACACACACACACACACACACACACACACACACACACACACAGACAGAGAGAGAGAGAGAGAGAGAGAGAGATTCAGAGCAGTGCCTCTCCTGAGTTTGTTAGTTCCTCATCTGGGCAATGTACAAGCTCGAGCATGGTAGTTCCCTTGTCAGAACCAGGGGCTCCCACCCAAGGGGATCACTGCTCTAATAATGCAGAACCACCCTGTCTCTGGCTTTACCAAGGGCCAGACCCTTCCATTGGGAACAACCAGCCGTGACTCCCCATTCACCATAACCCTAGGCCCGGACACTAGGTGAAGGAATCCCGAGACAGGTGACTCCTCAGAGCCCAGACAAAAACAAATCAGGCAGTCCTGGTGCCTCCAGAGAGGTGTCTGACTTGGGGTGGGAGCGTTGTTGGGGAATTTGATGGGGTCTTAAAGGCTACATACATGGATGGATTGCCTACTTCCAGCCTAGATGCTTCTGGGCTAATTGGCGGATTCTTGGGGAGGACTAGGAGACCAGAAGGACCAGGAACACCAGCAGAAGCTGGCAGAGCTGGGAAATGTGATCACCCTGTGAGTACTGTGGACAGCTGGGGTGGGGGGGGAACAGGGTAGTTGTGTGTGTATCAGAGGGGGTGTGTTCCTCCCAGATAGTCACCTTCTGAACCCCTGTGCCCTCACCTCCCTAGTGGGTTCTTCTGGAGGTGAAAGGGTGACCTAGCACAGAAGACAAGGGCTCACACAGCAAGGGGGGCCTATCCCCTGCATCCAACACCCCCCACCCCCAGCAAAAAGGAAAAGACCCGAGAAGGCAGGTGTGGAGGTGTCCTCCCGACATCTGACTAAAGCCACTAGGTTCCCACCAGGGAGAGGAAAGGTGCAGATGTGGCTTCCACTGCTCTAGGCCAGGGTTTCTGTGGTGCTCTCTCCTCACCAATCCCTGTATCTGCCCTTTTCCTGGGACACTAGCTGCTAGGAATTGGGGTGGGATCCTTGGGTGACACCCACTACCCTCTCCTGGGGCACATTTGTGGCAGAGCCAGGGTGGACTGTCGGGTGCAGAGGAGGTGCAGGCAGGATGGGAGAGAGTAGGCTGGAGGCGGGGGTCTGGGTCTGCGGGGGAGGGGGGGAGGGGGTGAGGAGGTTCGCTGGGTGTGGAAGTCACCAGGTGTGGTCCCATGAGGTGGCCACTCATGCTTGCTGCTGGGAGAAGCTGTAGGCAATGGTTCTGGGTGCACCCAGGCCTGGAGTGCAAGGACCAAGGGCAGGGACCAGGTCGGGCCTCATGCCAGGCAGAGACCCACCATCTCTGCTAGGGGATTGCTTAAGGGGCCTCTGATCAGAGCAGGTAGAGCCATATTTGAAACTCGGTGCTGCTGGGAGGGGGCGGGGGCACCTGCACGGGGCTGTGCTTTCTGCCACACCTGCCTCAGCTGCCATCACCACCATCACCACCTCTGCCTCAGCTGCCAGCTTCCGCTGCCTCCACCACAGAAGCCACCACCGTACTTACCGTGCCAGGACCTCAGATTCAGGGCAGCCATGGCCGCCATGCCCTGTGGGGCTGCCCGCAGTGATGTGCCTGCCTCGCTGGCTCCAGGTGCTCTGTGCTTCTGTCCAAGACTGAACTTTGATTGCTTCCCCTTGTGCTTGTGCTTGCTCTTCTCTCTGCTCTTTCTCTCTCTGCCCCCACTCCACTCCTGGGCCACCACAAAGGCATGCCTGCTCCCCACCCCATCGCTGCCACCAGAGTGCACCCCAGGGCCCCACCCCCTCATCCACTAGGGCATGCCCACTCCTCCCTTAGGCCATGCCCCCTACCCTTAGCTGCAATCACAGCCCTGACTGGGCTCCAAGGCTACCAGGCCATGGCAATTGCATCATCACCTCAGCTCAGCAAGCTCCCCCAACCCCAGACCTTCCCCAGGGATCGAATCTGCCCTCAGCTCCACCCCTGGAGGAGACTCTCCTCCATCCTCCTTCACTCCACACACTAAGAACGTGCATGGTGACCCTTGTGTGTGTGTGTATGTGTGTGTGTGTGTGTGTGTGTGTGTGATTGTTGGGGATAACTACCTCTCAAGGACTCAGAACATAGCACTCTTTGGGATGACACACAGCACACTTCCAAAAACAGCACAAAGCACCCTGTGTAAAGGAAAGGACTCAGCACACAGCTCCCTTTGAAGGACTCAGCATATAGTACCCTGTGTAGAGTACTCAGCACACAGCACCCTTTGAAAGAGGGAGTCCATAGCTTGCAGTGTAAAGGACTCAGCACATTGCATGCTTTGAAAAACTCAGCACATAGCACAGTTTCCCTGGGGCTCATTACACAGCACCCTCTGTGTTAAGACTCCACACATAGCCCTTTGAAAGGCTAAGTACAAAGCACCCTTTGTAAATCACTCATTGCATAGCACCCTTCGAAGAACTCCGCACATAGAAGAATTTTGAAGGTTTCAGCACATACCACACTATGGCAGGACTCAGCACATACCACAGTGTGGAAGCACTCAGCACAAAGCACCATTTGAAGGACAATACTGTGTAAAGGACTTTACACCCTGTGTAAAGGACTCAGCACACAGCACTCAAAAAACTCACCTCATCCCTCTCTTCTCAAGAGCTCCGCACATAGCAGGACCCTTTCAGATGAATTAGCACACCACACCTTTTGAAGGACTCAGCATACAGTACTTGTGTAATGGACTCAGCACACAGCACCCTTTGAAAAACTCAGCAATGCCCACTCTTCTCAGGGACTCAGTACATAGCACCCTATGCGATGTCTCAGCAAATAGCACCTTTTGGAGGACTCAGAACAAAACTCCCATGTGGGAAAGACTCAGCAAATAGCACCCTTTGAAGGACTCAGTACATAGCTGTATGTCACAGGTTCAGCTTTCATTAGAATTAGGGTGCTTTCTTCAGTATCCCCATTCTTCAGAAACACTTCACAAATCCTACTAGTTCACATTTAGCCAACCTGTGTTTTATGGAGGAGGGTCAGCTGGGGGTCTTGAACTCAAAGCTTGTGGGCCCTGTCCCTGAGTTCTTTGGTTCAATGCTAGAGCTCTACCACTTGGAGGCACAGCTCCAATTTTGGTTTTTTGGGTTGTTCTTTGACAGGTCTTATGGTGATAAGGAAGGCCAAGTTGGGGTGTCTGTGGGCAAAGGCTCTTAGCTCAGCCTGGAGCTGACCTCTCTCTTTCTTGTGCCCCTGGGAAGCTAGGCCTCCTGGAGCTCTCTTGGCCTAGGGTGGAACAGACTTGCTCTGGCATCAGCACTCAGGGTGAACAAAAGTCAGCTTGGCCCTGGTCACTTCTTAAAATTGAACTTTAGAGGACAATGGCATGGGGCCGCATGTCCCGCATCTGGCCACCAGGGGGCAGGAGTGTCCCGCCATAGGGATTCTACCTGTGAGTTGTGCTACTCTTGCTTCCCTGGGGTCTCCATCATGCTTCCAAGTCACCCTGGACAGGAAAATCCTTGAGACACTTACCTACAATTAACAATCGAAAAGCAAGTGGGGCTGTGGCTCAAGTGGCAGAGCAGTAGCCTTGAGCAAGAAAACTCAGAGATAGAGCCTAGGCCCTGAGTTTACACACACACACGCACACACACACACACACACACACACACACCACATGCATGGAAAATCAGAGATTTCTACACCGCAATCTTTAGGTATTCTCTACTTTTCCCCCACTAAGCCTGGTGGCTGCTGGCCTAGGTGTCTGATGCATACACCGCTACCTGGCATCTTTAATTTTGGGGAACAGAATGGGTAGAAGGTCATCCTTCTCTGATCCCAGCTCCTTGATTGGGTCATGTTCTATCCAGGCCCTTTGGGGCTCCTTTACAAAATTGCCAAGATGCCTTCAAAAGTCATCACATACTGGGCACTGGTGGCTCATGCCTGGCATCCTAGCTACTCAGGAAGCTGAGATTTGGAGGATCACAGTGCCAAAACAGCCTGGGCAGAAAGTGTGTGACACTCTTATCCTCAATGAACTGTCAGAAAACAAAAGTGGTCCTGTGGCTCAAATGGTAGAGTGCCAGCCTCGAGAATAAGAGCTCAGGGACAGTGTTCATGGCCAACGACAACAAGGAGAGGCTTTGCATGTTGGCTTTGGGATTGGCATTGGCCAAATATAATTGGAATTTCAAGTGCTCCACGACAAAGCAGTGCCTCCTTTAGTCCTGTGCTGGTCCATCTTGTCTCACTCCCTGGTCTTGTCCATGTTTTGGGTCAGCATGGCTCTGGATAGAAGGGAGGGCTCCAAGGAGGAAGATCCCAGAGCAATCACCGCATCTTCTTCTGCCATGCTCACCCTGCTGCTTCTGCTCTTTGCTACAGACTTTCTTCCTGGAATCCATCCATGAGGTCATCACTGCCAACATAGTGGTGAGTGGTGGGTTTGGCCTAACTCAGGGCAGTCAGAGGTGGAAGTAGGTCTGGGATTAGGAGCTTCCACCCTGGGTGTGGGCTGAGCCCAGGGTTGACCTTTATTTCATACTGAGCCTTGCAGTAGTGGGAAGTCACTGTAGACTCCACATTGAGTCAGGTAAATTGGAATCTGGAGGACCCCTTGTGTGGGGGAGGATGTGGGGCTTAGGGGGCCACTGTTGATAGTCCTCTCTTGGGATTCCCCTCTCCCTCCCTCATCCCTCAATGGTAGAAGAGAAACTTCAAGTAAGGGTGTGGGAATAGGGGCGGAGAAGTATTTTGGTGTGAGCCAGAAGTGCTTCATATTAATCTTAGCCCCTACTTCTTATTTATCTGAGGAATGGCCATATGGGTTTGGGAGGGATGAATCATCCTAGCTGAGAATGTGGCTCAGTGATAGAGTGGTCTCCTAGCATGACTGAAGCCCTGGGCTTGATTCCACACAGAAAAAGCTGGAAGGGGAAGTGGAGCTCAACTGGTTGAGCACCAGCCTTGATCAAAAAGAGCTCAGGGACAGTGGCCAGGCCCTTAGTTCAAGCCCCAGGACTGGAAGAAAAAAATCTTTGTTGGAGGCTTTTTTCCCCTTTGAAAACAATTTATTCTTTGAGATAAGCATAACATGGGTCTCTTCTCTCGCCACCAATGGGCCATTAGATGTCCCTTGAACTTGGACCACCTCCAGGCAGCCTCTACCCTACCCAACCCCCAGTTTAACCTTCCCATCACCCAGCAGATGGAGGCCTGAGAGAAGGCCACCTGACCACCTAATTCCGGTGGCTGCCAAGGCTTTTGAGAGTCAGTATGTCATATGGAGAGTCATTATCCGCATCAGTCTACAGAAGAAAGGGAGGGAGTGCTCCTCACCTGAGCTGTGGGCAGATCTGTATCTGGGGCATCTGCAGCAAGATATGTTCCTTGGGGGAGTCCTCTATGGTGACGAGAACCCTGACCTATCCTCTGGCAGTTTCCACGCTGTCTTCAAGTTGCAATTCTTCAAAACCTTTCTGCTCCTCCCTTATTTCACCCACCACAGGCCCTGATGCCTCTGAAGCAGCTTTGGTGGTGGGGCTCAGCCTGTGTTGGCATCTGGAGCCTGCTGTCCATGCCTTCCTGAAGCACTCTCCTCTTCTCCATCTTCTCCTGGAACAGCCAGCACACACACTAGGCTTTCTCCCAAAACAGCTCATTCAGGACCAACATCTGCTCTTTACACACCACGAGCGACTCCTCAATTGTTTGGATGTGTGCTGACAGCTGGCTGCATCGATGGTGGAGCTCACCTGCTGGATTCTGGAAGTCCACCTCATCAGGCAGGTTGTGGATGAAGATTTTCTTCTTGGACGCCCACGTGTTCCGCTTCCCACCCCCATGATTGCTGTGGTGGCAGCTCATGGGGCAGGGGCTGTAGCTCCAGCTCAGTCTGGTACTGAGCTGCCAGTAGGGCCAGGTGCCTGCAGCTGGCCCACCGCTCCTGTGGTATGATTTCTCCCCTGTTGAGCTCAGCCTCAGTGTGTTAACAGAGCCTTATCCTTCTACCAGGCAACATGGAATGTGGGCATAGCCACAATTCTTGTATCCCATTGGTCAGAAAGAATCATGAAATAATGGGGGTGTGGCCAGAATCCTATGATGCAGGCAGAATGGGCAGAGTTAAGATGACAGTGGCTCCCCCAGCCCCTTTCCCAGGGAACTCTGTCCAATTCAGTTGGGGACAAGAGTGTGACCTGCTTGAGCCGGATGGCTGCACAGATTGTTGTGTATGTCCATTTGTTGCTAGTTTTGGACCTTGAACTCAGGATCTGGCACAGTCCCTGAGCTGCTTTTGAGGCTAGCCCTCTACGACTGGAGCCACACGGCTCTACTTCTGGCTTTGTTGGCATTGAAGTTGGACAGGGGTCTCAAGGACTTTCTGGCTTAGAGTGACCATGATCCTCCTATCACAGCCTTGTAAGTATCAAGGAGGAGCCACTGGTGCCTGCCTCATCATTGGTTTTGCTGATGTTCTTGGACACACCCTTGAGTTCCCTATCCTTAGGTTTAAGTGGTGGGAGCTGGAGCCCACAGTTGGAATCCTGTTCCTGCCACTTCCAAATGTAGGATATCCTAAGAAACTCATTCCTATCCATATGAATATCAATGGAATGTGATGTATGTTGTGATTGAATGGGCAGTTCTTTCATGATTCTAGGATAAAATTATACACGATTGTATTCTAGCATACTGATCAATTTTAATTAATACTTTATGAAGCATTTAAACAATCACATTCATTAAATGGAGGCAGAATGAAATACCGAAGAATTGGGCATCACATAATATAGAGATGCCATTTTTTCTGCCCGGACTTTCTTTACTTAATTGCTATATAACATTTTCTGAATGTACTTTGCTATAAGCAAGTAGGATATATTATACTTGATCTTAAAATCAATTATTCAAACTGTTTTTATCAAAAATGCTTATAGCACAATAAAGAGGTAAATCCAAATTATGTATATTTGAAGACAATGCTTGGTTAGTCCTCTTCTCACATTACCCATTCCCTTCTTGAGAATAATACACATTGTAAGGAAATGCTTAGAATGTTTTGGAGAAATAGGTTGACTTTAAACCAGAGTTACTCTATGTTGCATTTTGTTTACTTTATATCTAGAAAAGCTAAATTCTTACCTTATCGTTTTCCTTAGGCTTTATATTCAGGTTTAATCTCTGATGGGCGACAGATAAAGATATAAACATTTTTTAACAGTTGTTAAATTTAGGCTGAAGAATCTAGGTACAATTATGCTCATGCAGATAGGCCTCATCAGTCATGAGACCATGATACCAAAATGTTAACCAATGCTTATTGGTGTCATGCTTATGACATTTTGTGTATTATAAACAGTGCTTATTACTATTTATTTTGTAATCAACATCATTTCATGGGTTAGGAATTGATGTGAGACATTATACTCAGAACTATATTGAAGGAGGAATCCAAAATTAGTTACCAAGATATACACTTAACGCAATGTTTTTAAAATGCAAGCGAAAGAAATAATTTATGAAAAAGTCAACATTTACAATAAATACAGAATCAGTATGATTGATATTTTCTTTTATCTCAGTTGCAATACGGCTTGCATGATGACTTTTCTGGTTATATGTTTAGTTAGGTCTTGATATTTAGTTGAAGTTCTGTTTTTTCATATATTCATTTGTCAGATCGAAGAGGAAATTAATTCCATGCCAGAGTCAACATCCATAATAATGTTACAGTTGTATCCTGCTACTTTGCCAAAGTTTCAAATGAGCATGAATATCTTGGGTCTTTTTTGGATCTAACTAAATATGTATGCAATTTTGTCAGTAGTAGAAAGCTTTTCTGACCACCATTTATTAAACTATTATTTTCCAGAAACAACTACTCTGAGTGTAGTTGTTTTCAGGTCGTGGGGCCTGAACTCTGAGCCTGAGCACTGTCAGCTCTTCAGCTCAAGGCTAGTGCTCTACCACTTGGGCCACAGCACCACTTCCGGCTTCTTTATTTTTGTTTATGTGGTGCTGAGGAATCGAAACCAGGGCCTCATGCATGCAAGGCAAGCACTCTACCACTGAGCCACCATACCAGCCCTTTTCATGAGATTTTTAATGTCATTTATTTCATGGGTTGATATTTTCCTTTAAATAACCCACATTCTGTCTGCTACAAAGTGTAATTTGGAATAGTTTTAAATTATGTACACTCAGGTACACGGCTCAGATTCTACTATTTGCAAATTTGTTCTTGTTAAATCAGTAGGATTTAGGTCTCAATATGGATACTATTAGACTTATTCATTGCGTTTCTGAATTTTTTAAGATGTCATGATGTTTGTTATTTTATTCTCTTAAATATATTCAGATCTCACTCCACTTACAGTCACATTTCTTTTAAACAGTTTGATCCATTCAAGGGATTTGCTATATTAGGTTCATCTAGATGAATTTAATTACAAATGAACACAACTGTGTTTCTGAGACACAGTTATCTTTATGGTTCTAGTCAAGGGTAACATGTATTTGAGGTTTTTGTGCTTAAAAATAACTGGGCACAACATGTTTTTGTTCCTGAGGGCGTTCTAATTTGTTGGTTGTTTTTCCAGCTGTGGTGACTTCAACATATGTGTGCATTTTATTTCAATTGTTTTGTGTCTATATTTTGTTTCATATAACAGAAAGTACAAAAAGAATAAGTGATTTAGAACTTTTCGAAATAGAGTTCTAAGGGAGATACTTGAAGTTTTGTGACATCTGGGACCAGATAGGCCTTGTTAGTGGAGGGGGTAGTAGAATAACAGAGAAATTGACACGATTTGAACTCTTCCTCTTATTGCCTCACTATTTCATATAGTAATACTTCAAAGTCTTTAGTGGAAAGAAAATAATTTTGTTTGTATGAACTCAGAATTTTTGCTTTAATTGGGACACACTACACATTTATAATTGATTTTAACTCTAAAACCTTCTTTCCTTCTTTTAAAATTACAGATGTGAATTTATAATAATGCTAAAATAGCATCTACTAATTTATATGAAATAATCCAAGCTATTTTCGCTTCACACTATATGTAATATAGACTGTAATAATCGTGAGTAATATAGTATGTAATAACTGACTTTGGGGAAAGTCAATTACAGTGGATTTTGTGAGATACTGAGTAATAGTAAAAATTATATTTGATTCTATTAAAAAGTTCACAGTTACATCTAAAAATAACTCATAGTTATAAACTAATGCTAAAAAGTAAGATTGCTTATTGGAAAAACCAGAAGTTTCAATAAGCTTGCTTTTTAAACATTGACTTGGATCTGGGCTTTGGTGGCTCATGCCTATAATCCCAATTACTCAGGAGTCTGAGATTGAGGATAGTGGTTCAAAGCCAGCCTCAGCAGAAAAGTCTGTGAGACGCTTATCTCCAATAATCCACTTGAAAACTAGAAATGGCACTGTGGGTCAAATGGTACAGTGGTATCGATGAGCTGAAGAACTCATTGAAATCTGCGACCAGGCCCATAGTTCAAGCCCCACAACCACCAAAAAAAATTGACATGGATTTTTACTTTATTATTTCATGATTTTTTATTGTGAAAATACATATAGAGGGGTTAAAATTACATGAGCAAAGTAATGATTACATTTCTTATCAAACATTGCTTCCCCCTCCTTTGTTTCCCCTTACCATTACTTCCCATCTTCCCCGCAAAGCAACCCAGGCACCAAAGGTCTAAAGTTCATTTTCCAACATAACTTGTTGTATATCTGATTGTTGCATGGGACCACCTGTATCCCTAAACAACTTGTTTTTCCCTTCCCCTCCACAAATTATAACAACATCAAATACAGTGAAAACAAGGGTTATGTCATGGGGGAGGGACATACAAAGCAACAAAGAAATCATCTTATAAATATCCTAAAAAAAACAATAGCAAGAGAAAAAAAATTTGAGTCCTTATCTTTGGGTTCATTTCGCCCAACATAAACTTATCTGATCATTTCTGCTTGTCCAAGATAATGAGTACATTTCTTTTCAAGAATTGTAGCCTCCTCCTTTGTTTCCCCTTCCCATCCCACCCTCCCCACGCCCCCCCCAACCAGCCCTCCCACCCCACCAAAGTTGTAAAGTTCGTTTTCGACATAACGATTTATTCATCTCATTGTTGCAATAGGTCCACCTGAATACCTATTTAAACGATTTGTTTTTCCCTTACCCTTCACAAATTATAACAACATCAAATACAGTGAAAGCAGAGGTTATACCATGGGGAGGGACATACAAAGCAACAAAAAATAATCTTATAAATGTGTTAGAAACAATCACATGAAAGAAAAAAAAAACATTTGAATACATACCTTAGGGTTCATTTCCCTAACATCAACTTATCTGACCTTTTCTGCTTGACTCAGACATATTCTAGTTATTGCAAATAAGGGAAATCATGGGACCTAAGTTTCATTGGGCCTGGCTTACTTCACTTAATATAATTTTTTCCAAGACTTTCCATTCCCTAACAAATGGGGAAATGTCATTCTTTCTGATGGAGGCATAGAATTCCATTGTGTATATATACCACATTTTCTTGATCCATTCATCTACTGAGGGGCATCTGGGTTGGTTCCATATCTTAGCTAGGGTAAATAAGGCTGCAATAAACATAGTCGTGCTGGTAGCTTTAGTGTGGTCTTGTTTGTGAACATTTGGGAAAATGCCCAAAAGTGGGATTCCTGTGTCATAAGGGAGCTCTATGTGGAGTCTTTTGGGGAACCTCTTTACTACTTTCCAAAGTGGTTGAACAAGTTTACACTCCCACCAACAATGCAGTAAGGTTCCCTTCTGTCCACATCCGCTCCAGCATCTGTTGTTATTAAAGTTCTTGATTATAGCCGTTCTAACTGGGGTGAGGTGGTATCTCAATGTGGTTTTGATTTGCATTACTTTTATGGCTAGAGAAGTTGAGCATATCTTCATGTGTTTAATGGCAATCCTTCTTTCCTCTTCAGAGAAATTTCTCTATAAGTCTTTAGCCCACTTATTTATTGGGCAGTTGTTTCTTTGAAAATTTGTTGTTGGGGAATTTAATTTTTTGAGTTCCAGTTATATTTTGGGTATGAGACCCTTGTCTGTTGTATGGCTAGTGAAGATCTTCTCCCAATCCGTGGGCTTTCTATTGATCTTGCTAGCTATGTCCTTTGCCATGCAGAAGCTCTGCAATTTCATGCAATCCCATTTGTCCAGCCTTTCTTTTATGTGTTGTGTTTCTGGGTCTCTATTAAGAAAATTTCGCCCTGTGCCAAGAGACCTAGGGTTTCTCCTATTCCATCCTGTAAAGTTTTCAGAATGTCTGTTTGACTCCGAGGACTTTGATACATTTGACGTTGATTCTGGTGCAGGGTGATATATAAGGATCTAGCTTTAGTTTTCTACAAGTAGTAAACCAATTTAGCCAGCACCATTTACTGAAGAGCCAGTCATCAAGTTTGTAATGTAACAACGACATATACAATTTCAATTTCTTCTAATTCACTATGAGGATACTGAAATAACCAGTGGAGCCAGAATTATCTGTGGGAGCCATTAATCTTTGTAAATTCTTGGCCTGGCCCACCAGAGAGTGTGGGGAATGCCACCAAAGGTGAAGGTGTCAAGCCTCACTTGGTGAGCTGTCAAGAAGTGATTGAACATTGGGCAGTTTGGGAAGTGACGGTTGAAAACAGGCAGAAGACCCGTTGGAGTGAGGAGAGGTACAACCTATATATAAGTTGCATTTTCAGAGCATTGGAAGGGGATATAAAAATGAGAGCTACCTGTGGAAGAAAGTGGTAAGACAGCAGGAAGGGAAAAACCTGAGAAGAGAGGAAGCAGAAAAGTGGTCATTAGGGCAGAGTAGTGTAGGCTTGTGGAGACTGGAGAGGCCTGAAGAGAAGAAGGAAATGGTGGAAGGGAAAAAGAGAAAGACCAGAAAGGAATGACAGGTCTGTAGTGAAGGAGGGAGTAATGGAAAAGTTAAAAGCCTTGCCCATTGAGGTTTGGAGCTTTGGAGATCATAATTTTTTGGCTGGTGGTTTTGCAGACCAATTAAGATAGGGCGGGGCTGCCCATTGGAGGTCTGAGGTTTGGTGGTCACGGCTGATCTTGGACCTGGTTATCCAGTCCAGGATAAGGTAATCAGTCTCCTTTCTAGTGTAAATTGGATTATTATATTAAATGTGACTCAATGGTTTGTCTCCTTGCCTTAGAGGTAATAAGTACGCGAGTTCACAGAAAGAGCTTGAAGTCTCAAAGGCCGTGAATTTTTTAAGATGTGATGTGGCCATAATAGGTTTGTAAAAACACAATGGGACAGTGAAATAACAATGCCAATACCACAATATCATCTCAAAATAATGCCTTGATACCACAATTAGTTGTTGATACCATTCTCGTGATGAGGTCACAATAATTTTGTGATGTCACAATAGGTTCATGATGTCAGAGTGGCATGGGATATCTCAAATGTCATTAATTGATAATGAATATATGAGTTCAAAAAGGGACTGTAATGTCTCCAAAGGCATGTGTTGTCACAAATGTGATGCCGTTTTAACAGCTTTGTGATGTCACAATGTGACACAATGGTCATGATATCTGGCAGTATGATGTCATAAGGGATTTCTGATATCACATGTCATACCAGAAATATGAGATTGAAAACAGATTATGAGCTCACAAAGGCCCTACTATATGACAATGGCAGCATGTCACAAAACTTACAAGGACGGGACTGGTTGTGAAGGCACAGCAGGTTAATAATATCACAATGGCAATGTGATGTCACAAAGGATTGTGATATCACATTGGTTATATGGTCAAAATGGGTTTCTGAAACAGAGTGAATGAATTCACAGAATAGGCCTTCACATTGTTAAGTCATAACAATGTCACTGTGATTTATAATGCTATGATGCCATTGTTGTTTAGTGATATCACAATGAGCTGATGGTGTCATAATGACAATTTGATGTCACTGCTGATTTATGATGTTACAATGGTTATGAGGTCACATTATGTTTCTGATATCAATACACATGTCAAATTTGAAATAGAATGAAAAAGCTGGGCGCTGGTGCCTATAAACCTAGCTACTCAGGAGGCTGAGATCTGAGGATCGCAGTTCAAAGCCAGCTCAGGCAGGAAAGTCTATGAGACTCTTATCTCCAATGAAAACCACAAGAAAACCAGAATTGGCTCTGTGGCTCAAGCGATAGTGTGCTCACCTTGAGCTGAAAAACAGGGACAGCACCCAAGCCCAGAGTTCAAGCCCCAGGACCAAAAAAAAAAAAAAAAAAAAAAGATTAAAAACAGGCATTCATAATCTTATTATAACATCACAATGGTAGTGTGATCTCATAATGCTATCTTGTCATTGTAGATTTGTGATGTCAAAAGTAGTTGATGCTGCCATAATGATAATATTATGTCACACTTGTGATGTCACAAAGGGTTTGTGATGTTACAATGGCATGTTTGATATCAATTGTCAGTTCACAATGAGGTTATAGTTACACAAAGGGACTGTGATGTCACAAAGGCCATGTGTTTTTTCAAAGATGCTAAGAGGTCCTAATACGTTTGGGATGTCACAATGTGATAGTGATTGTCAAATGGCAATGAAAGCTCACAATGGGTTTGTGATGTCACATTGGTGATGAAATCAAATAATTTTGTGAAGTCACATCTCATAATCACATGTCGAATTTCAGTTGCTACTATTTCACAATGAGGATATGAGTTCACAGAAGAAGACTGAAGTATTAAAGGCTATGAATTTTCTAAAATGCTGTGAAGACACAGGTTTTTGAAACCACAGTGGAACAGTGACATCACAGTGGCAATGTGTTGCTGCAATATGATGACTTCGTAATGTTTTGATATCACAATTGGTGATTCAGCACTGGTGATGAGTTTACAAGAGGTGTGTCACAATGTCACAATGGGTTGGTGATATCAAAATGACACGTGATCTCAATTGTCATTAACCCACAATGAGTATATGAGCTCACAAAGGGACTGTGATGTCTCCAAAGGCATGCGTTGTCACAAAAGTGATGAAGTCCTAACAGGTGTGTGTTGTCAGAATATGACAAAATGCTCATAACATCTATCAGTGTGATGTCACCATAATCAAGATGTCACACTGGATTCAGGTATCACATTTCATACCTGGATTGGGTATGAGAGCATTGGAATTTCACATTGGGTTTGTGATATCACTATCGAAATATGGGGTCATGCAGGGATTGTGCTACCACAATGGCTATTAGATCACAATGTGTTTCTACTATAATAGGTTTGTGCTGTCACAATTGGTTGGAAACGTCACAATGGCATGCCGGGTCTCAAATGTCATTAATTCGCAATGAAAATATGGGTTCACAAAGGGACTGTGTTGTCTCCAAAGTCATGTCGTTGGCACAAATGTGATGAAGCCCTAACAAATTTGTGAGTTCACAATGTAACACCATGTTCTTGATGTCTATCAATGTGATGTCACAATGTTCATGTCAGAGTCAATTTCTGATATCATATGTCATACCTGAAATATTATGAGTTTGAAAACAGATTATAACCTTACTAAAGGCCTAAAATATCCTAATGGCAGCATATCGCAAAAGTTATGACTAAAAACTCATGGTCTTTGGAGCTTTTCTTTCTTTGAAATTGTTTCCTCATTGTGAACTAGTAGAAATTGAAATTGGACATGTCATTGTGGTATTACAAACTCATAATGACATCACAAACTCATGTGACCTTATCACCACTGTGACATCACAAAACCATTGTGACATCACATTGCTGTTGTGCCTTCACAATCACATTGTGACATCACAAAGCTATTGTGAACTCTTGAGATGTACAAGTCGTTATGTCAAAAACGAACTTTACAACTTTCATTGGGAGGGGGGAGGGGGAGCGGGGAGGATTGGGTGGGGAGGCAGGGGGAGGATGGGAAAGAACGGGAAGGGGAAACAAAGGAGGAGGCTACAATGTTTGATAAGAAATGTACTCATTATCTTGCCCATGTAATTGTAACCCCTCTGTAGGGTATTTTCACACATAAAAAAAAAAAAAACATGAAAAAAAAAAACACAAGACCTCTGTGGCATCACAGACCCTTTGTGTACTCATATCTTCATAGTGAACTAATGAAAATTGTTATCACACATAGCATTTTATCATCACAAATACTTTGTGCAATAATTATGACTGTGAAATCACATTGTCATCATGACACCACCATTTATTGTGACATCACCAAACCCCAAAGACACCATGCCATATTTTTCTTTTTTTTCTTCTGTGAGATTTTTTTTATTGTAAATACAGTGTACAGAGGATTACAGTTACATGAGCAAGGTAATGAGTACATATACTATCATCATTGCTGCCTTGACATCACATTGTCATTTTCATGTCATAGACCCATGTTGAATGCCTATTCTTTGATTTCATTCTATCTGAAATGTGCCATCTGCGTTATCAGGAAACCATTGTGAACTCATAACCTTTGTGACATCTAAATCTCTTTGTCACAGCACATTGCCTTTGTTATATCACTAACCCAATGTGACATCAAATACCTCTCCTGTTCTCATAATTTTGTGACATGCCATTGTGATATCTTAGGTCCTTTGTGAGTTGAAAATCTGTGTTCGACCTCGTATTTCAGATATGACATGAGATATCTAAAATCCTGAGTAACATCATGATATCACACCGCTGGACATCATAACCATTACGTCACTTTGTGACATCTCAGACCTGTTAGTTCTTCACCTTTTTGACTACATGTGCTTTGCTGACATCAGAATCCCTTCCCGAACTCATATACTCATGGTGTGTTAATGACAATTGAGATCCCACATGCCATTGTGCCATCACCAACCCCTTGGGACATCTCAAATCTACTGCAACCTCCTCATCAGTATTGCATCACCAATTGTGACATCAAAACATTCTTATAACAGGATGGTGAGATATCACATTGTCATTGTGAAATCACTGTCCCATTGGGTTTTCACATAGTATGACTATGGAGCTTCTTCTATCACCTGGTATTCTCATATTGAATTATGAGTCATTGAATTTTGATATATCATTCTGATATTACAAACAAACTGTGACATCACAAAATCATTGTGACCTCATCACCACTGTGACATGAAAAACCCAATGGGATATCTCATTTCCATTGTGACATTATGGATCACATTGGGCCATCCCAAACTTATTATGACCTCTTACCACCTTTGAAAACACACATGGCCTCTGTGACATCACAGAACCTTTTTGTATCCATATCCTCACGAGGAACTAATGAAAACTTACATCAGATATACCATTGAAACATAACAAATCCCTTCTGACATAATCATAATTGTGACATCATGTTGCTATTATGACACCATCAGCTCATTTTGACATGTAAAACTACAATGACGTCATAGCATTGTAACATCACATTGTCATTCTGATGTCATAGACACATTGTGTTTGTCTATTATGTTATTTGATTCTATTTCTAATGTGGCATGTTGGTTGATACCAGAAATCCATTGTGAGTTCATGACCATTGTGATATCATGGTGCCTTACTAGCATCACATTGCCAGTGTGATGTCACATTGCCAAATGGATGTCAAAAAGGGATTTTGATGTGACAATGGTTATGACATCACAATGAGTTTCTGATATCAACCCACATGCCACATTTCAAATACAATGAAATCACAGATTTGGCATTCATAATGTGACAATGATGTCACAATGACAATGGCAAATGCTACACTGTCATTATCATTTTGTGATGTCACCATAAGCTAAAGATGTCATAACAACAATATAATGTCACATTGGTTATGATGTCACACAGAGTTTATCTTACAATGGTTATGAGGTCACAATGTGTTTCTGATATCAACTGATATGCCATTTGAAATAGAATGAAATCATAAGATATACATTCACAATGTGTCTATGACAGCAAAATGACAGTCTGATGTCACACTGGTGATGATGTCATAAAGGGTTTATGATGTCACAATGGCATGTCAGATCTTAATTGCGATTAGTTTATATTGAGGATATGAGAATGAAGTCACAATGACATATACAAATGAACTGTAATGAAACAAAGTCCATGTTTTTTGTCAAAAGTGCTAGGGTTCTTAACAGGTTCTGGTTGTCAAAGTGTTAATGATATAAAAATGGGTTAGTGAAGTCAAAACTAGTTTGCAATATCACATCTTATTTCTATTTTCAATTGCTACAAGTTCACAATGATACAAGTTCACGGAAGGAGCTTGATGTCTCAAAGGCCATAATTTTCTAAGATGTGATGAGATCATAATAGGTTTGTGAAAGCATGAGGGTTCAGTAATATCACAATTGCAATATGATGTCAAATTATAATGCCATAAGAGTGTTGTTATGTCACAATTAGTTGGTGATGCCATAATAGTGATGAGTTCAAAATAGTTTTGTGATGTCGCAGTAGTTTGGTGATGTGACAATGGCATTCCAGACCTCAATTGTCATTAACTCATAATGAGTATATGAGTTTAGAATGGGATTGTGAGGATTCCAAAGTCATTTGTTGGCACAAATGTGATGAAGTCAGAACAGATTTGTGATATGACAATGTGACACAATGGTCATTACATCTAGCAGTGTGATGTCACAATATTCATAATATCACAGTATATTTCTAATATTTAATGTCATACCTGAAATAATATGAGATCGAAAATAGATTGAGCTCTCATTGGGCCTAACACAGTGGCAACATGTCACAAAACTTATGAGGACAGAACATGTTTGAGTTGTCACAGTTGTTTAGAGATATCACAATGGCAATGTTATATCACAAAGGTATTGTCATGTCACAATGGTTATGAAGTCAAATTGTGTTTTTGATATGAACCCACATTTGAAATGCAACGAAATCACATAATAGGCCTTCATAAAGTATATATGTTGTTTTGTGGTGTCATAGTGGTATGATGTCATTACAGATTTGTGATGTCACAATGACCTGATATTGTCAAAATGACAATGTGATGTCACACCAATGATTATATTGTAAATGCTTTGTGATATTACAATGGCATATCTGATCTCAATTGATATTTCACAATGAGGATACGGATACACAGAGGGACTGTGATGTCACAAAGGCCATGTGTTTTTTCAAAGGTGCGAAAGATGTCATAATGGGTTTGGGAGGTATCAAGGTGATTGTAATGTCACAATAGCAATGTGATATCACAATGGCTTTGTGATGTCACATTGGTGATGAGGTCACAATGGACAGGACAGGTTTGTGATGTCAGAACAGGCTAATGATATCACAATGGCACTGTGATATCACAAAGGGATTTTCATGTCACAATGGCTTTGAGGTCACAATAGATTTCTGATATCCACCAATATTGTTAGCTTGTAATAGAATGAAATCACAGAATAGGAATTCACATAAGTCTCTAATGTCACTATGACATATAATGGCATAATATTATGATATTTAAGTTTAGTGATGTCAAAATGGCATGTCTAATCTTATTGGTAATTAAATTACCATGAGGATCCCAAAAGTTTCTATGTGCTGAGTCCTTCAAAAGGCATATTGTGCTAAATCCATTACACAGTGTTCTTAGTGCTTTTTTTTTTTTTAAGTGTGCTGTGTGCTGTCATCCCAAAAGATTCAATGTTCTGAGTCCTTGAGAGGACAATCACACAACACACACACACACACACACACACACACACATACACACACAAACTCGGAGCATTATCTTGCACCTGCTTGGTCTGTGGGGTGGATGGAGAAGAGTCTCCCCCAGTGATTGGGCTGAGGGGATCTTCAATTCCCCCAGACAGCTGCTGGGGTTGGGGGGAAGCCCTGAGCTGAGGTGAGGCTGCTTCTGCCATGGCCTGGTAGTCTTAGGGCAGAGTCAGGGCAGCACAAAGCCAGGGGCGGGGACATGGCCAAGGTGGGGAGGGAGTGTAACTGAGGGGAGGACAGGGTGTGGCTGAAGGGGCACATAGTTGCTGCAGCCAGGGGCACACGGGAGATGGCATACTTGTGCAGCAGGGGCTGGGCAGCCTGCATGAAAAGTGGGGGCAGAGAGCGAGCAGAGAAGAGCAGGCACATGCACCAGGGGTGTCAGCATCCATGACTGGCCTCCGTTGCTGTAGGAGCACAGGTCTGGGCCAGGAGCACAGAGGACACAAAGCCAGCACAGCAGGCACATCCCTCTCAGCCCCAGGGAGGCTCAGAGGCCAGGTAGGCCCTGAGTCCAAGGCCCCTGCACCAGGAGCACAGCTGTGGAGGGGGCGAGCTCAGCCCTGCCACCTGCCCACCCTTGCTCCGGCCCCTTCTCCTGCCCTCCCCGTGGCACCTAGTTTGAAACAGGTTGCTGCCAGCTTGGACCCGTGGCGCCTTTTGGAGTCATCCAGAGATGGTACATCCCTGGCCTCCTTAAAGCCCTGACCCGGTCCTGGTCCCCAGTGGAAGACCCTCGGGTCTGCACCTCATGACCTCCCCCTACCCCACACCCCCCACGGACCCGGACCCAGACCCATGACTCCTGCCTCCCCTCTTGTGTCCCAAACATGCCTCCCCAGCACCAGGCAGGCCAGCCCTGACTGCCACAAATGCGCCCCAGGAGTGGGGGGTGGGGGAGTGGATGTTGATCCGGGGATCCCACCTCCATCCCTAGTGGCCAGTGTCCCAGGAACAAGGCAGATGCAGGGATGGGTGAGCCCCTGGCCTAGAGCAGTGGGAGCCACAGAGCCATGTATCTTCACCCTTTCTCTCCCTGGGGGAACTCAGTGGCTTTAGTCAGAGGTGGGGAGCAGCACCTCCACACCTGCCTTCTTGGGAGTTTTCCTTTTTTCTGGTGGTGGGGTGGTGTTGGATGCAGAAGATAGCCCCCCTTCTGTGTGAGGCCTTGTCTTTTGTGCTCGGTCACCCTTTCCCCTGAGGAGGGTACCAGAAGAGCCCACTAGGGGGATGAGGGCACTAGGGATCAGATAGAAGGAGAATGTCTGGGAAGAACATGCCCCTCCAACACAGATACACCCTGCTGGTCCCCCCCACTCCAGTTGTCAACAGCACTCACAGGGTGATCACATTTCCCAGCTCTGCCACCACCTGGTGCTCCAGGTCCATCTGGTTTCCTCATCCTCGCCAAGAATCCGCCAAGTCACCCAGAAGCATCTAGGCTGGAGTAGGAAGTTCATCCATGTATGTAGCCTTTAGGACCTCATCCATTTCCCCAACACTGCCCCCACCCCGGGTCAGACACTTCTCTGGGGGCAGCATGACTTCCTGCTTGTTTTCAGTCCAGGCTCTGAAGAGCCACCTGTCTCAGGACTCCTTCACCCAGAGTCCTGGCCTAGGGTTTTGGTGAATGAAGTCAAGGCTGGTTATTCCCAAGGGAAAGTGTCTGGTCCTGGAGAAAGGGAGAGGCCGGATGGTTCAGCATTATTAGAGCAGTGCTTCCTTGGGTTGAGCCCCTGGTTCTGACAAGGGAACTCCCATGCTCCAGCTTGTAGATTGTCCCAGATGAGGAACCAACAAACTCAGGAGGGGCACTACTCTGAGTCTGTGTGTGTGTGTGTGTGTGTGTGTGCATGAAAGAGAGAGAGACAGAGAGAGAGAGAGAGAGAGAGAGAGAGAGAGAAACTGACTGTGCTCAGGTGAGTGATCAGTTGGCAAATTGCAGGTGCTGCATGGATGAGTCTACAGTCACTGTTCTTGATTTGTGTGTGTGTGTGTGTGTGTGTGTGTGTGTGTGTGTGTATTTGTTGTTCTTTTTTCAGCAATGCCCAGTATGAGACCAGCCATAATTTTTGTTTTCACCTTCACTGTTTCATGGCTCCTTTGGGGAAGATTTCAGTAGACGTTCCTTTCCACCTCTCTCTTCCCCCTTTCCTATAGCCCACAGCAGCTGCTGGGCCTGTGTGGGTCTCCCCTAGGAGGCCTGTGTGAACCACAGACCAAAGTGGACACCTTCTGTCTTAAGCCTGAAGGCTTGTGAGACTAGTGTGACCACAGCCGCACTCTTCCAGCCAGCCAGTCTGTTCTCGTTTGTATAGTTGGAGCTAATTCAAGGGTTGGGAATGTGTCTGCCAAATGTAATTAGGGAACAAGATGGAGGGGGGGAGTAGGGCAGGGGCTGTGAAGCTAGGAGGGTCTGGGAAGTGGTGAACGGTGTGACATTGCAGATGGTTCACCACTACCAAGGATGGAGGGCAACTTTACCCAGGGCATTGATGGTGTCCATGGGGATCTGGGCAGGGAGCTCTGGGCTCCCACTGGTGGCATGGATTCCCTCCCGGGGGAGTGCACTGGTGGGAAGTCCTCCCTGGAATCCTGCAGACTCTAATCTATGTCCTGTCTGTGCTGTTTCCTGCTGGGCAGTGGTAGGCAAGTGCATTCCCCCTGTTGGAGCCTGCTCGGTATCAGGCCATGGCAGTTAGCTAGGGCTTGCTGAATGCCAGTTTCTGTAACCTGCTGTAGGCTGTCTGGAAAGAAAAGGGGACCGCTAACTTTGGAACCCTTTAAGTTTGATTGGGACAACTGAAATGACACCTTTTCCAGGGTTTTTTTCTTGAAGCTGGCAATTTCCACTAACGCCTGGGATTATGGGTCAAATTAGATGAACCATTTCAGCCAACAATCAATGACATTCAAAGTATCACAAACAGAATTCCCAAGCCAGATGGTCTCCTGCTATGAACGTCGTGCCTTGATTGCTTTTATGCGGCAGCTATTGATTCTCCTCTGACTCTCTCTAGTGTGACCACCACAGTTGAGTGAAGGGTTAAAGTACTTGAGGCAGTGCCCATTTGTTGCTTGTTTCAGAGCAGAGCAACACATGGTGCTAAACCACCTGGTTGTGTGCCTTCATAAGTCCTGTAAATCCTTAGCTCAGGGATCTCCTCCTGGGCTCTGCTGTGTCAGAGTGTAGGACGAGGCCCGAGCTGCAGCCAGTTTAAATAAAACAGCTGTAAAGTCTGATTCTTGGTGGTCTTCTTGGTGGGGCCCTGAGACCTAGACATAACATTGAGGATGTCATGGGGAGCAGAGATTGTGACCTCACCATCCCTAGCCTGCCAGCTATGAGTAGAGAGGATTCTCAGCACCTGCACTGGACTCTGGGAGGTTCATATACCCAAGATGCCTCGAGGATCCTTTCTCTGCAACATGAAACTTGGGGGCCAGATATGGTGGTCCATCCTGCCTTGCCCCAGGGGTAGGAGAGTAGGCCCCTTGAGCCTGGCCTTCAGCTCATGGCAACCTCATTCACTCCTGAGTGGGGAATTGAGTGCCACAGAGCAGTCAGCCGCTGGCCAGAGATCTTTGAGAAGACAGGCATCCCAGAGGCCCCAGAATCCAGTGAGCACACCGTGGATCATGTCTTCAGAGCCAAAACAATTAAATTCAGTGGCACAAGGAGGGTGGGAAGAGGGAGAAAGGAGAACTGTGGGAGAGCTACATCAGGCTTTTCCCCACCCACCAAGATGCTTACCTGAATGGGATGGGCCTTTTCTGTAGTATTTTTGTAGACAGATGCTCATTTATTTATCCACAAAGCGTTACAGTGTGCGCCAGGCTCTGGAGGGGTCATAGACAATGAGAGTTTCCAGTGCTGGTTCCACAGCACATGAAGAAACCTTGGTTTGATCTGGATGCCAGTGCTTCATGCCTGTCATCCTGGCTACATAGGAGGTTGTGATGGGAGGATGGATGCTTGAGGCCCAAGCAGGAAAGCCTGTAAAACTCTTATCTCCAACTAACTACCAAAAAGAAAACACCAGAAGTGGATGTGTGGCTCAAGCCATAGTCTGTTGGCCTTGAGTAAAAAGGCTCAGGGACAGCACCTAGGCTCTGAGTTCAAGGTCCAGGAGTGAGAGAAAGGAAGGAAAGAGAGAAAGAGGAGGGAAGTCCAGATGGAGAAAAAGAGGAAAGGAAGGAAGAAGGGAGAACATGTGAGACTTGGTTTGGAGTCCCTGGAGCAAGGGAGCCAACCATTCACAATCTATGTGGGGACAATTTCAGAGCCTAAAGCCAGTATGTAGGACCAAGCTACTGACACCTCAGCAACTTTCTGATATCCAGGAGCTGTGTGGTAGCCGACTGCAGAGGGAAGCCGCCTCAGGTAGACACTAGGACTCAGGGCATGTCACCAGGTTTCAATCATCTCTGGTGCCAATTAGTTTATTTTCTGGTCAGATAAGAACAAGCTGTTCAAGGGCTAGGGAGGTATTGTTGTGAGGGAGTGTGGGGGGGGGCAAGGAATAAGCAGGAAGGTGAAGAGGGAAGAGAGTGTCAGGACATTGTAGCCATGACTTCGCCTGACAACCTAGACCAAAAGTGATAGAGCCTTTGACCCAGCCACACTGCTATTAAGAGTCCTGGCACATTGGGTCACCATTGACCACCTGGCTATCGTCCACTGCAGGATGCCTGTGCAGTACATCGTTGGGGCCTGGGACTTTCCAGGGCTCAATCTGAAGTTGACACCTCCCCCCCCTTCTTTCCTCCACCAGTGACAGAAGTAAGCTGGCCACTAGCACAGGACAGCCAGGGAATGAGGATGGGAGTAAGGACCCTTGTTGCCCCAGACTTCCTCTAGGGGACGCGAGGACCCCGTGATTGCCATTCTCAGAGACAGAGATGGTTCTCTTTGCAGGCTCAGCCTTTAGTCTAGATGCAGATCTGGGATTCAGAGAGGGCAGACTGAAGGTGGGGCAGGTTTGGATAGAGGCTGGTGGGAAAACCAGAGGCACTGGTCTCTGAGCAGGGTTGTTTCTTTGAGGATACTCACAACCCAGGAACATTCCTGGGATAGATCAGCCCTTTTCTCCTTCCTGAGAGAAAGGGACCTGGAGCCCTTGAGTCTGTGTCCCTTGACCGAGAAATCCTTTCATTCCCACATCCTGTGGTTGGATAACTAGACCTCACCTCCGTACCCAGTGTAGAGGCAGGACAGTGAGAGATCTTGAGTCTTTGATAAGGTCAGGGGATCCTGAATATGCGATTGTACTTGAACATCCTGACGGTGCATGGTAAGTTCCATCTAAGATTACCATGATGTAGGACATAGAATCTAGAGAATCAGATCAGGATGGGGTCTGTTCTGGGAGTCTTGAGTATTATGTGTGAGCTTTCAGCTCCCGTATGTCCACCTGCTTCCCTTTCTTGGGTGGGTCTTTGCTAGAAAAAGCTTGAAACTAGGGACTGGGTCCTATCCCTTGTCATTTATACTCAAAGCTAGCACTCTACCATTTGAGCCACAACTCCACTTCCAACTTGTTTGGGTGTTTATAATTGGAGATAAAGAGTTCTCATGGACTTTGTTGCCAAGGGTGGCATCCAACTGCAGTACTCAGATCTCAGTCTCCTGAGAGGATAGGATGACAGGCATGGAAAAGTATCTTTGGCCAGGTGGCACTAGCTCATGACTCTCATCCTAGGTACTCAGCAGGTGAGATCTGAGGATCAGGGGTCAAAGCCAGCCTGGGCAGGAAAAACCCTGAAGCTCTTATCTCCAACGAACTGCCAGAAAAGCAGAAGTGGTGTTGTGTTGTGGCTTAAGTAGTAGAGTGCTTGCCTTGAGCTGAAATGCTCAGGGACAGCACCCAGGCCTAGGGTTCAAGCCCCACAACTGAAAAAAGAAAGAAAGTAAAACATATTTGCCTGCAAAGGATGGTCCAGGTGTGCAAGGGATGAAAAGGGGGGTGCTGTGGTTTGGAGACCAGGTGCTCACCCCACTGTACAGACATTTCTAAGAACTCCCCAAGTTTACCCCAGCTTGAAGCCACAGCTTCAAGAGGACATGGCTTGTGGCAGGCAGTGAGTGGGTGAATGGGTGAAGGGCTGGGATTGTTGTGTCTGTTTTTGTAAAGGATGGATTTGGATTCTTGGTGACAAAGTCTGAAGTGAAGGGTTGCAAGGAGTTTGTGGCCTTATGAGATGGTTTTCCTCTGGGTATGTAAGGTGGCTGAAACCGGAAGTCACCAGTGGCTCACAACTGTCATCCTAGCTACTCAGAAGACTGAGATGTGAAGACCATGGTTCAGAGCCAGCTTGGGCAGAAAAGTCTGTGAGACTTGATATCCAATGGACCACCAGAGAACAGGAAGTGGTGCTGTGGCTCTCTTTCATCTTACCCTATCCCAATGTGGAAGGGGATCCTTCACTGTGTTTAGTTTTGCAGCTGGGGAAAATGAGGCACAAAGAAGCTGGGTGACCTATTCATGACCCCCAGTTTACAGGAAGCTCAGCCTGACTTCTCTGCCATGCTCCCTATGACAATGGTTGCTATTCAGTCCACTTATTGTGGTGGAAAGTCCACTTCTTGTCAGTCCTGGGGCTTGAACTCTGGGCCTGGGCGCTGTCCCCAAGCTCCTCAGTTCAAGGCAGGTGCTCTACCACTTGAGCCCTCAGCACCACTTCTGGATTTCTGGTGGTTCTTTGGAGATAAGAGACTCACATAACATTCCTGCCTGCGCTGGCTAAAATCCATATTCCTCATATGTCAGCTTCCTGTATAGCATTATGCCTGTGCCACTGGCATCAGGCATAAGTCCAATTTTGACTTTTTTTCTTTCTTTCTTTCTTCCTTCCTTCCTTTCTTTCTTTCTTTCTTTCTTTCTTTCTTTCTTTCTTTCTTTCTTTCTTTCTTTCTTTCTTTCTTTCTTTCTTTCTTTCTTTCTTTCTTTCTTTCTTTCTTTCTTTCTTTCTTTCTTTCTTTCTTTTTTTCTTTCTTTCTTTCTTTCTTTCTTTCTTTCTTTCTTTCTTTCTTTCTTTCTTTCTTTCTTTCTTTCTCTTTCTTTCTTTCTTGCTTTCTTTCTTGCTTGCTTTCTTTCTTGCTTTCTTTCTTTCTTGCTTTCTTTTTTTCTCTCTCTCTCCCTCTCCGTCTCTGTCTCTGTCTCTCTCTCTCTTTCAGAAACTGGTTGAATGTGTCCTGGAGGAGGTGGCTTAGCGTCTCCATGTGGCTGGTACCCACGGTAACCCTCTCATTCTGGAGGTGGGCTGTGGGTCAGGAGCTGTCTTGCTCAGCCTGTTGAAATAGCTCCCTGAGGTCAGCCACTCTGTGCCCGGGCTAGAACGTGATGGTTATTCATTGTCCATCCATCCTCTGAGTACTTCCCCACTACCCTCTGCTAAGACAGTTAAAGGAAAGTGGATGAGGAGGCATCGTGTTGTCCAACAGCCTAGCATGATCCTGGGCCTCTGATCCTCACTGCCATCTATCTGGCCAGACCCCAGTTATAAGAAAATGAATTCACTCTATGTCTACTTTGCTTTGCTGGGGTGTGTCATTTCAAGTAGGGGAGCGGGGTGCAGAGGAAAGACTCCAGACCTGGCAGCTCTTGTGGTACCTTTGTTCTTGTGACAGAGCCAAGTCATTGCTGTGGATAAGGAAGTAGCTGCCATCAAACTGATCAGATACAATGCTCAAAGGTAAGTAGGCGGGCTGTTGAAGTATCAAACCCACTCATGATTACTTCCCACTCACAATAAGGGGGGGGGTGCAGTACAGGTGGCCAGCACTGGCCCTAGAGGAATATAAATGGATGGTGGTGTTCAGGTGCCGGTGGCTCCCATCCATCATCCTGGCTATTTGGGAGGCTGAGGTCTGATGGTCATGACTAAGAGCCAGCACAGGCAGCAAAGTCTGTGATATTCTTATCTCCCCAAAAACACCTCCCCCCACCAGAAAAAAGCCAGATGTGCTGTGGCTCAAGTGGTAGTGCCTCAGCCTTGAATGAAAGAAGCTCAGGGACGACACTGAGGCCCTGAATCCAAGTCCTAGGGCTCAGAAAAAAATGATAAAATAAATGAATAGTGGGCACCTGTTATCTTACTACTAAAAAAATTGATTCAGTCTTCTCTTTGGTACTTGTAGCCAAAAGTAAGGGGCTTCTTTGATGCTCCTCTAAACCTCCCCTTCTCTCCATTAGCTCTCCAGGCTTCAGTTTCAGGATAGAATTCAGATCATCCCACTCAATGTGACCTTATATACCCTCCCCTACCCACTTTCCTTGGGGTGGGGATTCTGGATGTACTCACCACTGGGAGGATGAGGCACTGCAGAGATGGGGGTAGGTATCCCCGAAACTCACACACACATGCACACACACACACACACACACACACACACACACACACACACACTCACCTAGGCCAACTCAGACTAGCCTTTTCCAAAGGTACATTATCTCCTTGTATTAACTGACCTAACAGAGGTACTTGATCCCTTGTAAATGACTATTTTAACTACGGCTTGCTTGTTGGCATGAGATAAACAAAGAAAGGGTCTGGGGCCCATCACCTCTGGCTCAGGTACACATCTGACACCCTGGCTACGTAGGAGGTAAATATCTGAGGATCAAAGATCAAAGCCAGCCATAAGCTGGAAAGCTGGTGAGAATCTACTCTCCATGGAACCACCAAAAAGTTAGAATTGGAGCTGTGGCTCAATTTGTGGAGCACTGCCTTGAGCATGAAAACTCAGAGAGACCACTCCCAGAACATGAGTTCAAGTCCACACACAAAAATGGCCCCATCTTTTTGCCCCCAGACTGCCTGGGCCTTGAGTGCCTTCTCACAGAGTGTGATACAGCACTGGTCCTAGGTAGTGTATCAGAGCCTTCAGAAATTGGGTGGTGGAAGCCAGGCCTTCTCCTTCGTGTGCTTTTAACCCACACCAGCTTGAAGGCAGAGCGTGACAAGGCAGGCAGCCTGCAGAGTGGAGAAGATCTTGCTCTGTCAAGGCGATTGGAGTGGGCTTTTTAGAGGCAGCACTTGAAAGGGGGTTTTTCTTAACAAAGAGGATTTGACAGGAAGCACAGAGAGCAAAGATTCTGTAGATAAATTACAACATAGTTGAGCATGTTTATTTACAGCCAGGGCTGCTGGTGAGAAACTCAGTATTGATGTGAAAGACTATCCCGAGACAGGCACGAGGGTTCACAGAGGAACAGCTATCCAGGGTTGGGATTGTGTCTTAGCAGTAGTGGGCTTGCCTAGTACACAGGAAACCCTGGGTTCAATTCCTAGGTCCCACATACACAGAAAAAGCCAGAAGCGGCTCCATGGCTCAGGTGGAAGAGTGCTTGCCTCTGTCAGAAGAAGCTCCTAGATGGTGCCCAGGCCCTGAGGTCAAGCCCCAGGACTGTGAAAATAAAATAGCACTCAGATGGACCTTGGTGACAGGTGGTTGGCTATGCCCTGTAGCTCTTAGTAAATCCATCCATGCTTAGTGTCTCCTTCTTTGACAGAGGAGAGCTGGATATTCCTTCTGCCCTGGACACCCCTGGAGGTGGTTATCAGCAACCCACCCAACATCTTCCACCGGGGAAATGGCCCCAGAAATCCTCAGGTACAAGTTGGATGGGGTTGGGGGGATACAGGGCAAACCCCAGAAGTCCTAGTGGGTCTGACCTGTCCCAGAGGACCAGTCCATCCAGAGGAGGCAGATGGGAGCTTAGAGAGGGGTAGAGATGTGGAGGGAGCTCTTTAATCCCCATGGCCCTAACCAAATTCCAAGCCTTTCTTTGCTTTCTGTGGGGGAGATAGAGGAGTGTCTAGGTGGTAGTGTATAGAGGAGAACTACATGGAAATTCTAAAGACTGAGACACAGTAAGCCTTGTGCTGGTGGCTCACGCCTGTCATCCTGGCTACTCGGGAGGCTGAGATTCAGAGGATCTCATTTCCCAGCCCAGGCAGGAAAGTGCCGCGGGCAGGCTCTGTCGGGATGACGGAGGACACCTAGTGGAGGAACTGGAATAGGTGGGGAGATGGCAAACAGACAACTCACACACAAGAGGAGTGGATGCTGAGTGCGATTTAATGCAGAGGATAACAAACTTTTATAGCAAAAATCTCCAGGAGAAAGGGCAAAAGGTTACACAATCTTGCTGCAGGGCTTCATTCTTGGGTGGTTACCAGCTGGTCGCCTGATAGGCACTTGTTTCCGGCTTATCTCTATTTTTAAGAAATACTATGGGTTTCGATGTTTATCACCAATTAACTATTACCTTTTTCTATAGAGGCCTTAACTGTCCCATAAGATCTTTCCTGTTCCTTCTTTAATAGTAAGCACCAAGGAGGCTGAGATCTAACAAGTCTCTTAGTAAATGAAAGAGAGTAACAGGAAATTCTTTCTCCTAAGTAGTTCTCCCAGCAATTGCCATACATTCTTTCTGTTCTAGCCGGCCTACAGCTTCTTGTAAATCTCTTACAAACAATTCCTTCTGCTGTCGTGAAACCCCCAATACTTTTATATTTACTTATGACTTGTCTACTAGCCTCCATAAGAGGGGCTTTCAGGGTAGCACTTAACTCTGGTGAGTTAGTCATATTTTTAAGACACTCATCAGATGTTGGAGTCGTCAACACTCTTAAGAAAGAGCTTTGAATAAGGGAACATTGAGCATGAGTAAGTACAATGAGCAGCAGAAACAGTAAAAGATTAATAGGCACTCTTATACAGTGAAGAAAAGAAAAGCAGGGACAGAAACACATCTTTCCCAGGGGCTTGCCAGCCTTTCCAGGAGGTAGGCCTCTTTGAAGCCCCATTCTCTGAGGTAGACTTCGGTGAAGTCCCATTCTCAGAGATAGGTCTCTGTGAAGCCCCATTCTCAGGTCTGAAAGCAGGTTTCCCATGCTAAGCAGACTCCACCGGAGTAGGCATGGCAGGAAAGTCCCATGAGAGTGTCATTCCCAATCTCCAAACAGAAATGGCGCCATGGTTCAAAAGGTACAGAACTGGCCTTGAGCAAAAATCATCATCAGGGACAGTTCCCAAGCCCTGAGTTCAAGCCCTTCAACAACAACAACAACAACAACAACAAAAACAGAAATACACCCTTGCTTGCAAGTGATGGTGAAGCAATGGGGGTCCTGTCGTTGGGAGACCAGATGCTAGCCTAAGTGTACAGAAATTTCTAAAAACTCTCCAGGTTTGCCCCAGTGTGAAGTCACAGCAGGGTGGGCATTGCCTTACCAACAACTCCAGAAGTCGTGGCCTGTCTGAGGCAGGGAGTAGGCTAATGGGAGCAGGGATAGGAGGGTAGTGTCAATTATATTCCCTCCATCCATGGAAATATAGTTTTGGATGCTGGTGTCAAAGTCTGAAGTGAAGGGTTGCATGTGGTTTGTAGCCTGACAAGTTGGGTTTCACCTGGCTACAAGAAGGTAACTGAAGCCAGGTGCTGCCAGTGTCTGACAACTGTCATCCTAGCTACTCAGGAGGCTGAGATCTGAGGCTTGCAGTTCAAAGCCAGCTTGGGCAGGAAAGTCTGTAAGATTTTTATCTCCAATGAACCACCAGAAAACCAGAGGTGGTGCTGTGGCTCCAGTGGTAGAGCGCACACTTTCAGCTGAAGAGCTGAGGGACTGCGTGCAGGCCCATAGTTCAAACCCCATGACCTACAACCAAAAATAAGGTGGATGAGTTTTCTGCATAGAGTTATGTACAGTAGGAAATGCCATTCTGTGTTATGAGCCATTCCAGACGTGTGAGAGGCTGAGATTTGTCTACAGTTGGTCTGAGGACGGTAGTGCCATCTACGCGGGGTTTGGCATGTTCGGGTGCTCAGAGACTGATGAGGCCTTGGGCTAGCCCTGTGTGTGTGTGTGTGTGTGTGTGTGTGTGTGTGTGTTTCCTCATCTTTCTCTGTCCCCTTCCTGGGTTCCTGTCTTCCTCTTCCTGACCTCGGATGTTGCCCCTCTTCCATTACAACTTTGCCTTTTGCCCCATCAGGGTCTACAATGAGTCTTAAATTGCCAGAGACCTGCATAGTCCAGCTTTTCATTGGGGCCCAAGTCTGGCTGTCCATATCTTTGGCCACTTCCAGGGGATTCTGTGTCAGCAGGGCCAGCTGGCATAGGTTCTCCCTTACCTCTGGAGGGGTGGGGTTCAGTCATGGGATGTCTTGTCCTTTTCCTCAGCTGGGCCTCTGGCTGCGTGTCCCTCCCAGCAGGCTGGCAGTAGAGTGGGGGAAGGGTGGTTGCCAGTGGCTCTGACCCACTTGAGCTTGATAGCTGACTGAAGGCTACCCAAGCAAGAAGGATCTTGGGCTGCATAGAGGTGAGGCCCAGGTGGGTTGGAAGTATCTGTCGTTGTCTAGGAAATGTCAACGAACATTATCACAGCCAAGTCTATCTCCCAGCCCCAGCTTGGCCTCTCAGGTCCTTCTAGACAATTCCGGATACCTAGAATACAGAGGCACAGACTTAAGATTCCAGGACCAGGGAACTGGGGGATGAGAGACTGGTACGGCCAGTAGCTCAGTGTTCTGGGGCATTAGCCTTGACCTGGTTATGCCTTCCTTGCGTAAGTTCACGTCTTAACCCGTGGCTGACCACACACTGGCCATTTGTGGCAGTGATATGGAAGTGGCAGGAGCAAAAGTGAGATCTAGTATGACCAAAATCTGGATTTATGGTCTGTGGGTGTGGGGAAGGCAAAGGGTGTATATTAAAAAAAAAAAATCTCAGAGCTGGAACTCAGGGCCTAGCTGTCCACTGTCGCTGAGCTAACACTCTACCACTTGAATCACAGATCACTTTTCACCTTTTTTAGTAGTTAGTGGAGAGAAGAGTCTCACAGACTTTCCTGCTTGGGCTGGCTTCAAGCTGCCATTCTAAGAGCTCAGCCTCTTGAGTCGCTGGAATTGCTGGTATGAACAATTGGCTCCAGTTAAGGATGATAGTGGATGCATGTGCTTGCGTGTGTGTTTGTGTGCATGCGTGCATGCGTGTATGCATGTGTGTGTGTGTGTGTGTGTGTGTGTGTGTGTGTGTGTTTGTGTTTGTATTTACCAGGACTTGAACTCAAAGCCTAGGTGGTATCCTTTAGCTTGTTTGCACAAGGTTGGTGCTGTACCACTTGAACTAGGGTATCTCTGCTTCCCAGCTTTTGGTGATTCATTGGAAAGAAGAGTCTGCTCAGGCTAGCTTTGAATCTTGATTGATCCTCAGGTGTCAGCCTTGAGTAGCTAGGATTATAGGCATGAGCCACTGGCACCCAGTTGCAAGGATGTCTTTTCATACACTCTTCTGTTCTGACAGCTGTCTACTTCCCCTGGCCTAGATCTCTGACCTTCACTTCAGCTCCCAGCATCCCGTGACTGTGTGGAAAACATAAACCTCTAACCTGATCCCATTTCTTTGTACTCATGGGAGGGTATGTGTCTTCTGTAGCCTGGGAAAGGAGGGTAGCTGTAGATGGGCGCTCGACTGGGGGATAGGTAGTCTGTTTCAGCCAAGAAGGAAAGTGTGGCCAGATGCTAATAGCTCATGCCCTCCTAGTCCAACCTCCTCAGGAGTCTGAGATCTGAGGATTGCCATTCAGAGGCAGCCCAGCTAGAAAAGTCTGTGAGACTCTCCTCTGCAACTAGCCACCGAAAAGCTGGAAGAAAAGCTGTGGCTCAAGTGGTAGAGTGCTAGCCCTGAATGAAAAAGGTGAGGCACAGAGTCCAGGCCCTGAGTTCAAGCCCTAGTACCAAGATGTGTGCAAGTGTGTGCAGGCATACATACACACAGAGACACACACACACACAGAAGAAGGTGGTAATGATGAGCTCAGCTAGAAAACTGGGGGCACTCCTGAGGCATAGTCATAGTAAACTCTCAAAGCAGATCAAGTAGTTTTTCCTAAGTCATTCTTGGGCTGAGGGGTCTGGGTCATGCCAGTAAGTTCCATGGAACCTGCCTTTCTATCCATGCCCAAGAACACAGGACCAAGGGAAGCCACTATGGATGCTCGTTTGTAGTCGGCCCACGATTGCCCCGAGCACTGGTAAGGAAAGTAAGGCTCCGAACCCTGTGACTCCTGGGATAGAGACTGCTACCAGCAGCAGCCTGCTGGCTGTGGATACCTGAGACTACAAGTCTTTCATGAGCCCAACTCAATACCCGCCCAATGTGTGCCTGCCAGATTCACACTCTTGTGATACTCGAGTGAGTGGGCATTACCTGCTGTGCCATCTTGCAGCTCCTGCCCCTGCTGGCCCAGAACCTTGGTCTGAGAGGTCGATTTATTGCTCAGATGCACAGTGCAGCCATGACAGATGCCATTCTGATGAACAGATTAATGACCTCTGTGCTCAAGGCTCCAACCTTCTCTGCTACTGTGGCCTGCTCTGTAGGCAAAGGCCTCCAAAGAGGCTGCTCTCAAGACTTGTAGGACACCTAGACATTGGGAGACCCTCAGTGGCCCACTTGAAATTACTCTGCCTAGATCCACAGAGTGAGGTCCAATCAGGTCAGGTGTTGGTGGCTTGCCAATTGAGGCACAACACCAATTCTGGGTTTCTGGAGGTTCCTTGGAGATCAGAGTCTCCCAGACTTTCCTGCCTAGGCTGGCTTTGAACCTTGATCCTCACATCTCAGCCTCATGAGGAGCTAGGAGGACAGGTGTGAGCCACCGGTGCCCGGCTGATCTGGCCTTTCACCACAGTAGACTAGGAGCTTCTGAAAGCTTTTCTTTATTTTTTTTAGGTGCAAGTACTGGGGCTTGAACTCAGGGGTTAGGCTCTGGTCCCTTAATTTTTTCCCTCAAGGTTAGCACTCTGCCACTTGAGCCAAAGCTCCATTTCTGGCTTTTGGTAGTTCATCGTCAAGAAGAGTCTCACTTGCTTTCCTCCCCTGAGCTGGCTTGACCCACGATCTCTATCTCACTCTCCTGAGTAGCTAGGATTTACAGGGGTTGAGCCACTGGTGGCATTGGGCTAGAAGCTTTTCTTAAGCAAGTGTTCTTCCCTGAGTTTGCCCTTACTCCTCCATGCAAAGGAGGTCTGAGGGTCAGGAGCTCTGAAAAATAAGCTTCCATCCACAGGAAATGGCTGGGGTCTCTGGTAAAAAGCCATCTAATCTTTCTCCTGGGCCCCATTCTGGGACTCCAGCCTCTGCCCTACCTGTGACTCACATATAAACCTTGACCCAGCCTTGAATGTCCTACCAGACTTGTCTGAAGCCACAGAACCTTCATTCCACCCATACCATCTGCTCTAAAGCACACCTCAGGACCTTTGCCCATGCTGTACCTTCTGTCTGAGGCCCTCTGTCCTGAATCCACATCTTGGAACTCCTGTGGAATTTTGGCATTGGTTATATCACCTCGTGGAGCAAGTCTTTCCTTCCCTTCTCCCTCTTTTTTTTTTTATATTGAGTTTCTAGAGATGGAACTTGTGCAGGCTGACTGGCAAATGCTCTATCTTGGGGTGTGTGTGTGTGTGTATGTGTGTGTGTGTATGTGTGTGTGTGTGTGTGCATGTGTGTGCCAGTCCTGGGGTTTGAATTCATGGCCTGGATGCTATCATATCCCTGAGCTTTTGTGCTCAAGGATAGCACTCTACTACTTGAACCACAGCTTTAAGTCTGGCTTTTTGGGTGTTTGATTAGAGAAACGTGTCTCATATAGACTTTATTGCTTGCAATTTGTATCATCAGATCTCAGCCTCCTGAGTAGCTAAGATTACAGGGGTGAGCCACCAGCACCTGTCCTCTACTCTACATCTTATCTATAACTTCAGCCCTCCTCTGAGTCCCAGAGCAAAATGTCACACCAGGATGAATTTTTTCTTTTTGACAGTCTTGGGGATTGACCTCAGGGTCTCGGCATACCCCTGAGCTTCATTTGTTCATGGCTATCTTTCTATCACTTAAGCCACAGTACCACTTTTGGCTTTTTCTGTTTCTGTGGTACTGAGCAATCAAACCCAGGGTTTGTGCATGCGGGCTAGGTAAGCACTCTAGCACTAAGCCACAATCTCAGCCCAAGGCTCCCTTCTAACGGGAGTTATGAGGGTGGGGTTTATTGGCTTACCCCCTTTGGTGTAGAAATCTCTATTTCATATCTTTGCCATGATTTGGGACCAGCTTGTGACTCAGCAATGAGGAATGATAAATGAGTGATAGCCACAGGCCCCAGAAGTCTAGCCTGTCATCCTACAGAAGGATAGAGAATATGGAGCCAAAACTTTTGACAACTCCTACAGCCTAGGAACTGTGCTTTCCCTGGAGGCAGTGGCTGGCTGCATGGTGTCCCGATGGGACACCTCGGCCAGAACATAAAGCTTCAGTTCTTAAATGGCAGAGAAGGATTCTTTGTTCATGTTGCCTGCTCAGACTTTGTACTCTCTGAGGGCTTGTCCCAGCTTGCCCAGGTTGGGGGGCTGGGCATGGGCAACCTGCTGAATGCCCATTGTCCATACCCAGATACATGGAGTTATTGCCTCATTTTTTATTTTTGGCAGGTCCAGGGTTGTACTATGAGCCTAGGCTCTGTCCCTGAGCACCTTTTGCTCGAGAGTAGTGTTCTGCCCTTGAGCCACAGCCCCATGCATGTTTTTTTTTCCCCTGTGATCTCTTAGAAAGAAGAATGTCATGGACTTTCCCATCCTGGCTGAATTCAAATTGGCATTCTCTACATCTTGGCCTCCTGAGGAGCTAGGATTACAGGCAAGAGCCATTGGCACCTTGCTTACTTTTCTTCTTCTTTTTTCTTTTTTTTAATGGTAACAATCTGAAGTCTTCGCGGTGTCATTCCAATGGTTTGCATTATAATTAAACGACCCAGGCCTGGAGTTTGAATGCTAGGACTGCCACCCACAAAAGGAAGGAGAGCCTGACAAACTTATTCCTGTTCATGTGAATGCTTATGGAGAGTTATTAATGTAACAATAAATGTGCAGTGGATTCATGACCCTATTTTAGAATGCCACACAAAAATTATTAGGTTTATGTTTTCCATTCTAGCACCAAGGTATAATTAAGGATATTGATTAATTTTTAATTAATACTTTTATAGGTATTCAACCCGGATACTTCATTAAATGGAGGCAAAATTTATTAACTAATAATTGGTAATAACATATATAATTTAATATCCTCACAGTCCCACTCTCTGTATATGTATATATTTGTATATATGTTTATGTCTATCTCTCTATCTACTTCAATCTACATATTTATCAACGTATACATACATATATATGTATATATATATATGCGTATATATATATATATATATATATATATATATATATATATATGGGTGGCACTACTTTGGCTTGATAACAGGTTCTCAGAACTTCCTGGCCGCTCAGTTTTCAGGAGGCTGGTCTGCCAAGACTGTAACACTATTTATGGATTGGGCATTGTAGGCTGTGAGATGAAATCCCAGCATGGCCAAAAATTTATTCGTGGAGTAAGAAGCCAATTTTGACACATTATTTTCCTTCTCTGTGAAAGTCCTTGGTCTCAGTATGATGTATAATCCATATGCAAATATATCCTATGTGATATGATGTAATAAAAGAAATGTTACATGTGTATATACTAAATACTAAATAAATAAGGGTAATAAATGTCAGATGTAATAACCCATGTATGTAAATAGATCTCATATATTAATATTACTTTTTCCAGTGCTGGTGCTTCAATTCAGGCCCTGGGAACTGGTCTGAATTTCTTGTCTTCAAGGACGCTGAGCCTTTCCTCTGCACCCAGACCCTGAGTGCAAATCCCAGGCCTACTAGAAAAATGGTGCAAATTCCAAACCAGGGCCTTATTACTATTATTATTACTATTATTATGATGATGATGATTATTATTATTTTGCCTAAGCACGGGGCTTGAACTCAGGTCTTGGCATCTCTGCCACAGTTGGTGGTGGCATCCTAGGACCCGAGTTCAAATCTCGGGGTGGAAAAAGAAATAAAAAACTGTAAAGGAGAAGCCTAAAACTGAGAAGTTCAAGGAGGTAGTTTTCCTTTTTTTCCCCTTTGTATTGTGACCATCCTGGGTCTAAATGACAAGGCCCAGAAAGCATACATTATCTTGCATTGCTGATGTTTGGTGGGGTATTAGGGAAGCCATAGCCAAAACCAGCAATTTAGGCCTGGAGGTCGAATCCCAGGACTGCCACTAATGAATGGAGATTCTCAGAAACCTATTCCCATATATATCCATATGAATGGAATGTTATAAAATTAACAATTAAATTAGTAGTTAATATACGATATTATAAAATTATACACAATTATACAATATTGACTAGATTTCAATTAATACTTTATTATGTATTCAATCATAGTACTTAAAAATGGAAGGAATAATTTAATTGCCAATAATCGGTATTAATATTGTATATGCAATTTCATAATATACAGACATCTCTCTCTTGTTTTATACATATACATCTATTTGTCTATCTACCAATCTATACATTTTTCTGTTCATACAATTGTCACTCCTGGGGCTTAATGATAGAATGTTCGCCTAGTAAGTACAAAGCCCTGCATTCGATTCCTCACTACTGTGTACACAAAAAAATCCAGAAGTCATGCTGTCACCCAAGCAGTCAAGCACTAGCTTTGAGCATAAAAACTTAGGGACTGTGTCTAGACCCTTACTCAAGAGCCAGGACTGGCACCAAAAAAAAAAAAGATAGAATGTTCTGACTGCAACAATGTAAGTATAGTACTACAAATACCTCATCACAAGTATGGGACTACAAATACCTCATCACAGAGCAAGTTGGGAGTCTGTTGCTGACAGCTGCCATCTAACTTGACAAAATGTCCCATGATACTATTATCATATATTCACCACTTAGAAACTTGAAGAGGAAGCTGGGCATCGGTGGCTTGTGCCTGTCATCCTAGCTAATCAGGAGGCTGAGACATGAGGATCATGGTGCAAATCCAGCCTGGGCAGGAGATTCCTTGAGATGCTTATCTCCAATGAACCACCAGAAAGCCTGAAGGGGCACTGTAGCTCAAGTGGTAGAGTGCTAGACTTGAGCTGAAGAGCTCAGAGACAGCACCGAGGCCCAGACTTGAACTCCTCCAACTTACAAGAAAGAAGGAAACCTGAATTGGAGTCCTGGGAACTTGTGTTACGGGTAGAGTGCTTTGCATGTATGAAACCCTGGGTTTGAATCCTAAGTACCACATCCCTAGAAAAAAAGTCTGAAGTGGCTCTCTGGCTCAAGCTCAAGTGGTATACTTGAACAGGTGAAACAGGTACAATGTTCATGTCCTGAGTTCAAGCTCCAGGACTAGGGTATACACACACACACACACAAACACAGAGCAGAAGTAAAGTTGTGACACAAAATGGTAAAGCACCTGGTTTCTGCTCTGAGCTCATGGTCATCACCCTGGCCCTGTGTTCAACCCCAAAACCTAGCCACCCAAGGCCTGACTAGGAGAGGACAAAGGTTTCAAAACCTTATAAGCTTCACCAGATCTAGATGACAGGAAGCATTGTGATTTTGCACAAGTGCTTAGATTTAGCAAACTTCCAGAATCTTAGGGAGGCACCACCATTGCCAATTAGGAATCTTTTCATTAGGTTCAGCTCCCTAGTTGTCTACCAGAAGGACTCGAATTAATTGAAGCAGTTTGTTTCAACATTGGAACATAGTCTCACAAAGACAGGACAAGTGCAGGGAACTTGGCCTGCCACAGGAGGTGGCACAATGGAAGGCTTCCTGTCAAAACAGAGCACTGGGGAAAGAGTTAGCTTGGGGTACAAGCTTTCTCCTGGCCTTCAGAGCCCATCCACACTCATCCTCACTAATTGCCCCCGATAAATTGTTTGTTACACAGCTGTACAGGAGTGAAACTTTTTGTCTGCCTGTTCCAACAGTGAGCCAGACTTCCTCCAGCAGCCTGGGGTGCGTAGAAACCCTCAGGATACCCTGGGAACAGTGAGGGGAGCCCCGAAATATGCACTGTCTTGAAAACACCTTCTGTGCTATGAAATCATTCTATTCAAAGCAAATTTCCTAGCTGTGTGCCTTTCTTCATAGCGACCTTGGATGTTCACTGATAGAAATACATGCATACACACACAGACACATGGAGTTAATGGCTCTTTTTTGTGGCTTTTTAATGGCTTTTTGTAATGGCTTTTTTTTTGAGGCTTGAACTGTGAGCCTAGACATTGTCCCTGAGCTCCTTTTGCTGAAGGAAGCACTTTATTGTCTTAAACCATGATTACCCTAGGCTGGGGTACAGCATTTATACCCAGAGATGATCCGGGGATCCTAGGACCCGAGTTCAACTCACAACACTGGCAAAAATACATCAAACCAAAAAAAAAAAAAAAAAAGAAACGGAGGAAGAAAAATCCAAGAAGTGTTACACACCCATTTTACCTCTTTTTCCTTGGCACTGTGACCATCCTGGGTCTCATTGACTCGGCTGGAAAATTGTATGTCATCTTGCATGGCCGAAGGCTTCTGGGCTGTCAGTGAAGCCTGAGCCCAACAGAGACACCTAGGCCCTGAGTTCCATGATCCTGGGACTGCCACCTACACACAGCTGAAGATCCTAGGAGACTCGTTCCTATCTATAGGAACACTAATAGAATGTTTGACATATACTAATTTAATTACTAATTAGCTAGTCTATTATAAGATTGTATGCAATAAATATAAGTCATTGATTAATTGAATTAGTACCTTATTAAGTCTTCTACCATGAGTAATTAATGGAGGCATAGTTTTAGAACTAATAATTGGTAGTAATAGAATATATAAAAATAAGATATAGACAGACATCACTTTATATAGAGTTATACACTAGAATCTACATAAATGTCTGTCTCTCTATATATACTTTTATTTATAGATGAATATACATATGTAAATACACACACACAGCAATCTACACATCTATCTGTTTATGTATTGGCCATTCCTAGGCCTTGATCTCAGGTCCTGAAATTTGCTCACCGACTTCACTTGCATCAGACTGTTGTGCTAACATTAACCCATTCGTGAAGTGGGCCTTCTAGGCCTGGAGTTCAAATTACAGAACTGCCAAAAACTTAATCCTGGTGGCAGAAGCCAATTGTCTCACTTGTTTTCCTTATCGGTGAAAGTCCTGGGTTTCAGGAATGATGTATAATACATTGACAAATCTATGTCCTATGTAATAGGATGTAAAAAATGTTATATGTGTAATCATACTCATTAAATAGATTAAAATAAATAAATCACAAAATAAAATGAATAACTACACTAACCACAATATGCAGTAAACATGCATGTAAATATAAATCATGTATTTAAAATGTATACAAATATTATTTTTTTTCGAGTGCTAGGACTTGAATTCAGGCCCTGAGAACAGGCTTGACTTTCTTGTCCTCCAGCACGGTGAGCTTCCCGTTCCCCCACAATGCTGCAGATTTACCCAGACCCTGAGTTCAGATCCCAGGCCTGGCAGAAAATGGCGTGAATTCCAAGCCAAGGAGCCTCATAATTTTTTAAATATTTTAAATATATATATTTATTTATTTATTTTTGTTTTGTCAAGCACAGGTTTTGAATTCAGGTAGTAGCAACTCTGCCTCCGCTTTTATCAGTCTAGGCTGGGGTGCAGCCACTGTACCCACAGCTGAACCTGAGTTCCTGGGCCCCAAAGACTGACAGGAAAAAAAAAATGAAAAGACAGATAAAAATCCGGCAACTTGCAGATGGCTCCGGTTTTACATTTACTTTCTTTGCAACGTAACCATTCTGGATTTGTATGATGGCTGAAAATTGTTTGTAATGGGGCAATGTCATTCTTTCTGATGGAGGCATAGAATTTCATTGTGTATATATACCACATTTTCTTGATCCATTCATCTACTGAGGGGCATCTAGGTTGGTTCCATATCTTAGTTATGGTAAATAATGATGCAATAAACATAGCTGTGCTGGTAGCTTCAGTATGGTCTTGTTTGTGATCATTTGGGTAAATGCCCGAAAGTAGGATTGCTGGGTCATAGGGGAGTTTTATGTGAAGTCTTTTGAGGAACCTCCATACTGCTTTGTGTACTACCATCTGCATGTCAATCTGTTCTTATTTTGTCAACCCCTGGGGCTTGATCTCAGTGCTGGGAACTGCTTGTCAGCTCCATCTGCCCCATGCTGGCCGAGCTGACACTCATCCATTCATAAATTGGGCCTTTGTAGGCTGTGAGTTCAGATGCCAGCACTCACAAAAATTGAAGCGGGGAGTAAGAAGCCCAGGGTAACACATGTTTTCCTTTTCTGTGAACGTCCTGGGTGTCAAGTATGAAGTTTCATACATAGGCAAATCTATATCCTATGTAATAAATGTAATAAATATTCCATGTGCAATAAGTCAATAAAATAAATGGTAACTAAATGAATAAAACAAAAAATTAAATGAATAACTACAATAAGTGGAATATTGAGTCAACATACAGGGCTCAATCTCAGGGCCTGGCAACTGCCTGGCAGATGAATTGGCTAGAGGCTGCCGTGCTGACAGCCACCCATTCATGAACTGAGCCTTCTAAGCTCTGAGTCAAGATCCTAGCAATGCCAAAAATATAATCTTGGAGTAAGAAGCTGAGCGGGACCCATATTTTCCTTTTCTTTGAAAGTGCTCAGATAGGATGTATAATTCGGGTGCAAATCTATATACTATGTAATAGGATGTCATAAAGGTAAGAAATGTCATAGGTGGAATAATTGTCACTAAAATGAATGAAAAACAGATTGAATTAGTAGTGAATCATTCTGGGATAAAATTAGATGCAACAATTATAGGAGGTGCATTAAGTTTAATTAATATTTTATTAAGCATTAACAGAATAAAAATTACATGGAGATATAATTAAATACCTAATAATTGAAAGTAACACATGATGCATAATTTAACTATATATAGACATCCATCTCATTCTATAAAATATGTAATTTTATGTATGGATGTATGTACATATATGATAAACAACAACAGGATATTGAGTAATTATTGATTAATGATATATTAATTGTTCAAATGGAACATTTCATTAAATGGAGACATAATTTAATACCTAAAAATTGTTAGTAATATTATCTATAATTAAATAATATACAGACATCTCTCTGTGTATATAATATTTATATACAGCAATCTCTAAGTATACCTTGTTCACTCCTGGTTTCAGTTGTTGAGTGTTCACCTAGCAAGCTAACTAGGTAGGTAGGTAGGTAGATAGATAGATAGATAGATAGATAGAGAGAGAGAGAGAGATAGAGAGAGAGAGAAAGATAGATAGATAGACACATACATACATACATACATACATACATACATACATACATACATAATACATAGAAAATAGATAGATAGAAAAAAGATAGATAAATAGAAAGAAAAATAGATAGATAAATAGATAGAAATAAACATGATATATTAACCTGGTCTTGAATGTCAGGAGGAATGAAGGGAACAATTCCCAATCATGATGCCTTCTGCAGTGTTCCGGTCACCAACTTCGCCTTCACACAACCACAGAGCAGGAAGACTGTCTCTTTCCCACTTCTTAGGTAGCCAAATGCCCCAGAGCCAAGAGGGCAGAGCCAGGTTTTAACTCAGTTGCTTGGAGACAGAAGAGAAAGGACCCTGCTTCTCCTTGGACTGGGAATTTGCATTAATGATGTTCAGAATGAAGGAGGGAGAATGGACTGGTGGAGGTAGAAGAATGGTCTTTAAATCTGACAGATGGAGAGTCAAAACCCCACTCCTTAAGACCAGAGAGCAGGGTTTTTCTTCTCTGTTCCTCCTTTCTCCCCCACTAAACTGGCTCTTTATTGTTACCCTAAAGATAGCCTGAGGCTCCCTTCACCTGAGAGAGGAAGGTTAATTAGTCATTGTTTGAAGAGGGTGAGAAAAGCCTGACCCTGTTGTAACTCTAACAAATGTTTCAGGGTTCCCCCCATTGCTGGCTTTTGCAGCTGACTTTCCAGTTGAGTGTGTACATTCTGCTTCCTAATCCTGCAGGCCTAGGTCTCTGCACCTAGCCTGGCTTTTGCAACCATTTTCTGTCCTTCAATTACAGTGTTACACTGGAGTTTTTCTGCAAACACTGCTAGGGCTTGGATACTGAGAACTTCATTTGAACCCAGGATGGTTCAATAATGTTTCTTTCCTGCTTCTATAGCTCGAGAACTCTAAGAACATTAGAGTGCAATTAACTTCTCATCACCAAGGGAAACACAGGAAGCTCTTGAACATCTGACCTTTCAGAAGTGGAAGTCAGAGTATCATAGACCTTTCTGCCCTGGCTGGCTTCACCCTGTGATCCTGAGACCTCAGCCTCATGATCTAGGGTGTTGGGCATGAGCTACTGGTGCTCTGCTAGGTTCAGAAATGTAATGACATTGACAATAAAGTCAACTGCTTATCACATAAAGCTCGGGAAGCATATTAAGCCTTTCAACAATGGACCTTTAAGAACCATGTATGACACAAGGTTCAATGCTAGAGCCTAAGAGGCTGGGAATATAAATCTGCTACATTTGAACCTAGAGCTCTGACTCCAATTCTGGTGTACATCAGTGTTCATTTTCCAGAGAATGTTCTCCTAATTAGCAAATAAGAAAGTACTTTGATTAACCCTCATTTTTTTTTCCAGTTGTGTGTCTTGAACTCAAACCTTGGCACTCTCCCTGAGCCCTTCAATTCAAGGTGAACACTCTACCACTAGAGCCACAGCGCCAGGTGGGGTCTTTTGGTGGTTCACTGGAGCTTTCCTTGCCTAGGCTGTCTTTGAACTGTAGTCTTCAGCTCTCAGCCTCCTGAGAAGCTAGCGTTCCAGGTGTGAGCACTGGCATCTGGCCTATTGTTTTTGTCAGTCCTGGGGCTTGATCTTAGGGCCTTGGTACTATCTCTGTGCTTTTTTTTCTCAAGGTTAGCCACTTGAGCCACTCTACAGCTTCTGGCTTTTCCTGAGTATGTGTCACTGAGGATTCAAATCCTGGCATTCATGCATGCTGAGAGAGCGAGCTCTTTACCACTAAGCCACATTTCTAGCTCCACCCTTAAAATTTTATCCCTCAATTTGCCTATCCTCAGGAAAAGGCTTGTGAGTATAAATCATCTAAAGGAATCTCTATAGGAAGATGTCCAAAGATAAGAAAAAGCTCAGGGAGGATGGGAAGGGATGGGAAGGGGAAACGAAGGAGGAGGCTATAATGCTTGATAAGATATATACTCATTATCTTGCCCATGTAATTGTAACCCCTCTCTACAGTATTTTCACAATAAAAAGAAAAAGAAAAAAAAGAAAAATGAAAAAAAAAGAAAAAGCTCATACTTGGGAGAGACTCTAAACATATGAAAACTGTGACAAATGGCTCCATTTATGTATTATGTTTCAACACTTAATAAAATATTAAGGAAAATTAGTCAATGTCCTAAGTTATTGTGTATAATTTTATAATAGATGTGCAAAATACAATATATATTATGTGTATAATAATATTAAATACAATAATCAATAAATAAATGAATCAAATAAAAATAAAATACAGAATCAATAATAAAAATCATAATATGAAATTAACATACATATGTAAGTATATATCATACATTCAGTACACATGTATAGAAATATTTTTTTTCCATTGCAGGGCCTTCATTCAGGCCCTGGGAAATCTAGCCTGAATTATTTTCCTCAAGGACAGTGGGCTTCGCCTTCACCCGTGTTGCAAAAGATTTACCTGGATGGTGAGCTCAAATCCTAGCAATTGCAGAAATACTGGCCCCAGTTCCATGAAAGTGACTTAATTTTTTTAATGGAAGCAGTTATGTTTATTCAGTTCCATACTGAACATTAAAAATAGGCAGAGTAGGGCTGGGAAGTTGGCTCAGTGGTAGAGCGCTTGCCTTGCATGCCTGAGGCCCTGGGTTCGATTCCTCAGCACCACATAAGCAAAAAGAAAAAAACCAGAAGTGGCGCTGTGGCTCAAGTGGTAGGGCACTAGCCTTGAGCTGAAGAACTGAGGGACAGTGCTCAGGCCTAGATTCAGGCCCCACAACCGGACCAAAAAAAAAAAAAAATAGGCAGCGTAGAATTTTGTACAGCTATTCAGATTTCCTTCCCTTACCCCCAAAGTGCTTTTCTGAAAACTAATATGTTTCTTTTTTTTGTATGTTTTTTATTGTAAAAATGTTGTACAGAGGGGTCACAGTTACATGAGCAAGGTAATAAGTACATTTCCTATTGAGCATTGTTGCCTCCTCCTTTGTATTCCCCTTACCATCTCTTCCCTCCCATCTTGACAACTATCTCCGCCTGCCTATGTCAGTGACTTAATTTTTCAATTTTGGTTGGCATGGGGTTTGAACTCAAGTAGTGGCAACTCTTCCTTCACATTGCTACAGATTTACCAAGAACCCGAGTTCAAATCCCAGGCGAGGAAAGAAAACTGGCAGAAATTCCAAAGCAAGGAACTTTATTTTTTTTAATTTTGTTGAATTCTTTCTTTCTTTCTTTCTTTCTTTCTTTCTTTCTTTCTTTCTTTCTTTCTTTCTTTCTTTCTTTCTTTCTTCCCTTTCTTTCTTTCTTTCTTTCTTTCTTTCTTTCTTCCCTTTCTTTCTTCCCTTTCTTTCTTCCCTTTCTTTCTTCCCTTTCTTTCTTCCCTTTCTTTCTTCCCTTTCTTTCTTTCTTTCTTTCTTTCTTTCTTTCTTTCTTTCTTTCTTTCTTTCTTTCTTTCTTTCTTTCTTTCTTTCTTTCTTTCTTTCTTTCTTTCTTTCTTTCTTTCTTTCTTTCTTTCTTTCTTTCTTCATTTATTTATTTTTTGGCCAACCATGGGGCTTGAAATCAGGTCGTGGAAACTGTCTCCGCTTGGATCTCCCTAGGCTGGGATTCAGTCTCTGGACCCATAGCCGATCCTGAGATCCTAGGCCCAGGGGGCTGTCAGGAAGAAAAGAAAAAGCTGGAAAACACAAAAAGTGGCGAGCTGCAGAGGCCTGGGTTTTATGATGTTTTTTCTTTACACAGTGACCATCCTGGGTCTGAATGACACTGCTGTAAATTGGACCTGACCTGCCATTACTGTTGGCTGGTGGGCTCTCAGGGAAGCCATGGCCAACCTGTCAACATAGACCCTAGCTTCAAATCTCAGTCCTGACACCAATGACAGAAAATCACAAGAGACTCATTCTTATGCATAGGAATACTGGTTGAAAGAGTAGCTCATGCCTTGGTCTAGTCTAAAATTGGATGCAATAATCCTAGAATGCTGATTGATCTTAATTAATAGTTTTTTAAGCATGAAACGAATAATATTCATTCACTGGCAGTATAATATATACCTAAGAGTTGATAGGAATGTATTTGTTGTCATTCAATCATAGATAGATGGCTCTGTCACTCTTTACTAATATATATTTATTTGTATACCACCGTCTGCCTATCCATGTATCGCTGTTTTGGCCAAACATGGGGGTCAATCTCAGCATGTGGGAACCCCCTCACATCTTCATTGACAAGAAGCTGCCATGCTCAAACTCACCCATTCATGAATTGGGTCTGCTAGGCCCTGATTTCTGACCCTAGCATTGCCAGGCATGATGGAGAACACATCTAAAATCTAGATGCTATATGATAAGATGTAAACAATTTAATAAATGGTATAGGTGTCATCAGAGTCAATAAAATAAATGGTAAATAAATGAATAAAACAAGAAATAAAATGAATAACCATGCCAAACACAATTTGGACTGAACATCTATATGGAAGTATAAATCCTACTTTTAAAATGTATATAAGGTGTATCTTTTCCAGGCCTGAATCTTGAATTCAGCCCCCACTACGAGGAGGGAATGGCGGGAGATCATGAGCTACTCAGTTCTGGACCTAGGAAGAGTCATGTTATGCTATCGATCTCATCCTTGATTGAGTAGTTCGTACATGATGCGAGTAGGAAATGATAGGCAAGACTCATGGAGTATCGATTAATTGTAAAGAAGAGTTGATGAAGCTGACAATAATCATCACATTCATGAAATGGAGGCATCAGGAAAGATCCAAGAATCGGTAGTTCCATGAGATTGGATTCCATCACAGGACACCATCTCTCCTACCCTATACAAATATGTACTTATTTGCATACTACTTCAGCTTATGAATGGATGACTATTGTGCCCCCCACTCTTCCCCCCTCCGGGGGGGGGTTTCAATCTCAGGTCCTGGGAATGACCTAGCTCCTTTGTGGCTCACAGGCTGGTGTGCTCATGTGGACCAAATTTCCAATTGGGACGGCTAGGCCCCGAGTTCAGATCCCAGCCTTGCCAAAAGATTCATCTTGATGTCAGAAGCCAATCATTGACTTGTTTTCCTTTCCTGTGCAAGTCGTGGGCCTCAGCTAGGATGGAGAATTCATGGGCCACCCTGTGGCCATGGGAATAAGCTATTACCCATGTCAACCCAGCTATACCTCTCATCATATACTCAAGAAAATACACAATACATCCATAAATAGCATACAAAAGAAAGAGAGTAACTACACTCAATGCATGATGCAGTCCACACACGGATTTGAATATATATCTCATTTTTCAATGATGCATTTGTAGACTATTTTGGCCTCCTTGGGGCTCAATCTCAGTTCCTGGGAATGACCCAGCTCCTTAGTGGCTCACAGGCTGGTGTGCTCACCTGGACCCATTGTGCAGTTTGGCCTCCTAGGCCCTGAGTTCAAATCCCAGCTCTACCAAAAATTCACCTTGATGTGAGAAGTCAGTCGTTGCACCTGTTTTCATGTGTTGTGCAAGTTCTGGGTCTCAGCTAGGATGGAGAATGCATAGGCAACTCTATACTCATTGGAATAGGTTGTAATCCAGTTCACCACAGTTATATCTGTCTTCCTATACTCAAGAAAATACAAAATACATCAATGCATGAGACACAAAATAAAGAGAGTGATTACACCGAATGCAAGATGAGGCCACCAATGTTTGGAAATATAGATCCTCTGTTTAATTATGAATTTATGACTATATTGCTCCCCATCAGGGCTCGATCTCAGTTCCTTGGAATGACTTAGCTCCTTAGTGGCTCACAGGCTGGTGTGTTCATCATGACCCATTCACCAATTGGGTCTGCTAGGCCTTAAGTTCAAATTCCAGCACTGCCAAAAGATTCATTCTGATGTAAGAAGCCAATGGTTGCACATGTTTTCCTGTCCTGTGAATGTCCTGGGTCTAATCGAGGATGGAGAATGCTATATAGACAACTCTATAGCCATGGCAATAGGTTGTCATCCACATTAGCACAGTTATATCTGTCACCATACTCAATAAAATATACAATACATCCTTGAATAAGACACAAAATGAAAAGAATAAATACACTGAATGCAAGATGCATACCACACCTGTAGGTAAAGAAAGATCTTATGTTTAAAAAAGGTGGGATTGCTGTGCTGGGGCTTCCAATCAGGCCTTGGACCAGGCCTGAAATTCTATTCCTCAAGGATGGTGAGCTTCCCCTTCTCATCCAGTGCACCAGAGCTGCCCAGACCTGAGTTCCAATCCAAGCACTGACAAAACATTCATGCTATCAGAAGCCAGTTGTTGCACACATTTTCCTCTGCTGTGAATGTCCTGGGTCTCAACTAGGATGTAGAATGTATAGGCAACCCTATAACCATGGGAACAGGTTGTCATCCATTTTAGAACAGTTATACCTGTCACCATACTTAGTAAAATATGCAATACCTCCAAGAATTAGAGACAAAATAAGAAGAAGTGCACCGAACACAAGATAGTGTCCACACATGTATGTCAATATAGATTCTATGTTTAAGTAATGAATTTATGACTATAGTGGACCACCCTGGGGATCATTGTCAGAACCAGAGAATGTCCGAGCTCCTTAGTTGCTCACAGGTTGGTGTGTTCACCTTGACTTATTCTCCAATTGGTTCTGCTAGGCCCTGAGTTCAGACCCCAGCACTACCAACAAGTGGATCATGGAGTAAGAAGCCGAGTGTGAAATTTGTTTACCTTTTCAATGAGAATCCTGTGTGTCAGGCATGATGGAGAACGTTTCTACAAATCTAGATTCTCTGTGATAGGATGTCATCAATGTAATAAACAGAATGGGTTTCATCATAGTACAATTGATGTTAAATAAATGAATAAAACAAAAAATACAAGGAACAACCACATCAAACATGTATGGACTGAACATCTATAGGTAAGTATAAATCCTATCTTTACAATGAATATAAATAGTATGTTTTCCAGGATTGGGGTTTGAATTCAGGCCTAGTGAACAGGCCTGACTTTCTTAACTTCAAGTATGGTAATCTTCCCCTTCATCCACATTGCTGCAGATTTACCCAGATCCTGTGTTCAAATCCAAAGCCTGGAAGAATGAATAGTGGGAATTGCAAACCAAGTAGCTAATTTTTTAATTTTTAATTTTTAATTTTTTTTCTCAGCACAGGGCTTGAACTCAAGTCGTGGTAACTCTGCCTCAGCTCTGATAACCCTAGGCTGGGGTGCACCCCCTGGCCCCATAGCTGCTCCTGCCATCCTAAACCCCCAGGCCTTGCCTGGAAAAAAATGCACAGAAAAAAAGTGTCATTTTTTATGTTTTCTTACTTTGCATGATGACCCTCCTGGGTCTGAATGACACTGTTGCAAAGGGTACTTCACCTTGTATTGCTGAAGGCTGCCAGACTATCGGGGAAGCCATAGGGCTACGCGGCAACATAGGCCCTGATTTCGAATCCCCATTCTGACACCAACCAATGGCAGGAGATATTAAGAAACTGGTTCCCATCCATAGGAATAACAATGGAATGGTGTCAATGTCGTGGTTGAATATGTTGATCGTGAATGATGCTCCTATAAAATTAGACAGCATCATTTCAGGAGGTTGATTAATTTTATTTAATATTTATGAAGCATTAAAAGAATATAATTACTTACAGGAATGCAATAAGTTCAGGACACTAATTGATTTCATTAACATTTTAAGGATGAAAACAGTAACATTAATTATATGGATCCATAATAAATACCCAGGAATTGGTAGGAATGTAATCTGTATAACTGAAAAATGTATAGATTTATCTGGCACTCTATAAAAATATATATTTATTAGCGTAATGCCATCTGCATGTCAATCTGTTCTTATTTTGTTAACACCTTGGGCTCAAACTCAGATCCTGGAAACAGCCTGTCAGCTCAATTTGCCCCAGGATGGCGTGATAACACTTACCCATTCATGAGTTTGGCCTTGTAGGCCATGAGTTCAGATGCCAGCACTCCCAAACAATGAATCGTGGAGTAAGAAGCTGATGGTGACACATGTTTTCCTTTTCTGTGAATGTCCTCGGTGTCAGGTATGAAGTAGAATACATATGTAGAACTATATCCTATTTAATCAATGTAATCAATGTTCTATGTGCCATAATAGCCAATGACATAAACGGTCAATACATGAATAAAACAAAAAATAAAATAGATGTATTTAACACAATATGGAGTCAACATATGTATATAAATAAAAATCATATATGTAAGTTGTACATGGATAGGATGTTTTCTATTGGTGGTGATCTATTTCAGGCCTAAGGATCAGACTTGAATTTCTTGACTTCAAGGAAGCCAGCTTCCCTTTCCCACACAGTGCAACAGAGTTACCCAGACCATGAGTTCAAATCCCAGTCCTGGCAGAAAAATGGAACCATTATAGTATGTACGGCTCAATTCTTAAGAATTTCATTATGCCTCCATTATATGTATGTGATTGTTTAAATGCTTAATAAAGTATTAACTAAAATTGATCAGTGTCTTACAATATAATTGTGAATAATTTTATGCTAGAATCATTCAAGATCTGCTCATGCAATCATGAAATATATCACATTCCATTGATAATCATACGGATAGGAACAAGTTTCTTAGGATCTCCTGCCATTTGGAGGTGGCAGGACTAGGATTCAAACTGTGGGCTCTAGCTCCCACGACTTCAACCCATGGATAGGGAACTCACCAGTCTGTACAAGAACATCAGCAAGACCAATGATGAGGCAGGCACCAGTGGCTCTCAGCAGTCCTCCTAGATACTTACCAGGCTGTGACAGCAGAATCATGGTCACCCTAGTTAAGAAGGTCCTTGAGACCCCTGTCCAGCTTCATTGCCAACAAAGCCAGAAGCCTTGTGGCTCTAGTGTGGAGGGCCAGCCTTGAGCAAAAGGAGCTGACAGACTGTCCAGATCTTGAGTTCAAGGTCTGGGACTGGAAACAGACAGACATATACAACAATCTGTGCAGCTGGCTATCTTGCTAAAGCAGGCCGCCCTCTTGTACCCAGCTGAATTGGACAGAGTTCTCTGGGAAAAGAGCTGGGGGAGCCGCTGTCATCTTTACTCCACCCATGGTGCTTGCATTACAGAATTGCAGCCACACCCCCATTCTTTCATGTTTCTTTCTGAACAATGGGATACAAGAATGGTGGCCACGCCCATATTCTATGCTGCCAGGTAGCACAGAGATTCATTCTGTTGGTTGACACCACTACCAGCAGTTGAGGAAGGCAGAGGTGGCTGAGTGCACAAGAGAATTTGAGTATAGTAGGATATTGATACTCCAGCCTGTGCCCTGGCCCGCTCCCCTGCTTCCCCGCAGTGCTGGGTTTCATACCTCAGGCTATGGCTTGCTGCCAGCTAGCCTAAGGCCCCCACCTGGTCCCTGCCCCAGGTCCTCTGCTCTGGGCCCATGTGTCTGCAATGCTGGTGCCATTGCTGCTCACCCCACCGGGAGCAGCCACCAACAGCTTCTCCCAGCAGCACAGGTGTATGGCTACCCCAACACCAACCCTACCCCGGTTCAGACACCCATCTAGGGGCACCATGATCCCCTGCTTGTTTCCTCTCCCCAGCTCTGAGGAGCCACCTTTCTGTCTTGGGAATTTCTGAGATAGAGACGCAATATATGCTCAGGCTGGGCTGAATCATGGTACTCCTATCTGTGACAGGGATGCTCCACCAGGCCTGGTCCTCTGTAGTTGGGATGGTAAGGCATGTAGCGCTATGCTCAGTCATCGGTTTAGATGGATTACCCCATACTCTTACTCCACAGCAGCCAATTTTTTACCACAGGTGAATCTCTGTGTAGGGCCTCAACAATAGGACCTCAGTCTCCTCACAGAATAGTTGTGACGAAACAAGGGATTTATACAGAGGGATCTCGAGCATGGCTAGGCACAGAGGGAGTGGCCTTCAGACAAGGTTCTTGACAATTCTGGGAGCATATGACAGGAAGATACCAGGAAAGGGCTCAGGTGGGGCCTGTTATTATTCATGCAACAGGTCTGGAATTATGAAACAAAACATGGCTTTCTTTCATATTACCCTATCCTCATGATGAAAGAGATCCTTCACTGTGTTGAGTTTTGCAGCTGGGGAAAGGAAGGCATAGAAAAGCCAGGTGACCTACTTATGACCTCAAGTTCACAGGAAGCTCAGCCTGACTTCTCTGCCATGCTCTCTAGGACAATGGGTGCTATTCAGCCCACTTCTTGTGGTCGAAAGTCCACTTCTTGTCCATCGTGGTGCTTGAACTCTAGGCCTAAGAGCTGTTCTCAAGCTCCTCAGCTCAAGGCTAGCACTCTACCACTTGAACCCACAACATCACTTCTGGTTTTCTCGTGTTCCTTTGGAGATAAGAGCCTCACAGTCGTTCCTGCCAGGGATGGCTATGAACCATGATTCTCAACTCTCAGCCTCCTGTCTAGTTAGTATTAGAGTTCTGAGCCACCAGCACAGACTTAAGTGTAATTCTGACTTGCTTTCTCTCCCTCACACACAGGAACTGGTTGAATGGGTGCTGGAGGAGGTGGCCCAGCGTCCCCATGTGGCTGGAACCCAAGGTGGCCCTCTCATTCTGGGGGTGGGCTTTGGGTCAGGAGCTGTCTCGCTCAGCCTGATGAAACAGTTCCATGAGGTAAGCCTCTCTGTGCCCTGGCTAGACCATGATGGTTATTCGTTTTTCATCCAGCCTTACTGGACTTAGTATTGTTTTCAACATCATTTTGTAGCACCTGACCAAAATTATGATACATAGTTATGGAATGAAAATGTAATGCCATATTAAGAACGTCATTTAGGGCACTGGGAATGTGGTTTCATGGTACGGTGATTACCTAGCATTCATGAAACCCTGGGTTCAATTTCTCAGTACCTCATAAAAAGAAAAAAACTGGAAGTGGTGCTGTGCCTCAAGTGGTAGAGTACTTACCTTGAGAAAAAAAAAGAAGCTGGGGAATAATTCCCTATCCTTGAGTTTAATCCCCTGGATTGGCAAAAACAAAACAAAACAAAACAAAAAACATTTAGTTAGTACATGCAAAATAAAGAACCCATACTTGGAATATATAATTGCTCCTTCCATACTGACACATGAAAATAGGCCCTAATTCATGTACAATACTCATATTAGGATACTGTGTTGAAATAAAAAGTTTTGTTTATTAGGTCACAGCAATTACTGCCAGGAATGTGCTTAGATGTCAGGTGAAGATTAATTCTGGAAAGTCAATGATTCCAGGCTTTGTGTGGTCATTGCTAATCACAAAGAGAAGGGTAGTCAAAGTGTGATTTGGAAATCTTTTTGGTCAGTCATGGCACCAAAAAGGCAGTGGCTAATTAACAGTTGTGACAGAAGAGAAGGAATAACTCCAGATGGAAGGAATAAAATGATAGCTAAGGTATAAGCTGTTTTAGGGAACCTTTTTTGATTATTGAAGAACTAGTTATCAATTAGGATTGTTCCTCATTGCCTATAGCATTCCAAATCTCTTAGGCTAGTTCTTAAGCTCTGTGTGATAAATGTATATCCTTCTATGATGTTCTTTCATACCTGATCTCCTTTGCTTTCTAAAAATCTCAATCTTTCTGTATTTCTCTATGAACATTTCCTGATACTACACATATACAGATGGCATAAGATTCTAATGTAAGGGTTCCATAGCTCATTAGTCATTAATGTAACAACATGGAAAAGGAGGACATATTTATTGCTAACTCAAATTTTCTGAAAAGCTGCAATGTCATCATTTGGTTCAAATTTCCATTCTTTGTCTGCATATTTGCACATAAATGCAAATGTGAGATGGGTGCTAGTGGTTCACACCTGTAATCCTAGCTATTCAAGAGGTTAAGACCCGAGGACTGTGGTTCAAAGCCAGCCTGGTCAGGAAAATCCATAAGACTCTTCAATTAACCACCAGAAACCCAGAAGTCGTGCTGTAGCTAAAGTGGTAGAGCGCTCAACTTGAACTGAACTGCTGAGGGACAGTGCCCAGAATCAGAGTTTAAGCCCCAAGACCAACAAAAAAAGTGAAATATGACTTTAAGTTTCCTCAAAAGGAATGACAAGGTCATAATCTTCCCAAGCAGAAGAAATAATTCCAAAATGATTCAGTGCACCTACTTTTACTGAGTTAAAATTTAAGTTATGGCTTCTTTGATGGACATATACTTTTCTTTTAAAAATTGTCAAATATGGGTTGGGAAGGTGGCTCAATGGTAGAGTGCTTGCCTCGCATGCTCGAGGCCCTGGGTTCGATTCCTCAGCACCACATAAGCAAAAAGAAAAAAAAATGGAAGTGGTGCTGTGGCTCAAATGGTAGAGCGCTAGCCTTGAGCTGAAGAGCTGAGGGACAGTGCCCAGGCCCAGAGTTCAGGCCCCACGACTGGACCCAAAAAAAATTGTCAAATATTAGTTTGACAATAAATTACAACTAATATTTTTTTCTTTTTTGGGGGGGGGATCCAGTTGTGGGGCCTGAACTCTGGGCCTGGGCGCTGTCCCTCAGCTCTTCAGCTCAAGCTAGCACTCTACCATTTGAGCCACAGTGTCGCTTCCGGCTTTTTTTTTTCCTTTTTGTTTATGTGGTGCTGAGGAATCGAACCCAGGGCCTCATGCATGCAAGGCAAGCACTCTACCACTGAGCCACCTTTCCAGCCCTCAAGTAATATTTCTTTTTTCAAAAGATCAGTCCATACAGTTGATGTCACTTAGCTTTCTTACTATCTTAGTTCAAAGCCAACCCAGGCAGGGGAGTCTGTCAAACTCTTATCTGTAATTAAACACCAAAAATCCGTAGGTGCAGTTTGGCTCAAGCAGTAGAGTACTAGCTTTGGAGGCAGGTGGGCAGGAAAGACAACTGTTCAGAGACAGAGTATAGCCTCTGGATTCAAGCCCCAGAACCAACACAAACTAAACAAACAAACAAGGAAACAAAAATAACCCCACATATTTCTTTGGGACCATCCTTAATGGAGTACTGGTCTGAGAAGAGGCTCCTTTTGCTGATCATACTCACTGGATCCTGCTTTTTCGGAGTCCTTATTGCTCTGGAGAACTCAGGACCAGACTAAAGGAATTGATAACTGTCCTATCCTGCAACAAGAGAATCATCTCAGGGGTGAAATATCCATCCATAAGACACTTTAAAACCTCCATGTCTTTGTTTCTTTTCTGTAGAACACTTTTAAAACAATGTTATTTCCTTTTGTTCTATGCTGGCTTTCAAATGGTACATTATTCCTTTTTGTAATACTCTCAACTAGAAGTTTACAGAAAAATTTTATATGAGTATAGAACACACTCGAAAAAGTCAGGAACAGAGTTCCTGCAAGCCTTGGGATTCTTTCTTCTACAGTAAAAAGGAAAGCACAAGTTTACATGAACTTTGTCATTCCTCTATGTTCATTTCTTCTCCTGGGAGTTTCCACATCCAGTAGCAGTTATTTCCAGTAACAATCGATGGTGCTGCCTGAGGTATGATGAAAGTTTTCTGGGTTCACTGAAATAACACAAGGATACCTTTGGACCTAAGGTAACACGTGTTTCAGAGACAACTTAGTAAAGAAAAAATATGAAATTTATGTTGCTTATAAATACATTATCAATGAGTACCTTGAGTTCAAACTTTGTAAATTAAGGGGAATTTTTAATGGGAAGAAGTTTCTCAGGTCATTCTTTTTGTGAGTGTATGTGCTGCACATTATTTCTCAAGTGTACAGGAGTTAGTGAGAGAAACAATAGCAATAATAGGAGAAAGAGAAGTTCTGTTTTTAAGTATAAGGGTTCAATACAGTATAGAAAACTCTACAAATAAGACAATAATGAAACAATAAAGCCAAGTTCAGTATGTAGATTTATGGGAGTGATATACAGAAAACATTACTCCTACGTGGAACACGAAGTATGAGGCCATTCCCTTTCTAAATCACATTTGCTAATCATGCAAATTTATTAAAAGTAGAATGGAAGAATAATTCTTTTTCCAATGCAAGTCAGCTATAAGAGCATGGACTTAACTGGGGAAAAAGTCCATCTTGAGCGAGCAGGCATTATACTAGCAATGAACTGTTGGCTAAGATTACATTTCTTTTTCTTTACGTACATATATATTTTGTTGGTGGTGGTGGTCTTGAACTCTGGGCCTGGGCACTTTCCCTCTGCTATTCAGCTCAAGGCTAATGCTCTACGACTTGAACCACAGTGCCACTTCCAGTTTTCTTGTAGTTAACTGGAGAAAAGCATCTCCGGGACTTTCCTACCTGGGCTGGCTTTGAAACCCAATCTTCAGATCTCATCGCCTCCCGGTTTAAGATCACATTTCTAACAGTGTACACTCAGTATATGCAATGTGTATGTTCATCTATCTTTATATGTATTCTTGAGTAAAAAATCTGGTATACAGCTTAGACTTTACACTCACAAAAATGTTTGTAGTTTAAAAGTTGGTACTACTGGATAAATATAACCTAAGAATGTAAAGGAGTCTGGGAAGTTCAGTTTGCATCCAGCCTGGGCAGAACACTCTTTGTGACACTACCTATAATTAACCAGCCAAAAGTTGGATTGGAAGAATGGCTCAGGTGATGGAATACTAGTCATGAGAAAGACTGATGGATAAGAGCTTGGGGCTTTTGCATACATACATACAAAGATACACATACACACAGAGGTACTTACATGTGCACACACGAATACACAAATGAAACAACTCTCAGAATATGTAGAAAAGTTAGAAAACAATAGAAAATATGTCCTGAGTAACACTAGAATAAAGTGATAATTTTTAAAATTAGAAAGTCCTCAAGTGAATTACCTTCAAAATTTTGAGACTATTAAATAGGTAGGTACCAGAGATAGTAAGAAAATCAAGTAATCATTATTAAAGGGATCGGATCCATGGAGGAATGAATCAGAGACCCTTGCAGTTGCATCTGAAAATGTTCATATCTTGTGTGGAATGTTAGAACATCTTTGAAAATAGTAGATAAACAGTCTGAACAGTCATTCTAGTGGATAATATCACTGGAGTAGTTCAGAATTGCTAGTCTGTATGTAGATTAAATAAACCAAGAAACTATGGCAGGGCAATGTGATACAAGGCTAGAATTCTAGCACTCAGACTAAGACAGGGGATTAGAGAGTGCAATTACATAGTGATAGCTTCCCTGGACCAGGTAGTATAATTTTGTCTTAATAAAAGAAACCATTCAAGAAAGGAATACACAGTTGGAAGATTGGGCTAATTTTGTTATTATGTTTTGAGAAGTCAAGTTTCCTATTGCAATGCAACTCATATATAATCCCCAGTTGAGTTTTAAATGCTCTCTTCATTACCGAACATTCCTAGATGCAAAATGGCTCATGATTCCCATCCAAAATTTGAAAAACTAAATAATCATCATTCTGTTGGATTCCAAAGAAATGATGAAGGATTACAAAAGGTTAAGCCTGGAGAAATAGCAAATTTCGTCTGTAAGACTTTGAAGATCTTGCTAAATTAGAATTTAGATTTAAAATAAATATTTTGGTTTTGTTTGTAATTTCATATTCTATAGGATAGTACAAAATTCTTTTTATGTAGATGGTTTAATTGACAAATTCACAAATGATTTTGGCATTCTATTTGCCCAGAATATTCTTTCAAGAGTTATAATTAGAAATTAGTTAATATATAATTCCAATAGTTCATGTATAAAATGATAGTGTGAATACTCTAGACAGAGTTGCGAACAAATGGATGGTATTAATTCATAAATTTAGAAAAAGAGCAATTTTTTGAGGCTTTGGTATAACATGGTATGAAGAGAATGATTCTGTGAGATCTTCTTTCTTCTACCTATATGTAACACAAGAAGCAATTTCCTTAATTACATGCCTCTGTATGCAATGAGAAAAATGTTAGGTTTGGGGTTTGTTTTTATTTTTGTTTTGTTTTATTGGTTTGTCCTAGGGCTTGAACTCTTAGCCTGGAAACTGTCTCTGAGCCTGTTTTGCTTAAGGCTCATGGCCTACCACTTCAACCTCAGTGCCACTTGTGTCTGGCTTTTTCTGAGAAGTTTATTGGCGATAAGATTCTAAGGAACCTTCCTGCCTGGTGGGTCTGGCTTACTTCACTTAATACGATTTTTTTCCAAGTCTTTCTGTTTCTTTATGAATGGGGCAATGCCATTCTTTCTAATGAAGACATAGAATTCCATTGTGTATATATACCATATGATGATCCATTCATCTACTGAGGGGCATAATATAATATAATATAATCTTCCAATCTTAGCATCCTGAATATCTATGATAGTTAAAAAAGTATAAATATAAGTAATATTTGCAAGTATTCTGATCTCAAGAATACCAGTGAGGGAAAATTCATGCAACCCAGTTTATTGTGGTGTTCGTTCCAGAACAAGGAGGGCATCACATTAGCAGCGGTTTAGTATTTTTTTCAAAATAGAGATAAGCTATATTTTATGCAACTTATTTTTCAAGTTTAATTTTATTGTCAAAGTGATGTACAGTGGGGTCTCAGTAATTGTAAATTAGTGAATAAAAAACTTTTCAAACTTGTTACCCCCTCCTTCATTTTTCTCACAGTTTTTCTTCACCCTAATAACCTCACAAGTTGAAATGTACATTTCCAACATATTGTCTGGTGAGTATTGCTATTGCATTGGTTTGCTCTTTGTCCTTTGACTCGCCAATTTGTTGTTCCCTTTCCCTCCCCCAATTTAGGTAAATGTATGCACAATAAACAGGGTACCAAATTCAAATACAGCAGGAGATAAACCATAGGGGAAAAGCCCAAAGAAAAGGGAAATCACATAGTACATGAAAAAACAACAATCACAAATAAAAATCTCTGTTTCCATATCTTGGAGTTCATTTTGCTCAGCATCAGCTTATATGGTCATATGTACACATAAGAAAGTCATTGGAAAATAATAGTTTCGTGGACACAATATCATGAAAACAACATGTTAACTGTTTTTGATGGTAAAGGTGGAATTAGGATTGGTGAATTTGCGATTCTGATAAAGAAATTTCAAAAGAGTTTTAAAATTATGACAGGTTGTAAACTTGTTCAACCACTTTGGAAAGTAGTATGGAAGTTCCTCAAAAGACTACACATAGAGCTCCCTTATGACCCAGCAATCCCACTCTTGGTCATTTACCAAATGTTTACAAACAAGACCACACTAAAGCTACTATCACGACTATGTTTATTGCAGCATTATTTACTATAGCTAAGATATGGAACCAACCCAGATGCCCCCATTAGATAAATGGATCAAGAAAATGTGGTATATATACACAATGGCATTCTTTGCCTCCATCAGAAAGAATGACATTGCCCCATTGGTTAGGAAATGGAAAGACTTGGAAAAAATTATATTAAGTGAAGTAAGCCAGGCCCAAAGAAACATAGGTCCCATGGTTTCCCTTATTTGCAATATCTAGTATAAGTCTGAGTCAAGCAGAAAAGGTCCCATAAGGTGATGTTAGGGAAATGAACCCTAAGATATGTATTCAAATTTTTTTTTCTTTCATGCGATTGTTTTTAACACATTTATGATATTATTTCTTTGTTGCTTTGTATGTCCTTCCCCCACAGTATAACCCCTGCTTTCACTGTATTTGATGTCGGTATAATTTGTGGAGGGGAAGGGGAAAAACAAATCGTTTAAATAGGGATACAGCTGGAACCATTGCAAAAATGAGATGTACAAGTCGTTATGTCGAAAAGGAACTTTACAACTTTGGTGTGGGGGGAAGGAGGGGAAGAAGGGAGGATTTGCTGAGGGGGACAGGGGAAGGATAGGAAGGGATAGGAAGGGGAAACAAAGGAGGAGGCTAAAATGCTTGATAAGAAATGTACTCATTATCTTGCTCAAGTAATTGTAACACCTCTGTACAGTATTTTTAAAAGAAAAAAGAAGAAAAAAAATTATGACAGGTAAAGTGTAATTGTTCAAACTTTTTAATAGCTTAGCCTATTAAGACAATTTAAAATTGCCTGGGAAAATAGGTTTTCATGCAAAGAAATCCATGGAGACTTAGCTGAGAGGGAGCAATGTGGGTGAAGATGGCTCATTTTCACTCTAAACAAACAAACCTCAAAAACCTTGCTATAAATCCTGTAGGTTCCCTTGAGAATTGTCCTTACCCAGGAAATATACTCTCACTGTTTCAAACAAGGTTCTAGTGAAATTTAAATTCAAAGTTCTTAAAAAAAAAGACATCAAAATTTGTGAATTGACCTTTGATTACCAAACAGTAATTCTCTGAAAAAGATAATTTGGGTCAAAATATTTTGGGAGAAAATGCCCTCCACAATGAAAGAAGTTATTGCATTTACACTTTTCTGTTTGCAATACTTTCCACAATGTCTTTGCATGTGAAGCAGTGAAACACAGAAAAACATCAGATTGGATACTTCAAACCAATGATTTCACATATCTAAGTAGCTCACAAAATATAATATCCTTATTAACATGATATAGTGAAGACTTCCCTTATTACATAAGCCAAAAAGTTTTGGGATCAGAAGAAGAATTGAACAGGGCTGGGAAGGTGGCTCAGTGGTAGAGCGCTTGCCTTGCATGCATGAGGCCCTGGGTTCGATTCCTCAGCACCACATAAGCAAAAAGAAAAAAAGCTGGAAGTGGTGCTGTGGCTAGAATGCTAGCCTTGAGCTGAAGAGCTGAGGGACAGTGCCCAGGCCCAGAGTTCAGGCCCTACGAATAGACCCCCCTCCCAAAAGAAAAGAAAAGAATTGAGCAAATTGAAAAGGTAAAAAAAGGCGTTCATAGAAGCCCAAGTTAAGCAGTGGAGGGAGGCCAAAACTTTTTGATATAGACTGTGTTAACATTTTTGGTACCTAAAGTGATTTTACAGAACCTATTTGGGTCACTACAATTCAGAAAATACTGAATGAGGACATGAAAATAAATTCACATCCAAATAAAAGAGTTTAAAAAGAGAAACCATGAAGATGTAGCAGTGGGGTAGGCCTTATAGTCTTTCAGCTTCACCAGACTTGAAGTCAAGAAGCTGTGATTAATTGGAAATCAGGCAAGAGCTAAGAGGAGGACATCGAAGTAGGACAAAGAAGTATTGTCCGTTGTAAGAGACACTATCATTCAAGGCATGGGTGATTTAAGTCTGGTCTTCATGCACCTTGTTGAGCAAATGCAAGACCAAGAGAAAAATAATCCATTGAAATAATTTTACAAAGAATAACTTCACTGTTTCTGATATTGTATCTAAGGAGAGTATTAAGGGAGAAGATAAACGTGGAGTATACTTCGCTTTCCTCTAAGCATCTTGTTATTAAAATATATCTTTGAGTTTAGAAGTGATTGAACCAAAAATTGGCGGAGTGCTTATTTTTGTGGGCACTTTAGACACAGGAAAACTTTAAAGGTAAAAGAAAAAAGAAAAATGAATAGCTAAATATTTGTGATCATAGCCTCTTGGACTGGGTTTTTGGAGACAAAGTTTTACATTAAAGTTTGTCCTCATTAACCTAGATGTTGGGTTTTCGTGGCAACCAAACACAAGGGTGAAGTTTAATGGACTTGCTTGGACACGTAAACAGCATGATAGAAAAAAAATGGCAAATAATATTTAGTGAATTACTTTGACCAATTACTTGCCAGAAAAAAGGAGAGATATAATTCAAAATCACTTGACTTAAAAGTATGAAAAAAGAGTAGTACAGAGAGATGAGAGAAAACATAGAGAAATCTTTTGTCTCCAGTGGAGTAATGGGTTCTTGATCTTGTTTCTTCCATTCTATCCTCACAAGCTATCAAGTGTGTCTCAGGACTGGAGTATCCAGTTCAGACAAAGAAAACACAGAAGAAAATACTTGCAGCAGATATAGGTGATTTATAACCTTAGAAAATCTATTTAAATCTGATCAAAATTCTCCCTAAACACCAAACTGCCCTTTTGAACAGCTTTGTTTGCCTTTCCCACGACTGCCCTTCATTAACTATTTAAAATTTTGAGAGATCATATTCATACTCTCTAGAGATTGCTGTTTGGTTGTGATTTTTGTGTTTTGTTTGTTGTATTTTTTTTACTGAATTTCAGAAGTTTGTGCAAGTGTGTTACAATTAAATATGTCCATCTAATTGTCCAATGCTCCTGGATCAGAGTCATTCCTTCGATCATTCTCAACCAACTCCTTCTCCAAGATTTATTTCAGGTTTACTACTTCCTTTATCACATGTGTACATTGAGTATTCTAGCTTGACTTGCCTCTTGTTCCATTTTTCATTTATTCTATATCTTTACAATTATTCCTCCCTGGTTTCAACTTCCTGATAGTCATTCTGTTAAACTGTCTGTTAATACTTCGAAAGGTTTATATACATTCCATGGAGTTTCAATCCTGCATGTACTTGAACTGATGTCCGCTTATATTTTCATAATTCATTCATCAGCAATAACAATTTGCAAGACTGGAGACGTGAAGCACCTAGACATGATTTTATTCTCATCCATTTGGAAGATCAATCTTTAGTCAACAAGAAAGTTTAAAAATGGCTTAGAATGTATTCCTAACTACCAGTTTTTTTAAAATGGCTTTGTACAATGGTTTGCGATTATTTAATTTTACATGGGATAATATTTTCTACTACCTACAGGTTTTGCAAAAAGAAGAAAACTATAATTTACTACTATGGAGGAATATGATGGAAATAGAAGACAGATTTTATGTTCGTCACATCTCTGATGAGTATACATATTCAAGACTTAAAAAATCATATTTCTTAGATAGGGAAACATATGTTAGACAGATAGGGAAACAAAAAACAACGTATGATAGGGCAACTATTTTTGACTTTTTGAAATGTATCTTATGTGTTGACATTTAATTTATTAACTAATGTTTTGGTTTGAAATATGAGTGGCTGATCTATTTAACACATTTCTGGAAGGCACCTACTGAACAAGACAAATGGTGGGGGGTATTATTTCTACACTTCAATGAATGGTTAAACCTGTTTGGCATTAGTGCTGGGTAAATAAATCAACTCTATTGTAATTTGCTCTCTACACATGAAAAACTTGTAATGTCATTAAGTATCATTTACTTGTCAAATGTTATTTTGGTGAATGATTTTAAAAAGTTTATTTGAAAAGTAATATACTTTCAGGAGATTAAATGTAGGTTATCATTGGTTTGAGAATGACAATATTTTTATACTACAGAACCAAGTTTTACTGAAGTACCAATGTTTTGAAGCACTAATGATCTTCTCAATTAATGTTTTACTGAATTGTATTTGACTTCTAAGTCGTTTATCTAGCCTTGGTAGACCAATTATGAATCTATCGTTCCAGGAAATATTTTTTGGCCTACTTACTCTGTACTGAAAATTTTCATTAATCATTAGGGGAGGGATATTAAAAATACTCTTGTGACATTTGTGATCTTGTTCACTCATATGGGCTGGTCATTTGTAAATTGAAATTTTGAGTTACTGTTCATTTTCTCAGATTTTGTGATATCATCTTTCATTTTAAGATGCCTTGTACTTCACAATTGCTTACCGCTACTTTCTGTGTCTTAAGGAATTGGGGCCCTGAAATATTATAGGAAATGAGAAATTGAGATGAGTTTTCAATTACTTTTTGTTGGCATGTTGCATGGGCTTAGGTCAGAAGTCTTGCCCTTGTTATCTGATGATGTGGATAACTGGGACCTGGGATCCTAAGACCTGTGGGTCCTGCAGAAGAATAATACCTTTTAGACATCATATCAGCAAAATTAGGGTATAATCAGTAGGAATGCTTCAGAAATATGGAGAGAAACAGTTTGAGACCAGCGAGCTAAAACAATAAAGAGAGCAGCAGAGTAAAATCCCTTATAGATTAGAGGAAAACAGCACATTTTTTTACCATGTGAATTCAAAAGACCAAGTACACTTAGAACGTACCCCAAGTTTATACCGAAGACATTGCATTGATGCTTTTTATACCCTAATATATATTCTAAACCTATTTATTTATATTCCAATCTATTTATTGGCATAAATATCAATTTATTTGTCAAATCATCAATTAATTTTAGTAAGATTCACTGTGTGAAATATACAATATAAAAATATATATTTATAAATATAAATATAAAATATATAACTATATATAATATGAGAAAATGTTTTGCATTGTTCTGTTATGGTTAGGGTATCAAAAGCAACTCTGTTTTAAAGTATTATTTCATTATCTGTACCTCAGTGTTTGGTAGAGTTAGACATAATGCTTTACCATTTGTAGTTGTACAGCCTAGAGGCAAGAGGAAACACTGTGATTAAACATTACCAATTTAAGGCCTAATATCGAGGAGAAACATATGGACTTCTCCTGGAGCAATGGAAATATTTGGTGATAGAAAGTCAGTAGTGTGGGTTCCTGCCTGGTTGGATGGTAGACAGGCCAGGACACTAGGTAATCATGCATATGAACAATTTTTTCCATCTTCTTGACTTTAGCTACTTTGAAATGGTAGGTATAATAAACAATTAGATTTTGATAAAATACCTTCTAGTCTGAACAGTTCTGTCTTAACTGTTCATCTCTCTATGATCCCTTGTAACATTTTAGTTTTGTTCCAGTAAGACAATCTATGCTGTCAGGGTAAGATATTCTGGTTGGTCTGTTCATACATGGAAGAAGGGTAAAGGGTCAGGTAGACATTTCTGACAGTAAGACCTCATTTGGGAAATTTTAAACTGCAGAAATTTAGAAGTAGCTCTTAAGCAAGGCTTATATTGAATCCATTAGCTCCACAAAGGTAACTCAGTTGATATATAAGTACTTGAAAAGCCATCACCTTTTTTGGGGGGGTGGGGGTCAGGTCGTGGGGCTTGAACTCTGGGCTTGGGCACTGTCCCTCAGCTCTTCAGCCCAAGGTTTGTGCTCTACCACTTGAGTCACAGTGCCACATGCCCCCAGCCCTAAATTATCCTGATTAATTTTCAGATAGAATCTGGCTTCCTACTTGTGTAGATCATAGGCACTATCCATTTGATGTTATTCGTCCTGGAAATTAGAATAACTGGTGCCTGGGATTGTGTATAGATCTTTCTGTCCAGTCTAGGCTTTATCCACTAGCCTCACAACAGTAGACTCCCATATAGTCAGGATTTTCATAAGCTTATCATACCTGATTTTTAAAAAATCTTTGCATTTCCTGCAGGTTCTTGAATACTGAATTAATTTGTGTTTTTTTGGGTTCTTTTGTTTCATTTGAATGTATGTGTTGACTTATTCCTCACTTTTCCTTTTCTTTCACTCACGTTCTTACGTAAAGTGCTGAGAAAGCAATTCTTATTTCTCAAGATAGTCAAGGTGAACATTATTTAGTACAAAGCAATTTAAGTAATATTTAAACACCTTCATATCTATGAATGTTATATGAATGCTAAGCGCTGACAAGGGTCTTTTTATTTTCTCAGCCGTCTTTGGCATACACAGACAAATCATCAATTATATGAAGATAATGAAGCTACAGATGCTTGCCAGGAGGAGAAAAAACTATTACTAATTGTTTGATAGAGGCTTCCTTCTCGTGAAAGAAATATGCTGCTTGATGCAGGATTTCACAAAATCATATTGCTAGGAAGAACTTAAACAATCTCTTAACACTACAGATTTGAGGGAGATGAACTGATCTCCTGCATAATTTACTTTTGAGTCAAATAAAATCAGGCTTCCAAAAAGAGAGTAGACTTTAGAGAAACACAATGTAAATATGTGCTTAGCTGTTTTTGTCAATTGGTGAACTAATACAGGGAAAGTACAGCAAGGTAAAAATATAAAGAACTTTGCATTGAAATACTCATTTGTATATGTGTGTGTGTGTGTGTGTGTGTACACATGCCTGTACACACAAGTGCATGTGCATGTGCTCCTGCATGCATTCATCATTCCTGAGGCTTGATAGTGCCTGGGCACTATCCCTAAGCTTCTGTGCCCAAGGATAGTGGTCTATCACTTTGAACAGAGGTGTCTTCAGATCTCAGCCTTCTGAGTAGTTATCTAAGCTGATTCAGCCTCTGAGTAGCTAGTTAAATTCTTCTTGTCTTCTATGATTCATTGCTCTTTTATTCTTTCCTGAGGTAATCACAAGCCAAAGTCATAATATGTCTAATTGCTTTAAAAATACTATTACTGCTTGGCAGCAGAGACTCCAATTTATACTCTTAACTACTTAGGAGGCTTGAGAACAGAAACCAGGCCAAATTTTAGTGGACTTCATTCTCAATCTATAGCTGGGTGTATTGGATCATTTCCACCATCCTGCACTATCTAGAGACTAAGATTGGAAGGACTGCAGGATCAAGGCCAGCCATGGTCGGAAGCTAGAAAGTTGGTGTGCAACTCCGATGCCATTGATGATGGGAAGGCTAAAAGGACAGATCAGGTGCATATTCTTGTGGAAAAGGAACCCCTATCCCAAAATTAACCACTGATATGACGCCAGCCTAGCAAGAACTATACCCCAAGTTGAAATCATCATAATTGTCCACAACCAAAACAGGTATATACATTAACATCCAAAAACATATTACAATCTGTTCTTTGCTCTAATATAATCTTTATCTGATTATCATATGATGTGACAGAATAGTTTCTTCATTTACTTATGATATATTTAAAAAGACCTAGAAAATTCTTTCTCACTTATTAAGTGAAAACAAATGGCAAATTGCCTCGTTCCTTACATATTTGACTACCAGTAAAAATTCATCTAATGATTATTATAGTAATATATTCTGATTTATTACTTTACTTTGTAACAGTTTTTAAAATTTTTGCTTCTCTGCTGAAGTTTAAGTATTCAAATAGTATCATCAAAGTATATTCCTCGGGTACTTGGGGGAGTTTTGTACAAGGTTTTTAACCAATGGCTTCTAAGAATTCTTAATTGGTATAATATTTGGTTTATTTTTAATTTCAATTTAATTTCATTGTAAAGGTTATGTACAGAGGGGTTACAGTTACATAAGTGAGGTAATGAGCACATTTTTTATGGAAAGAAAATTGTTATCCACTCCATCGATTTTTTTTTTTGTACACTCAAACAACTACTTATGCTTTTGCTGTTGCTATTGATCAATGGGTACTTTTGTTTTCTTTGTTCATGCATTTTTTTATTACAAAATTGATATACGCTGGTTTTACAGTTACTTAATTTAACTAAAGAGTACACTTCATTTTATTTTCTAAATTTCAAATTTTGAACTTAATTATTTTCTTTTGTTTTTTGACGTAATTCTTTTTTCAGAGTTGTAGGATTAGTTAATTTAATTTTGCATGATTTTTACACATGTAAATTATTCAGATATATATTTTGCTTTAAAAATGTTTAACATGTGAATTTCTAAGATTATTTTCTTAATTTTTATATGGTTGGTAAATTTAAATAAATTTATTTTCTTAAGGTACTAAACATATTTTTCCAGTTAACAAATACTTACTGTATTTTCAAGAAAGATAAACTTTATTAAGAAGGGCTTCATTACCTGGTCACTTTTTTGTAAATATTTGTACTTGAATTAAAAAAAAAAGTTTAATCTGGGCATGGTGATTTGTGGCTTCCATTTTCTAGCTATGGTAGGAACTGCAAGTAGAGTTTATAAATAGGGAGAGCCTGAGAAATCATGAGACCTTAGTACAAAAATATGCAGAGTGGGGCTGGGAAGGTTGCTCAGTTGTAGAGTGCTTGCCTTTCATGAAGCCCTGGGATCGATTCCTTAGCACCACATAAGCAAAAAGAAAGAAGCTGGAAATGGCGCTGTGATTCAAGTGATAGAACAGTAGCCTTGAGCTGAAGAGCTGAGGGACAGCGCAAAGGCCCTGAGTTCAGGCCCCACAACAGGGCCCACCAAAAAATATCCAGAGTGAATTAAAAAAAATATCCAGAGTGAAATGAATAGAGATATAGCCATCCCTAGCGCAATATAGAGCACCTGGTTTTCATATTCTAAATCTTGAGTTAAAACTCCAATAACATCAATCTTTTGTAAAAATAAAAGGATACATGTTTCAAAATGTTTATTGTTTAAAACTCTTTGCAAAGGTTCTCATGTCTTCTATTTCTTAATTTTCAATTTACTTAATCTATAAGAATCCAAGTATATCGTGACTATTTTATTTCTACTAAATTTTAAATAGTACAAACAATACTATGATTCAATATATTAACCTACTTTTACTATTTGTGATAATTTACTCTGTTTATATGATAATAACAATATTCCAAATGTGTGTATGTGTTGTGTGTGTGTGAGTGTTTGTAGTTTGTGTGTGTGTGTGCTTTGTATGTACTTTGTAATGCTTGGGTGATCACTCTATTGTTTCACATATGCTGGGCCAAGTTTTACCACTGAACTATACAGTCTAGTTATAATGTAAGTATTGTTTTAAATTATGACTTTTAAATTTTCATTCCTAGTATGTTTTTTTCAAAATTATATATGATAAAATGTGATCCATATTCTATCCATGATAGCAATTTTTATTCTTATTTTATTGTTTTTTGAATATTTCCAGTGCTTTTCTACTTCCAAACTCTTGTGTTTGTTATTGATAAAGGTTTTACTTTGCTACTTTTCTCTCTTCATTCTTTTTGCCTTTAGAGTTTATCTACTCTTTCTTTTATTTCTTTGGAAATTAGTGATCATATTCCTATTACAATTTCTTTACATTGTAACAGGTCTATACAATGCTTTATTTTCTATTTTATTTTTTCCCATCTTCTTTGACTTTTAGTCCACACTATTAGGTAGAATGAAAAGAAACTTGATTCAGAATACTTTGATTATTTTCCTCCTTCTCTTCTCTGAAGTCTTTCTGAACTTAGAAACACAATAGCAATTACATATATCTCCTATGTAGTTCATCATTCTATTCTATCCCCTCTCGCTCTACTCTGTAGTACAGTTCAAGTCGTTATCATTCAACTTTATTATGCTATAGTGTTAACTAAATCTTAACTCATTCCTAAATTTATTTTAGATGCTTCAAACATTCTCTAAAGACATTTTTCTCTATATAATATCTGGGGTCTTGTGTTTTCACAAGGTGCAAAATGTGAGTGACTATCAAACATCTAGATATCTCTGTAGAATATTGGTCCACCTGTTCAATAAACTCATATGTAAATTCAAGGAATACAGGTCAGTCAGAACAATTTTGCAAAATGGTGTAGCTTGAGCCCTCATATTAGTTTTGAACCTTATTACCATGTTTAGTAGTGAAAGAACAGACACATTGAAGAATGTAACAGATTTATCAAAAATAAATTCTTAGTTTTATGGTCAATAGATTTTGAAGAGGATGCCACGACTTCATGAAATAAAAATAGAATCTTAAATGGGTGTATTGGCACCATTGCCTCTCTAGATTTAAAATGATCTTAGACTACTACCTCAAACCTTATACAAAAATTTAAAATAAAAAATGATTATCAAACTAAATGTGAGATGTAAAAACCTATAAAACATAAATATACAAATTCATGACATTGGCTCAGTAAAGGTTTCTAAAAATTTGTCATGTAAAGCATTAGAGGCTAAAAATAATCAAGAAATAACTGGTTAGTATCAAATAATAACCTTTCATAATTCTATGAAAGTAATGAAAACATATCCAACAGATAGAGTACACATATTTGTTAATACTACAATGTTAATGTTACAATGATCCTGAGTCTTAAGTAAATTCATATCTTCTAATTCTATATAAAATTTTTCCTGAACAGGAGATTTCTTAAAGAACATATGTAAATTAGTAGTTAATAGGAGGAGCATATGAAATAATTTAGTATCTAAGAAAAAAGAAAATTCACTAGTATGACCATAATATAAAAAGATGACACAAAATATAATAAGCATTTGTGGAGAAATTGATACACTCCACATAGCACAATGATTTATATAATACCACAATCATTTTAGCAAGCAAGTTTTCAAGTCTTCATAAGGTTAAAGAGAATTGTATATTATTCAGCCATTATACTTGTATGTATGTATTAAAGAGAAGTAAAAAAAAATTGTTTGGACAGAGAATGTAGTTCATTTACAGTGCACTTGAATAGTATGTGTGAGATCCTGGAAATAATCCCCCAAAACAAAATTGAAAAGACACAGTATAGAGGATATATGCTGGACAAATTCCTGTAACTGAATTTTATATCTATTTTAATATCTGTTCTAAAATTTACAACATTTCTATTTGAAGAAATGTGAGTTTGTGAAACTTAGGCTTGGAAAACCTATGATTGTACAATTCACTTCCAAAACACTAAAATGTATACAATAAAGGGAGATAATATATTGCATGTGAATTTCATGTCAGCAAAAACAAATTGTTAGAAATACTTCACACAAATTGCAGAATACCTGAAAATATGTTTTTGGTGTTGGCTAAAAATTCTTTGTAAACTACAGCTTTTACAATGAAGATGTGATTTCTGTTTATTTTGGGGTTTTTTTGGTCCACTTTTTTGAGTTTATGCAGAGATAACTCAATCAAAAAGTGCATGTGATAACTGGAATATCTAGGAATTATGCATCACTTATAAGTAATTGATAACCTTTTCTGGAAGAAACTTTTAGCAAATGACACAATACACAAATCTATGTATTTGCATTTTATGAAACCTATATGCTACTTGCTCAATCCAAATGCTTTTCTCTACTTTGCTAGGAAAAAAGTATTCTCAAGATAAGAGCCAACAGCAGTAAAAAGAAACAAAATACACAATCATGTTGATTTATTTGTGAAAATAACAAATGAAATAAAACAATTCCAGTTAAGCAACTTCAATGTTAGTATCTATGAAGATGTTCCTGAATGCCAACAGACATTGATTTTTTTTTTGGAGTTTTAATTTCTACTAACATATGAAAACTAGAACACGAAAACAAATATAGTCTTAAAGCAAACCAGCCTTGGAATAATTTTCTTAATTGTTTTGAAATCACAAAAGAATTGATACCGTTGAGGAAATGATCATTTCCTATGGAAATCATTTAAAAATGTTTATCACTTATTATAATTCAAAAACCAAACAAGAGTAATTTTATATAATCATTACAAATATCATTTTATTACTATTATAAAGTAGAATAAAAGACCAGTCCAAATATATTCTTCTTCTTCTTAATTTCTACCTAGATATCTCAATCTAAATAGTCATGTCTTTAACATAGATGTAAATATTCTATAATTTTTACTTAACATTTTTCCGGGGCATGTATTCATGTTTCTAAGAAATGTTCACAGCAGTTAAAAGATGCTTTTGTGAAATTAATGTGAAATTAATGTGATATATATTTTGTTGTTGTTTGCAAGGCCTGACCATTGTCTCTAAGCCTTTTTATGCTCAAAGCTATCACTATACAACTTGAGGCACAGAGCTAATTCCTGTTTTTAGTGGTTAATTGGAGATAAAAATCTAACAAGTACTTTTCTGTGTGGACTAGTTTTGAACACAATTCTAAGATCTAATTACACAGAATAGCTCAAATTATAGGCTTGAGTCACTGGCACTTGTTTTGATGTATTTATTTAATTTTAATTATGTCTTAAGATTTTTTTTCACTATAATGTATATCGTTCTACACAAAAATTTGAATATATGTATATATTTCTGATGATAATCTCCAAAAATGTATGTCTTTCTACACATTTTATATACATATATATATATATATATATATATATATATTTCTGAAGACAGACTCCCTATAAAACTTTATACTACTATTTTTAATCTTTTTTAATTTCAAAGATATGCAGTCTATTTTCCTAAAGTTTCCTAGAATAAAATAACTAATATTTAAATAGAATGTAGGGTTTATTATTTTCAAGGGAATTTTCAATATACCCATGATATTGTAGTAGCGTTTACAGTATATTACTTGAAATAATTCTGTTCAAACTCTTAAATATTTTTGTGTAGTGGTGGGGAGAGAGGAAGTTAATTCATACTGGTTAGGAATTTGCAATACTTCAAAAATCTATTCTACAATTTGGTATAAGCATATAGTCAAGCTACCTGTTATGGTTTAGATTTTTATTTCTTTTTTTGTTCTAAATTTTAATATGGATGCATGCACAGTGGTAACATTAAAGTTATTAATCAACAGACAAATAATTGCAAAATCACAAATACATATGAGACTTTCAATAGTTAGCACTTATGATGCTAGTAATAATTTTGGTGAAGATGATGATGACCACAGTGTACCCTGATAATTACAATATTGTGATTGAAAAGGAAAAGACTTTACACACTTTTGAAGCTAGATTTCCCACATTGAATACATGGTAATAAACAGCGTTAGATTACATACAGTAGGTATAAGAAGAGGAGAGTTTCAATATCAAGAAATAGAACCACATTAAACAGGTAGAGACAGTAAAACCCTAATGTTATTCCTGCAGTATCTCTAATTTATACTCATTTTTCCTGGTGGTATTATTTTCTAATAAATAAAATAGTTAATTTGCACATTTTGATGGACTAAGATGTAGTTTTCAACTTAGTGTGATTAGTTCAAGTAACATTCTCATATAGACACTATTCTATAACCCTGTTTTCCAATGATATATTAAGAGTATGTTCTTCAATACAGCTGTAAACATATGACACAATTTACATAATACCACTTTCATATCTGTAGTTACCTTAAAAAGACTTACATCTTAGAGCCAGGAGGTGAAATTTATTTTTATTTCTGCAGGAAACAATTTGTGACTTTATACCAACAAACTGAATTTGACTCTTTCCATATTTGTAAGGTAAGGTGGAAAATGTAAGGACTCTGGAGTTCAAGCCCCATGACCAAGAAAAGTAAAAAGGGAAAAAAGGCAGTAAAGTAACATTTTAAAGCAAAAATTGTCTAGAAATAAAATTATAACAGCCCCTGAACTGGCAAAAAAAAAAAGATTAAAATGAAATTGCCTTCAACAATTCATTTAAACAATCTATACTGAGGGCATGCTATTGGAGCTCACATCACTAACTAGAATTTGAAAAGATCACAGTTCAGAACCAGTGTGCAAGGAATATAATAAGATTCTCATATCATCCTAAGCCTGGCATGCTGCAATGCATTTGTGATTGAGTTACTTGGCAGACAGAGGCGAGGAACTTAGCCTCTGTTCAGCCTTCAGCAAAACTAATAAGTCTATGAGCAAATAACTAAATTGAAAAAAGATTGTTCTAATCGTAGAATACTTGTTCAGCCAACAAAATATCTAAATTCATACTCACTTCCTAAAAGAGGAAAAAGGGGAAGAAAGAGGAAAGAAAGAGAAAGAAAAGAGAGTAGAGAAGGAGGAGGAGAGAAGGGAAGGATGGAAGCAAGGAAGATAGGAAGGAAAGAAAGAAGGAAGGAGGGAAGGAAGGAAGGAAGGAAGGAAGGAAGGAAGGAAGGAAGGAAGCAAGCAAGCAAGCAAGCAAGCAAGGAAGGAAGCAAGGAAGGAAGGAAGGAAGGAAGCAAGGAAAAGTAAAGAAAAGAAAGAAAAGGCAGAATAAAGAATGGGAGGGAGAATGAGAGGTATAAATAAAAATCTCAGCATGTGTTAGATGTTAATAATGACACTAAATCATTTTAGCTATAAATGCCATCATTTAATTCCCTGGGAAGAGACATTTTGTATCAAGCCCTATTGTATAGACTTGGAATCCCTGAAAGGCCACCAGAGACCATGACCAATGCAAACAGCAAAAGAGTCATATATTTGCAAGTTTAAGCTTGATTCTTTGCACATCGGGTAACCGGTGACGCTAAGAGTCCCGGAGCACAAAATCAGCACAGCTTTCATAGTATTGAACAAACAAGTTTAGGAAACTTCCACACAAGCAGTTACATGATTGTTTTGAGTCCACGGTAACCACATTGCCCTTTTTCTGAACTATTGGTATGTTCTGTTCCTGGAACACTTGGGCAGCTGTTCTGCTTTCTTAAGTTTGGGCAGGGTTGGTGGCAACCTGTGGCTTTTTTCTCTCTCTTGGGGTTACTCTGAGGGCAGCCTAGCACAAGTTGTTGGGGGTAATCTCAAATTGGAGTTACTGTGGCTCTTCATTCTCTCCTCTTCTAGAGCATCAGGGACCAATCATGGTCCCCTAATTGGCACAGTCTTCTATATTTACAGTTTAGTATTGGGATCTCAGAAATAATAGATGGACTGTGCTGATCTACAGGGTCTACAAGGTCCAATTGTGAGTAACAAAATTTAACAGTACCAAAGGTCCTTACATTTTCTTCCAGCAATCCTGACTCCGTATCCCATAGCTAACTTACCTTTATATCAGCTGAACTCATAAAGCTCCAATTTTAAGGCATACTCATACCATTTGCTACATACTTAAACTTTCTGAGGTTTGTCTTCTTTACAAATATTTTAAGACAATCCTTACTTTTTAAATCCTTTCTTATCTAGAGGATATCAATTTTTCCCCAATTCCTTCCTAAAATTTTCTTTACTACACTCCTATTCTTTACAGTTCCTTGAGCTCCTTTGTGACTAGAGTTTAAAACCGCAAATTTTTCCTTTGATTTGTGGAACCAAGTTATCTTAGAAAGCCTTAAGGCACCAGTGGGATGAATAGCTTGCGAGACTTTAAGGCTAAGATTAGGGCTGGGTCTCATTCCTCCTCTTACCACCATAGATTAAAAAAAAATTCTCTCCTCTATCTTTCAAACACACCCAGGAGGAAGCAGATAATTACCATACCAGAGCCAAACTAGGCTGTGACCCTGAAGTGCCTAAGCAAGGCAGTGATATCCTTGCCCCAAATATCCACTGTTGGAGTAGAGAGGTTACTGGATATCACCAAAAGAATGTCCCACAAGATCTTAGTTTTAGCAGCTTTCAACCAGAAAGCATTCTCAGGTGGTGGAATCAGGCAGGAGTTCAGTCTACTTTTACCAGGGTGGAGATGGTCTGGGTGATGATGTAGATTTCCTCCAGGTGACTGTCAAGCTGTCGTTGAAATTTACTCATTAGGGTGTGCAGCAGCAGCAGCAGCAGCAGGGACTCTCTGTGGCTTCAAGGGACTATCACACCTGGTTCTGGGCTGCAAATTCCTACAAAGACTGGTTAAGGATTCATTGCATAGGCTTGGCAGGCTATGACTCAACTAATTTTTTTTAAGACTATTTACATAGTAGCCCAAGACAATTAACCAAGATGACAATTTTTTAAACTAGATTGTAATTTTAATAAGATTAGGATTTTCTAGGCGATATAGAGGGCTCCGGCCTGTACTATTATTTCCCATGCCTTTTCCTTCTATCTATTCTGTCTATTTAGTCACATTTTTGAAAAAGATACTCTGGTCCATTGTTCTTAAATGGGTATGATGGGCGAAGATTCATCTTCTGTCACTTCTTCAAGCTGACTCAGGGGTGCTGATCCTACCTAACCAGGAACCTATATTCTTAGCCTATTTTACAAAGAGGCTACCAGGGTTAGATGTCATTAAGAACAACATTTTAACTTTTGACAAATGCACAGACCTTTTTTTCTGGCTATAGCAATGCTGCTTATTTAGCCTTCTGCTTTGCAAAAAGATCTTTCAGGATGGCTTAGGAATGTGATCTCTTGTAATCCTAACAATGTCTGAGTTACCTATGCAGGCCTTCAGACATATATCAATAGAAAAAACTCTCCGGTACACAAACTTTTCCTGAACAGATGAATTTCATGAAGCTGGTGTCAGCTCAAAAGTTACTGCCAATTAGAGCTTTTGGCAGTAACAGGGGTTGGGATCTAAACTATCCTCCACATTTTATAACCTTAGCCTTTTAGTACTATCACAGATGACTGACAAGTTCCTGTCTCTTACAAGGTAGATAGTCATAGACATTAGGCATGCTTACAAACTATCTTTCCATGACATCCTGGCTCTGACCAATTTTTGAAGGTCCACACACAAATGACTCTAGGATCTGACATTATTTCTGTCATCCAAGCATAGGCTTACTGTATCTGGATGCTCCTCAATTGCTTTCATCCAAGTAATGTCTTCTACACACTGGGAAAAATGGCTCATTGGCATTTCTCTTAGTTGGTCACTGGACTTGAACTCGGAGCCTGAGTGCTGTCCCTCAGCTCTACAGATCAAGGCTAGCACTCTGTCACATTGAATCCTAAAGTAGGTCTGCTTGCTCTTTCAGCCTTCTGGTGGCTGAGTAGAGGTGATAGTCTCACACAGACTTTTTCTGCCCGGGCTGGAATCAAACCAGTTACACATCAATGAGTCTCATAAAAGGCCACTTTACTCCAATTAAAAGCAACAGGGGGGGGGGGTCAACATAGAAGTAGTTTTAAGCATATTCTTACCTGAAACATATTAAGAGCCAAAGTTACGTCTGACAAACTGACAAAAATCCTCACTCCTTTTTTTGGGCCTGATGAGAACTGTTACAAAAAACCATGAGAGCAAATTAAAATAGGAATTAAACAATTATTTTGGTAATCCTAATTTTTCCTTTTTGCACTTTGAGGCAAATGTTTAGAACAACTATACATTTAAACTTTATATACAGAAACCCATTCCTAATTTATAAGCCTCCTATTAATCTCTGTTTTAATATTCTATACTTTAGTTTTTAGTTGCATTTTGAAAAATCCTTTGAACTTTCAAGGCTAAGTGTTTCACCAATTTCCTCTTGGCTGCTTGTTTTAAAACAGATACATATGAAAACTTTTAAACTCAAATAATATTTTTCTTAATGCAAAAATTACAATCACCATCACTGTACCAAGGAGCTAGACTTAACACCTTTATGTCTTTAAAAAAATATACACAATGGCAGAATGTTATTGAGAGCAAATCACATTATACAAATAAAATTTTAACCCGCTTTTTAAGGCCTTCTCAATTTTAATTTTAACACATCCAAGGGGCAGTTTTAGCAATGCTAATCAGATCTTTACATCATTCATTTTTACCCTCATGTTTCCAGTGTCTATGTGAAGGGAAAAGGGACAGAATAAAGAGGGGCCACTTGGCCCTTCCTGTGGAATGTCCACACACACAATCCGACTCTTTAGGGTTAGATGAACTGCTATTGAGCCAGTTTGCCCTCTTTCACCATGGGTGGACTTCCCATGGCCTGTTCCACCATGCATGACCAGCTGAACTGCACTTCTGCCTGTTCACTGTTCATTCCTAAAGATAGGTTTTTTGTTAGCTTCTAAGTTTCTCCTTTTTGTTAAGCCAGGTATCTCGATTACAGTATATACAGCCTTATGCATTCTGAAATACCAGATTTTCTAATTTTAAAGTTAAAATATCCTTAAAAAGCTATTTAAAACCATGTGAAAATGCTTTAAAAATGTTTCGGTAATGGCCAAACGTCATATCCTTTTGAATTTTAAACTTAATCTCACCCAATTGTTACATCATGCTGACAATTTCTATCATGAATATGTTCACAAACACATACAAAACACACTCAGATCTTTAAGCACCCAAAAATCAAAATCAGTTTTACATATATTTTCTAAAGTTTTCTAACAAAAATTTAAGACAATATTTCTTTTAAACTAAGTAATTTTGTAGAGCTTCATTTTCTCAGGGCCTGATTGTTTAGCAAGTCATTTCACCAATTGATCTTTGACTCACTTCTGTTGGAGGAAGGCTCGGGGGGTGGGGGATCACCTGAAACTAAACTGTCCTCATTTTTATCCAATTTTATTTTTATTTATTTATTTTTCTTCTTAATGTGCTTTTTTTAATTGTGAAAGTACTGTACAGAGGGGTTAAAATTACATGGGCAAGATAATGTGTATCTTTCTTATTAAGCATTGTAGGCTCCTCCTTTGATTCGCCTTCCCATCCCTTCCCATCCTCTCCCCACCCCCCAACCCAATCCTCTTCTCCTTCTCCCCCTCACCACCAAAGTTGTAAAGTTCATTTTTGACATAACGGCTTGTATATCTCATTGTTCAAATAGGTCCACCTGTATCCCTATTTAAACGATTTGTTTTTTCCCTTGCCCTCCACAAATGATACTGACATCAAATACAGTGAAAGCAGGGGTTATACCGTGGGGGAGGGACATACAAAGCAACGAAGAAATAACCTTATAAATGTGTTAGAAACAATCCCATGAAAGAAAAAAATATTTGAATATGTATTCAAATTATCTGACTTTTTCTGCTTGACACAGACATATACTAGTTAGTGCAAATAAGTGAAACCATGGGACCTATGTTTCTTTGGGCCTGGCTTACTTCAATTAACAAAATTTTTTCCAAGTCTTTCCTTTTCCTAACAAATGGGGCAATGTCATTATTTCTGATGGAGGCTTAGCATTCCATTGTGTGTATGTACTACATATTCTTGATCCATTCATCTACTGGGGGGCATCTGGGTTGGTTCCATATCTTAGCTATGGTAAATTATGCTGCAGTAAACGTAGTTATGCTGGTAGCTTTAGTGTGGTCTTGTTTGTGAACATTTGGGTAAATGTCCAAAAGTGGGATTGCTGGGTCATAGGGGCGCTCAAGCTGGTTCAAAACTTTGGCAATGTAGCAGGGTATAAAATTAACCCTCAAAAACCAATTGCTTTTCTGTATTCCAACAATGAGAAAAGTGTGGCTGAAATTAGGAGAGCAACTCCATTCAGAATAGCTCCACAAAAAATAAGATACCTAGGAATTAACTAAACCAAAAAAGTGAAGGACCTCTATGATGAAAACTTCAAAACCTGAAAAAGGAATATAAAACAGAACTAAGAAAGTGGCAAAAACTCCCATGTTCCTGGATTGGACAGATCAACATCGTGAAAATGTCAATACTTCCCAAGGCTATCTACAAATTCAATGCGATACCTATCAACATTCCAACCTCATTCTTCAAGGAAATAGAAGAGTCAATCAAAAAATTCATATGGAACAATAAAAGACCCCCAATAGTAAAACAATTCTCAACAGAAAGAACAGTGCTGGAGGAATATCTATACCAAGTTCCAAACTCTACTACAAAGCCATAGTAATTAACACAGCTTGGTATTGGTACAAGACAGATCTCAGGACCAATGGAATTGAACCAAAAACACAGAAATGAACCCACAGACTTTAGCCATGTAATCTTCAATAAGGGAGCTAAAAAAATAGATGGAAGAAAGAGCCTTTTCAGTAAATGGTGGTGCCAAAATTGGTTAACTACTTGTAGAAAACTAAAGCTAGATCCTTATATATCACCCTGCACCAGAATCAACTCCAAATGGATCAAAGACCTCGGAGTCAAAGCAGACACTCTGAAATCATTATAGGATTATGTAGGAGAAACCCTAGGTCTCCTTGGCACAGGAGGAAATTTTCTAAATAGAGATCCAGAAACACAACAAATCAAAGAAAGGTTGGACAAACGGGATTGCATAAAATTTCTGAGCTTCTGTATGGCAAAGGACATAGCTAGCAAGATCAACAGAAAGCCCATGTATTGGGAGAAGATCTTCACTAGCCTTAAAACAGACAAGGGTCTCATATCTAAAATATACCTGGAACTCAAAAGATTAAATTCCCCAACAACAAACCTTCAAAGAAACAACTACCCAATAAATAATTCTGCTAAAGACTTAAAGAGAAACTTCTTTGAAGAGGAAAGAAGGATGCCCAAAAGACACATGAAGAAATGCTCAAACTCCCTAGCCATAAAAGAAATGCAAATCAAAACAACATTGAGATAGCGCCTCACCCCAGTAAGAATGGCTATAATCAAGAACTCTAATAACAACAGCTGCTGGAGGGGATGTGAACAGAAGGGAACCTTACTGCATTGTTGGTGGGTGTGTAAACTTGTTCATCCACTTTTATCCAATTTTAGACAAGAGCACTTTCCATTGTCAGGACTAGCTGAAAAATCAAAACAGGCACACATCTTTCTATGTGACTGAGCTCAGATGGAGGCTGGAATTTTTATTTCCCCAGAGATTTTCAAATAAATAACAAAAACACTAAAACCAAAAACCCACATTTAAAACTGGTACAAATTCTAAAACAGAACTAGAGAAGACAATAACCAAAGGCTGAGTTTATCCCTACCAGAACTCTGTGTCATTCTCACTCAGCAATCTGAATCCAGAGTCTGCTGAGTAAGCCTACCACTCTCAACCAGAACTTCCCTATCTCCAGAAACATACAACAGAGAACAATAAGGTCTCAGTGAATGGGGTGACATCTCATCAACATTTGTTGACCCAGGGGCCTTCCAAGGGGGAAGAGAAGTCCAAGTCATTTTGGGGCTAGGGAAATCAGTCCCTAGAGGCCATCCCCTTGGACTTGCAGATTCTCCCCCATACTCCGACCTCCCTGGGCCAAGGACTAAGGCTAAGATAAACCTCAAATGACAAACAGAACACTCAACACAAAGACACAACTTACAAAGGCAAACTGCAGCTTTGAAAATTGCCAACCAAAAAGTGCCAGTCTACAGACTTATAGTTTCCCAAAAATGTCCGTCCTAAACAGCAATCTACCCAGAGGGGTCTGGGGACGTCTACTCACAGACCCCATTGGCAGTCTTATAGCGTGTCTACCAAGCCACCTTGCCAACCAGTGTATAGACCCCTCGGGAAACCAGAACTACAGATACAGAACCTGCTGGCAACCAAATGTATAGACCCCTCGGGAAACCAGAACTACAGATACAGAACCTGCTGGCAACCAAATATACAGAACGGCAATACCTTGACTTAAGAGCTGGGTTTTTTGGGATTCTGTGGTGGGGCGTCTAGAGGGTCCTATGAGGCAGGTTCCAGATGAGCCCCCAGAAATGTTGTATGGACTTGGGACCCCCAAAAACCACTGGAGACCATTACCAATGTGAACAGCAAAAGAGTCGTTTATTTGCAAGCTTTAGCTTGGTCCCCCGCACACCAGGAAACTGGTGATTCTAAGAGTCCCCGAGCACAAAATCAGCACAGCTTTTATAGTATTAAACAAACAAGTTTAAGGAATTTCCACACAAATTGTTACATGATTATTTTGAGCCCACAATAACCACTCTGCCCTTTTTCTGAACTATTAGTATGTTTTGTTCGTCGAACACTTGGGCAACTGCTCTGCTTTCTTAAGGGTGGGCAGGGCTGGTGGCAGCCTGTGTTTTTTGTCTCTCTCTTAGGGTTACTCTGAGGGCAGCCTAGCAAAAGATAGTGGTGTTAATCTCAAATTGGAGTTACTTTAGCTCTTCAGCCTGAATAAACCATACCATACCACATACAAAGCTCGGTAAAACACAGGTATGGTTTACACTGTTGGACCAATAGGAGGGTATGTCTACTGCTGTTGCAGGTGTGTCTTAAGGTGTGTGGAGTTTTTCATCCTGATGATCTTGAAATGATGAAATAGACTAACTACAGAATTACCTGGGCAGATACCTGCTGAGACCTATATTAAATCACAGCTTAACAAAGAGCAATATTTACAATGAAATACATTGAACAACAAGACACCGCAACCAAAATTATTTTTTTCCTGAATCACTGTATTTTTTACACTATATATCTCATGTACAAGTTCCTCATTCCCTTCTGTCTCATTATGTTATCTTTGTTTTGGTTTTGTTTTCAGAACCATGATATAACAGGCCATTTCTTATATTTTTGTCTTCTATTCTTCAGAAAGTCTGCAGTTAAATAGGTTTATGTTCCTTTTGTTAGAAAATAAAAAGCATATTGGGAGAGGTCTTCATCATAATTTTGTTATGATCACAAATACGTTTTTATTTCTGGCATTTCACCTGTATAATCTCACTTTAAACTTTTCCAAAGGGCACTTTAGTGGAAGGAGGAAATTCAAAATGGATTCTGGTAGAGAATTTCTGTTACTAAAATCTCTGGTACATAGTAAGGTAAGAAACTCCAAAATTATTCATTAGAGAGATGAGTTATAACTCATCTTTTTACACACTAATACTCTTTCCTCAACGAAACCAGAGGATTTAAAATAACTAATATTTTTTGGAGTTAATGGGCACAAATGTGCACGAATTTTCTGGAAATAAAGTGATCACTCATGAAACCTTACTGATACTTCAAAGAATGCTTTCCAATAAGGGGAATCACCTTCACATATTTTCACACAATATGTATCTGCCGGGTAACAGAACCCCAAACTAGACTAAGGCATCTAAGAGCTATCTAATTGTTGTTGCCTTTTTGCAATACTGCTTTCCTATCATATTGATTAGTATGAATTCTATGGCCAGTATAAAATCACATTTGTAATAAAAGTTACTAGATGGGACGTTCATGGATGAAAGAGGAGTGGGGTTTCTGATGGAGCCCTGGCAGGTGGACTGATTTTCAGTGGAAGAAGGACTGGTCACTGGCGAGGAGGCTGTTTGGGGCAGAGCTTTGAGAAGAAAGAACAAGGCTACAAATGAGGAGGTTAGTTAGAGGAGGGGTGCAGGTAGAGCACTGTGAGCCCTTGTGGGATATGTAGAGTGAGGTTTCCCATCAGACAGGGCAGGAAATTGAGGCAAGAGGCTGACAAGAATGTGGAAAATTGAGGGTGAGGCTTTTCAGGGTCTGGCTTTGAGAGGGCATGGTAATACTAGGAAGAAGTGGGCTAGTAAGGGGTGGAGTTTCTGATGGAGAATGGCAGGCCTTTGGGAAATGTATTAGGGTGGAGGTGGGGTTTCTGGTAGAGCAGAATATAGTCCCAATGTATGGAGGTGTTTTTCAGAACCAGGGCTTTGTGAGAGCAGTGATAGGATCCAGTGCACTAGACTACTTGGGATGCGGTTCCTGTTGTAGCCAGTCACCACTCCGCAAAGAGGACTAAGGTTGGGTGGGAATTTTGGTCTTTCAAGGCAGGACATGGACTTTGGACAGGGTTTCAGGTATGGCAAAGCAACCTTCCAAAAGGGACTATGGAGGGACAAGGATTTACAGTTGAGCCTGGTGAGGCTTCCAGAAGGAGGCCAACTGGTGCCGTGGTTTCCAGTGGAGCAATGTGGGTGTCGAGAGATGGGATAATGTGGTGGGCGTTTTCTAGGCTTCCAGAAGGAGGTCAACTGGAGCAGTGGTTTCTAGTGGAGCAATGTGGGTGTCCAGAAATATCATAGTGTGCTGGGGGTTTTCTAGTGGGGTTTTGCAGGAGCAGGGCAGTGTTTAGAGCCATGGGGCTAGTTGGAGGAGGGGCTTTGAGAAGGAGTGGAAGGGCTGCAATGGTGTAGAATAATTATGGGACGGGAACCTGGTGTAGGAGGGTGTGGATCTGAGGGAGGAGCCAATAGGGGTGGGTTTATCTGTGGAGCAAGGCAGGGCATTGAGAGAGTAGATGTGGGAGGGAGAGAGGCTTGTGTTGGAGCAGGGCTGGCTTTCCAGGCAGGAGATGGGCTGTGCAAGAAGCTCTGACCAAGTGAGGCGGGGCTTCAAGGGCAGTTATAGGGGAGGTGAAGGGTTTTTGGTATAGCAGGATAGGCTTTGTGGGAAGAGGTAGGTTCATGGCTGTGTTTGAGAGGTTAGGCCACTTAGAAATAGGCTAGTTATTGGCGGAGTTTCTGATGAAACCAGGAAGGGCTTGAGGGAGAATGCTGGTTGGGGTTGGGGTATGAAAGGGATGGGAGGAGCTTGGAGGTACTAGAATAGGAGAGCAATGGAACTATGAGGGACTAGAATAGTTAGGGGCGGGGTATCTGGTGGATGAGGTGGGGAATTCAGGGAGGATCCTGATGTAGGCTGGGTTCTTGGTGCAATAAATCGGGACATGGAAGGAGATATGGATGTGGCCTTGTTTCTGGTGGTGCAGAGCAGGGATTTCAGGAAAGGGTGGAGTGGAAGAGGGAATTCCCTATAACAGAGGAGGGCTTTCAGGAAGGAGTCTGGTTGCAGTCAGGCCTTTGAAAGTTTATAGCAGGTCTACCAGGAGGTACATTAGTTAAGGTTAGGCATTTTAAGAGGAAGCTGCCTGGAAGTGGGTTTCCAGTGGTTCCAGTCAAGTTTTATGGGAAGGGGGAATAGGAAAGGGACAATACTTAGTGAAGAGTGAGGCTACAAAAAATAAACAGTTACCACTAATAAATACCATATAAGAACACCATTTTCTGTCAGTGTAGACTTATATAACTTTTAGGTATGCGAGAGATACTGGATAAAGTAACCAAGTAATAATTCCTTCCTAGTGAAATTTTTCTTTATTCCAGTTGAGTGAAAATAAAACCAAAGGTCAAATCAGGCTCATAGGCACAAAGTAGACTAAGCAGATGAAGGACTAGAACTGATTCCCAAGCACCAACATTAAGGACCACAAATAAAATTTTTAAATGTCTCACTTGGTCATAATTGACAACATTGTCTTAAAGTTATGAATGAATAGAACTTTTACTTTGACCACTTTTGAAATCCTAAAACTAAGTAAATAGTAATGTTTTAACTTTATACAATGTTGGAAAGTATACTAAAATAATTAGGAAAATATAAAATTGTACACAGAATGTTCGTTCTCCAGTATCAATTCAAATCTAAAAGAATTAAAAACCAGAAAATTGTCATATAGTGAGTTTGCAGCATGGTTTCCTTTCTGTCATTAAAATGTTGACTTAAGCAATGTATCTTTAGCACTGGATGCATCGATGTTAAAACATATCTAAGAATGTGATATACAGACCCTGAAAATACTCAGAAGGATCTATGAAATGATGTTGGAATAAAATTAATGACTAATTACAGTGGGAATTGCTCTTCACTAGGTAGGCCTATAAATACTTTCCAGAAGAAAAGGCTACATTGAAAAACAAACAGTGAAAAGGAAGCAGGCAAGCAGACCATGATGTAAATATTATCCAATGAACAACATCTATTGAAGCTTGATTGCAATCTTCTTTTACCTAAGTTAGTTACTCACCTATGTTCTTATCTAATGCCAAATAACAAAGTCATGAAAATGCAGTAATCATTTTCAAGACATAAGACTTTACAGAAAGAATTCAATGAATGTACTGCTAGAAAGTAAAGATAGATGTCTGAGCAAGAGTGAAAAAAATATCCCCAATCTCTGGCCCTCCGCTGTGAGAAGGGTACAAGATGAAGCACAAGGAGAATGGATAGAAGTACAGTAGTGCATAATAGTAGTTCCCAAGATGCAAAGATGAATGTAACAGAGAGAAAATCAATAAGATCATCACAGGACTTAGCATGGGAGAGTAGAGACAAGAACAGTGAAAATGCAAGGAGAATTACAAAGAATGCCCTTGCATATTTGGCAGAAGAGTGCATGGCATTGAGGTCTAAACTATGTGGAGGTATTATAGGAAGCTACCTGTACTTATATGGTGCCACAAGAAGTGAAGAACTTATATTTACAAGACATTGAATAATCATAAAGGTCTTGCTTCAGTAGTGCAGAGTTAAACCTTGATAAATTCTGTTTTGAAACACCTAACAAACTATAAAACCAAGACAAGAAGATTCAAATTGTATATAAGTGACTTGACTGTTTGCAACAATAGAGTTCAAAAAATCAAATCACATAATGTGAATGCAAAAGCATACCATTATTAAGGTAATCTTTAAACAACACACATTTTATGGCAATAGTCCTGATTATAAATGATTTGTTTTCCTTACAGATTTTGGATGTACAAAATCAACAAAAAACAAAAACAAAACAAAGCAAAAGACAATAGAGGATACCAGTGCCTCATCCCTATTCCTAGTTAGTCACGAGCCTGAGATTGGAAGATCATGTTTCACAGATGGCTAGAGTAGCAATCAATGAGACATTTATGTTCAATTATTCAATCAAAACAGAGTGAAAACTTGGTTCAAATAGTACAGACTCAGTCAGTCATGAGTGAAAAAACCAAGCAAGAGTTTGAGGCTCCGAGTCAAGTTTAATTACTGTGTGTGCATGCATGCATGCTCACACATGCACACACACACACACACACAAATGGAATGAGAGAGGAAGAGGGAGAGAGAAAAAAGGAATAGTAAGAGTTTAAGGACTATCCTAAGCATATATTAATTAATAAAATGAGGGAAATCATGGAACCTACACTTCTTGGAGTTTGGCTTCCTTCACATAATATGATAGTTTTCCAAATCTTTCCATCATTTTGTGAAAGGTGCTTTGTCATTCTTTCTGATGGAAGCATAAAATTCCATTGTGTATATACATCATATTTACTTGATCTATTCATCTATGGAGGGGCATTTTGATGGTTCTAAAAATGCTGCCAGAAACTTAGTTGTAGATTTAGTGTATTTTAGCTTGAGATCATATCGACAAATGCCCAGGAGTGGGATTGCTGGTTCCAGAGCTATGTACCTTTGACCTTCCAAAATTATGCTAATTGAAATGAACTCCAAGACATAGAAAAAAATTCTTTTTTTTTTCAGATATCAACCTTGATGTCGGTAAAGTAGAGCATCTAGATCTTATTTTATTTCATTTGTCTTTTGCCGTTGGTTTATCCCTGGCAATCTCTGTCTTGATTCTGGTACCTTCAACTTTGTATATACATTTATCTGATTTGGAGAAGGAAAGGGAAAAATTATAGTGATGAAAGAAGTACAAAGAGTGACCCATTGCAACAATGATATTCAAAAGACACTATATCGGAAGTGAACTTTACAACTTTGGGGTGGGTTGGAGGTGTGGGGGATGGGACGTGATAGGAGAACAACAATGGAGTGGGTAACAATATTCAATAAGGAATGTACCTTACTCAATTAACTGTAACCACTCTGTACAGTATTTTTGAAATAAAATATAATTTTTAAATTGAACCTATCCTAGAAAAAATATAGTTTTCAAAATAATACATCTGTCACAGTACTTGTGAGGGATTCTGAAGTCAAGCTGTTAGACTTGGAAAAGGATAGATTGGGAAGCCATCGCAAACAACAATCAAAAGGCTGAAACTGTGCTCTGGAAAGGTCAAACAGTCAAGGGAAGACAGGGGTATGAGTTATCTCAAGAGTATTTAAGTTCGAGCTGTTGGACACTAAAATATTAAGATTTGGAGACAAGATGGATGTCTGTGTTATGGTTCTAATGACTATTACTCCCTTCAGATCTCTAACAATAAGGGATTCAATTATCACTATGTTTACAAACAATACTTCATGTTAATAGTTGTAACCACAAGCTAGATTGATGCCTTAGTTTGTGGACATACCTATAGCCACTGACCACCCCCCTTGCAAGTGCCTGCCTTTTTTCTTGAAATTCATCAGCCACTGGTGGTCTCATTTCTCATCGCCTGTTTGGGTGGGATTTGAGACTCCTTCCTCTCCTCACCCAGACACTCCGAGGCCCCAGGGGCCAAACTCCGCACCTCACAGTCACTCCCCAGAACCCAGCTGCATTTGGGGCTGCTGCTTCCTGAGCCATTGGCCTACTGACTCCTTCCTCCCTTCACCAGCCTCTGCCAGGGCCTCCCGTACTCTCCCTACTACCCCCATCCTCAACCCTAGCTCGGCCTCCCCCGAGGCCTCCCCTCCTCTCCACACAGCTCCCAGTGCCAACCCCAGCGGGCCACTGCTCTGGGAAAGACAACTGTGGACCTGGCCCAGCAGAATCAAAGGTTCCACAATGTGCAGCCGGCTTAGAAATGGAGGCAGCATAGGTCTCTGATCAGTGTCTTTCACTTCACTTACACAAGTATTAGTTGTATTAATTTGATATTTAATTTTGGATTTTGTAACTTCTTATTAAGCCTTTGAAGAATAGCTGATAGAAATATAGTCCCAAAATTCAAATTGTCTCTTGTTTAATTTTTTCAAGATTCAGAGATGTTTAAGTAGTTATAACCATCATGAACTCTCATTTCCATAGCAGAGTCTATTCAGAAAATACTTGCTTATGCATCTGTTATCAATTATTTACAAGACTTGAAAGTTTTAAAGTTTCAAATATTACAGGAAGATCTTTGATTCATGTTGAATATATGTGAGTAGGTTGAGCTGTTGCATACATTCTTGTGTGTGTGTGTGTTTAGAGGGGTGTATGTGTATGTGTATCATTGAAATCAAGGATAAGAATGTCTGGTCTGAACTTGTCTCCTTTTTCTGAGATATAATTATGGTGTTTTTTGGTTCATTGTATGATCTGATTGCTTGCCTTTGCCTGATGTGCACATTCCAGCTCAATTTTTCAATTAAAACTTCTTATTTATTATTGAGCATAAGGGCTCTGATATTGCTTTGTCTTTAATCTGTCACCTAGTATCTTTGTTTCCTCTTCAAAAATTAACATGAAATAAAACTTTTAAATCCTGACTGATTTTCCCTTTAATTTGCAATTTGCAATAAGTATTATAAGACCTTTGATGTCTGTGTTCATGAAGAAAAATCATTTTGAATTCTCTGTTTATTGTAATAACACCTGGACAGATTTGTTTGCACCAAGATCTTAAAATTTATTTTGTATTTTTAGTTTAAAATACCTCCTCCATGTTTATAGCGTGAGGAGACAAACAATTCCTAGTAACAATGATAACTGTTTTATTCATTAAAATATCTGATAATTCATAATTTTGAATATGTCTAGTTTCAAATGAATGCATTTGCTCAATAGCTTTGCTTGATAGACACATGCACAAAAATACCAGTCGTAAGGGCTGAGGAGGTGGATCAGTGGTAGACAGCTTATCTTGAATGCACAAGACCCTAGGATTGATTCCACAGCACCACCTAAGCAGAAAAAGCTAGATGTGGAACTGTGGCTCAAGTGGTAGAGCACTAGTCTTGAGCTGACATGCTGAAGGACAGTGACCAGGCCCAGAGTTCACCAACAACAACAAATTAAATAAATAAATGAAAGTCATACTCAAGTACATTAATTTCAAAGGTTGATTACCATTTTGGGTAGGGGCAGGGTGCCAAGATACAGCACCTGAAAAATACTAAAAACAGAAAGTAAAACATCAGCTCTGCCAACAACATGTAGAATTGCCACTCAAAGAGAAACCGGTACTAAGAGTGAAATACTTTTTATAACATTTCTTAAGAAATTATGTCTTTATGATAATTATCAAATAAATTGACCTTCAAAAACTCCATTGGTGGGCCTGAGACTTAAGGGAACCTACAAAAACTGGAGGAGAAAATCATCAACCTGTTTTTTAAAATTGTTATTGTTAAGAGAGTGTACATACAGATAAACATATTGTAAGTCAGGTAATGAGTTCATTTCTTGTTTGACAATCCCATCCCTCCTGTCCCTGTCCACAGTGGTATAGCTCATTGTGAACACAGTATCTACAGAGTACAAGTGCTGCCTTTGTTTCCCTGTTCTCCTTGAATATCTCTGACTCCCTCAATGCCCATAAATGGATAAACTAGAAAAGAATAATTCCTCTTGTTTCCAATTCCTGGAATACATTTCAATGTAAACATCAGTAGTTTTCTCTGTACACACATCCCAAACTCATATACTTCCTGCACCCAGTCATAACTCTCACCCAATTCTAAGGTCCACAAAGTAATTCTTTTCACTTTCCCCACAGGAAGAAGCCGAGATTCAGAAAGATTAAGTAACCCATTGGAAATACAAGGCTGGGCACAGTGGATCGTTTTTATGCCTTACCTACTCCAGAGAGTAAGATCTGAATATCATAGTTTGAAACCAACCCAGGTTGACATATTCATTACATGTTTATCTCCAGTTAAACAGAAGAAAGCAAGAATTGTGTGTTTCATGTGGTAGAGCTACAACGCCACCAGACTTGAATGGGAAACGTAAAAGATAGTGTCAATATGATGATTTTCAAGAACCAATGCTGTCCCATACATAATCTCAGACACCACACACACACACACACACACACACACACACACACACACACACACACACACACCACAATCACATCCCTTAAAGCAGATGTTAGTACTGAAATCCAAATAGTTATTTTTAATTATATAAGTTTTATTTTTTAGCTTTAGTGAGGTTTGACTTGATAGTTTCAACTGATGAGCCACAACTTAGAACTTTGTTATAAATATACCCCTGTCTGTATTAAGAAAAACATTCTCCTAGTTAAGTCTTCCTCCTTTTCCAGCAATGATAAGTTTTCTCTTCTTGGTCTAGTTTCTTCTTTTGGGACTCAATCTCTTAGACTTTTCTGTCTTGCATTGTCTGTAAGTTCATTGATCCAGTAGATCTCAGTCATCCTAATAACCTGGACAGAACCTGCCTTTGGAAAAGTGTTCTAAGCGCACCATTCAGTGGAGATTGTTAGTACTCACCCATAGTCACATTCTCTTCAGAATTGGGAACTTGTTAGGTCCAAGAATTTAGGGAAAGCACTCACTGTGTGCTATTTCATACTTTTTGATTTAATGACAACTTCCATCTATTGTCTACTTTAAGCATTGTGTGAAGAGAAGGATTGCCCCTTAGAGACAGAAGTACTGTACTAACTGTTGCTGTCAAAACATAGAAGGAGGGAAAGAAGCTCTGAAGGAACCGTAGAGCCTAGAAACTGATTTCGTAAAACCCAAACTGCCTTTTATCTTACCGTCAAAATAGAAAGTCAGAGACTGCAGTTACTTGTAAGCTCCATTTATATTCTTGAGCATGGGGCTCCTTTCCTCTTTGTCCTTCTGACCATTTACATCAGGGGCAGGTGGGAAGATGTAACAAGAACACTTAGAGTTTGGGCCTGGGATTAAAAACTCCTTTTTGTGATCATAAACATTCCACCACTTCCTGAATTGTACCTGAGGTGCAGAAGGAAGTAAGGTTAGTAATTCAGAAACTTATAATTACTTCTAAGTTTGCTACTAAGTTGGCTATCTAAACTCATCCATGTCCACCCCCAGAATACTATTTCCCAACTGTGTAGACACCCTTACACTCTGTTCTCCCGGAGCATTTGAGTGTAGGGCATCTTCTGCTTCTTATGTGTACTGCTTTATAAATGGAGATTTTCTCCAAGGCTCAAAATTATTTCATTGATTGGGACATTGTGCAATATGCTAAAGAGAGAGTTACCTTTAAGGAAGGTCCTAGAAGGCAAAGCATCTGCTAGGACAATGGAAACCCATGGTTTGGCCTGCTTAATGTTTTAACTTGTGCACTGAACTAACAGGAGAAAATGACACACTAGGAAATCTGCCAATTATGCCAAATAAAGAGATATGGTGCAAGTCAGAGAAAGGACATTGATTTCATCATAGTTATGACAAGACAAAACCTTAGCACACCATCAGAATACTAATCCATACTCACCTACTTTCTTATTCACCCATATCATTAGGTCTGAGTTGTACGTAAGAGTCCTCAGGAACAGGAAGATCTCGGGGACAGCCTAACATTGTTCTGCCATTTTGGACATAAAATAACTAGTTTGATGAAAGCCCATAGAAATATCCACAAATATGTGCATTTATCCTACTACACTTGATAAGTATACCCTCAGTATATTATCTTTGGTTTGGTCACTTGCTGACATAGCAGCTGTCTGGTAGCTCCATTTTGACTTCACTTTATTCACCAGAAATGGAGAAGGAAAGAATGACTACAACACATTTGCATTTTTCTCAATGAGCAGTGAGTGAGTGGCAGGGGAGTATTCAAGAAGCTCCCCATGTTCTCAGTTAGCTAGTACCACCCAGATACCAGCTCAAATCTTGATAAACAGATACAGAACATCCATGTAACTTATTGTGCCAGATTCACAGCTAGAGAGGTAGATGAGAAAGTGGAAGGGCTTGGTGTGAAAGCCACAGGTTGATATAAAGCAGAATTCAAAGGATGTGAAGATGAAGCGAGCTACCTGGAAGGGAAAGGAGAGGCAGCTAAAGCAGAAGAGCACCTAGACAGAGAAGATAGAGCACATTTAAGGCCACCAGCACATCAAGGTAACCCATCTGATGTACAACAGTCTGGTTGTGCAAAGCCACAGAGAGAAGTTGGAAGAATATCAGCAAGTGCTCTTGCCCATTTCTAGGGAGCTCTCAGAATGACAGGGTAAGAATTGGTAGCTACAAAGAGCACTGCTGCTGAGCACATCTCAGATCCCTTGCTACCATGATAATTGACATTGGAGAGGAGCAGCAAGGGTTGTATGAGGTGATTGCAACTCACTATGTGGAGGCTGTTCTGCAGCATTGTGGAGTGTGGTCTCAGGATGCTTAGAGCAAAGATCTTATAGCTGGTGTCAAAGAATGCAGTCTACTTGGAGTAGATATTTATAGATGGCACGTGTCTGAACACAACAAGCTGATAATGAGATGCTAGAGGTAGTTTCCCTAAAGATCTAACAGCCAAAACTGGAGAGGCAAACCCAGAGCTCTGCACCACATCAGGCCACCATGCCAATTGCTTCTACCATAGTACTAGCTACCCAGTTTGCATACCCATGACCTTTTACCCTGATTGTGCCCCACAATCCCTCACAACTTTTACTCTTTCACTTTGTTTATGTTTCCTTTTCCCTGCTAAACACTTCTGGATGCCTGTAATAGCTACCGCAACCCGTGCAAAACTGTTGCTTCTAATCAATTTCCTGACTCTGTAACTCAAATTACAGTCACAGTTACCATTTACCTGGTATCCTAGTCTCTACTACTCTTTTCTGTTACCCATAATTCATAACACCATGGTTCCAACCATCTGAACACTGACACCCCTGTCTCTGATACCCCATTCCCAAACAAAGCAAGGGAATAGTGAGCACAGACAGTCGAGTTTGATACTCCTTTTGCAGGTGCATTGGGACAAGTTATTCCTCAGGTATTTAACACGAGGGACTAACTGGTGGTGGAAAGAAAACAGCTTACTCAAAGATGACTAAAATCCAAGGACATGACTTATAACTTATTGCTAGGAAAAGAAGGTCTTGCAGTGAAAGTTAATGAGAAAGAAAATTTTAGAAAAAATATTGGGAATGATGCAAAAGGTGAGCTTAGTCCCTTCTACTAGTGGTCTGAATTATTTTATGACATAGATACGTAATTACTTTGCATTTAAAAATTATATGAAGATGCACATTTATGCGGTACTTATATTAATTGATGGAATAGTTGCATAGTATCAAGTTAATTATTTTCAATAGTTTATGCTCTATGATATGCTCATGAGTCTGCCTTTGGCAATATGAATTGAGCTCTCTAACAAATGGAATTTCATTGTCAAATACTACAAGGAGATTACAGATGATAGTACCAAAATGAAACCTGGAACAATAAAACTGAATAAAGCTACAAGTTTGCAGTGAGGGGGTCAGTAGTAAGGGCTATGATAAAAGAGAAATTCTTCACCGTGGAATCTTGGAAAAATAGAAGGTGTTTTCTTGAATTACTAGCTTTTAAAACATTCTTAGAAAGCAAGACATTGTTTTTTATTCTTGCTATTTGGAACCTCTTTAATGAATGGTTTAACAAAAAATTATCAAAACGACTTTGAAAATTCAATGATGTGAATTATCACATTAACATTATACTCAAAGTTGCCTTGAGATGCAGGAAGGCTGTATTCCTTTTCTATTAAATTAATGGAATAAGCTTCCTGTTGAATGATTGGACAGTCCATGACACTTCTTCCAAAACAAAAAATATACTGGAGAGAAAAAAAAAAGAGGAGTAGTTCCGGGAAAATGGCGGAAAAAAGCTGGAGGCTAAACAAGCTCTCGCATAGAAAGCAGTTTTATTGTTCCAGTGAACAGTCCTAGGCTGGAGAATTACACCAAGTGTGCCATCACAGTACAGAGAGTTAGCCAGAGAGGGAAAATCCAGGCAAGGAGACAGATCTGAGCACTTGCTGGTAGCTGCGGCTGTGGTGGTGAGCCGCCGCCTCCATAACTACAACACAGAGAATCCTGGACAAAGGTGCCAGACACAGCAAGCTAGTAGATTCTACTCAACACCAGTAAGAACTGACAAGGAGCAGATATCTTCATCCTACAGAATGCAGACCAGAGACTTCAAAGGTACCAAGACTCTGTTCCATGGAGGAGAAGTCACTCAGCCCAGGCAGTGAAAACTCTGCCCCCAAAGGATTGTCTTTCTTCACTGGGTACACAGAGCCAGAGGCTGCCCCTCCCTAAAGCAGCCTAGATAATCAATTGAAATTCAGTAAACATAAACCTTGAGAATGGCTCTAGGCTGGGCTCTGTGAATGTCTCAGTAGCTAGCCCCTCAAGGAAAAGATACTGTTTGCTGAAAGGTCTCAACTCTACCCAGAAGCTAGCCTCATCACAGCATATCCAAACTAGAGGAAACAGCCATCTTCCTCTTTGTGACACTCAAAACAGATCTCCCTCCCACTGAACTAGCCTGGGAGGAGGATTACAAAATTCTGGGTAAAGTAGAGCATTTTTTTGCTTGCCCAAACAAATTGATTTAAGAAACCAATCAAGCCACAGGAAAACCAAACACCGCAAGCAGAACAGAGACTCCACCAAGGGATTGGTTATGGACAAAAGGGAGATACAGGATCTTGCCATTCACCCCCCCCCCCCCGCCCCGAAAAAATCAAAGAACCCTATTTTATACCTATTTTTATTATTAATTTAAAAAATTGTATTCTATTAATCTTTTTTTCCTCTTATAATTTTTATTTTAGGTGAATATGCATGTGTATGTTCTTTTAAATTTTTATTTTATTTCTACTGAACTTTTGGTCCTTTTTCTTTCTTTCTCATTCTTTTTATTTTTTCTTCTCTTTCATTCTTTTTTTGAGTGACTAAATTGCTGTTCTGCTCATCTTCAGATATACCTGTCATCGATTATTAGACCTTATCCCTCGTTGTGTACACACATAATCCAGAAATTTATTACTTAATTCAAAACCTCTTAGGCTTAAATTCTGTAATAACAGTATTATCTCTTTATATGTATATAATATTTTAAGTATTTTTATTTTTAGTTTTTCATATCTCCTTTCTATTCCTCCCCTCCTCTCATCCTATCCACGTTTTTCTCTCAATATTACTTTAATAAGCTTACATAACTTTTGTGTTTCACTTTTTAAATTTAAATTTTTGTTTTTCCATTTTTTCTTGTCTCTTTTTTACTCTTCTCTTTCTCCTATCCTTTTGTCCAATCCATTTCCCTCTTTAAGTTTAGGACTTAGTTAATTTTACTCTCTTTTTACCTTTCCACATCTCTCAGATCCTATTTTTCCCCACATTTCTCCCTAAACCTAGTAGTTTCTGGTTTGCCAAATTCTACTTTGCTGTTCTTAGCCCATTAATACATAGTTGTTTGACATTCAATAGATTGTATCTGTTGAAATATATTGTATCTGCAGACTTTTGCCTGTACAACTACAGGATTTTGGTTGATGCTTGCCTTAAAATAGTGTTCTAGCACAAAGCTGGTATTACTTTCATACTAAATAGAGGCATTCATGGAATCCATTAAAAGCCAGCCAAAAGAAGTCAGGGAGACCAGAAAGGGAATACTGTATGGAACCCAGCAGAAGGAATTAGAGTCCAAGGAAACCATAACCAATCAAGTAAGTGATTTGAGAATAAACACTGAACACCAAATTAAGGAAGTAAAGATACTCATACAAGATCTAAAACAAAACTCCAACAAAGAATTTGAAGCCATCAAATCCAAGCAATTAGAAGCAAAAGAACTAAAAACAAAATAGAAATTCTTGACAGTAGGTTAAACCATGCAGAAGATCAAAATTCGGGGATTGGAGACAGCTTAGATATTATAGAGAAAGAACATACAACTATCCAAGACAAATCCAAGAAATATGACAGACCTATTCAACATTTGGAAGACATCATCAGAAGGCCTAATCTGAAGATAACAGGTGTAGAGGCGCACCTAGAAACAGAAGTTAATGGTCTAGGAAAATTGTTTCATGGGATCCTAGCAGAAAACTTCCCAAACATGCAAAATGATAGGTCTATTCAAATACAAGAAGCTTTTAGAACCCTAAATAGACCAGACCAGAACAGGACATCGTATCACCACCTTATAATCCCCACACGATCAATTCAGACCGAGGAAAAGATCCTCAAAGTTGTCAAGGAGAAAAGATCAATCACCTATAAGGGAAACCAATTAGAATCACCTCAGATTTCTCAGCAGAGACAATTAAAGCAAGAAGAGCCTGGAATGATGTAGGCCATGCCCTAAAGACAAACAACTATCAACCAAGCATACTGTACCCAGCTATACTCTCCTTCATAACTGAAGGTCAAATAAAAACCTTCAATACAAAAGAAAAAGTGAAACAATATATCTCTACCAAACCAGCCTTACAAAAGATACTTAAAGATGTCCTACACAGAGAAAACCAACAGGACCACAATAAAGGCCAAGAAACCACACCCAAACTGAGAATCCAAGAACCATAGGAAGAACCCATTTGGCGTAGCCCTCAAGAAGGTGGATTAAATGGCAGGAACTCCCAAATATCTCTCAGTCCAATCTCCCAACATTAACAGATTTAACTCTCCAATTAAGCAACATAGACTGTCTAGTTGGATTAAAAAGAAAGATCCTTCCATCTGCTTCCTTCAGGACTCACACCTGGACCATAAAAACAAACCCATTTTGAAAGTGAAAGGCTGGAACAAAATCTACCAAGCAAACAGCCCCCGAAAAGATGCAGGAGTTGCAATCCTAATATCAGATAAAATAAATTTCAAATTAAAATTAGTGAGAAGAGATAAAGAAAGTCACTACAAACTAATAAAGGATCTCTCCTTCAGGAGGATATTAAAATTCTAAATCTCTATTCACAAAACAATGGAGTAACCAAATTTATGCAAGAAACACTACTTTCTCTCAAATCTCACATAGATCCAAAGACATTAATTGTTGGGGACTTTAACACACCACTTCCTCCAATAGATAGATGAACTCGGCAAAAACTCAACAGAGAAACCGCAGATATAAACAACTGCATAGATCACCTAGATTTAATATTATACCCAGCAGTATCAGAATACACGTTTTTCTCAGCAGCATTTGGAACTTTTTCCAAAATAGACCAGTTTTAGGTCAAAAAGCACACTTGTCCAAATTCAAAAACATTGAAGTTATACCTTGCATTCTTTCAGACCACAAGGGAATAAAATTAGAACTGAACACCAAAACCACCAAAGAAAGTCCTGTAACACATGGAGGCTGAAGAACACACCATTGAATCATCAATGGGTCATGGAAGAGATCCAAAACAAAATTCAAATTTTCATAATATTCAACAAAAATGAACACAGAAATTACCAGCTCCTCTGGGACACAGGGAAGACAGTACTCAGAGGCAAGTTTATAGCTCTGAATACCTACATCAACAAATTGGAGAGATCTGAAACCAACAATTTAATGAGACATCTGAGTCTCCTTGAAAAAGAGCCGCAGGATAAACCCCAATCCATTAGATGGAAAGAAATAATTAAAATTAAATCAAAATTAAATGAATTAGTATCCATAAAAACATAGAAAGAATCAACAAAACAGAAGTGGTTCTTCAAAAATTAACAAATTGACAGATCCTTAGCAAATCCTGTTAGAAAGAGAAAAGAGGTGCTGGGAAGGTGGCTCAATGGTAGAGGGCTTTCTTTGCATGCATGAGTCCCTGGGATCAATTCCTCAGCACCACATAAGCAAAAAGAAAAACGCCAGAAGTGGCACTGTGGCTCAAGTTGTAGAGAACTAGCATTGAGCTAAAGAGCTGAGGGACAGCACCGAATCTAGTATTAGAATGCCCAGCTACAGTAATAAGATAAGATGCAGATATAAATGGGATCCAATTACGTAAAGAAGAAGTAAAACTCTCCCTCTTTGCACATGACATGTTCTTCTAATTAAAGAATCCCACAGACTCTACTCCCAAATTACTCAAGCTGATTCAAAACTTTGGCAAAGTAGCAGGGTATAAAATCAACCATCAGGGCTAGGAAGATGGCTCAGTGGTAGAGTGCTTGCCTTGCATGCATGAGGCCCTGGGTTCGATTCCTCAGCACCACATAAACAAAAAGAAAAAAGCCGGAAGTGGCTCTGTGGCTCAAGTGGTAGAGCGCTAGCCTTGAGCTGAAGAGCTGAGGGACAGCGCCCAGGCCCAGAGTTGGGGTCCACGACCGGACCCCAAAAAAAAAAAAAATCAACCATCAAAAATCAATGGCTTTCTGAATGCCAACAATGAGAAAAGCATGGCTGAAGGAAAGGAACACCATTAATAATAGGCCCACAAAAAATAAAATACCTAGGAATTAACTTAACCAAAGAAGTGAAGGACCTCGATGATGAAAATTTTAAAAACCTGAAAAGGGAAATCAAAAGAGAACTTAGAAAGTGGCAAAAACTCCCATACACCTGGATTGGAAAGATCAAAATCCTGAAAATGGCAATAATTCCCAAGGCTATCTACAAATTCAATCCAATACCTACCAATATTCCATCCACATTCTTCAAGGAAATAGAAGAGGCTATCCTAAAATTCATATGGAACAATAAAAGACCCTGAATAGCTAAACTGATCCTCAACAGAAAGAACAGTGCTGGAGGAATATTAATGCCAAATTTCAAACTCTACTACAAAGCCACAATAATCAAAACAAGTTGGTACTGGCACAAGAATAGACCTCAGGACCAATGGAATAGAATTGAAAACCCAGAAATGAACCTACAGACCTATAGCCATCTAAATTTCGATAAGGGAGCTAAAAAAATAGAATGGAAGAAAGACAGTCTCTTCAGTAAATGGTGCTGGCAAAATTGGTTAACTACTTGCAGAAAATTAATTAGATTAATTAATTAGATCCTTATGTATCACCCTGCACCAGAACCAACTCCAAATAGATCAAAGACCTCGGAGTCAAATCAGACACCCTGAAAACATTACAGGATGGAATCGGAGAAACCCTAGGCCTCCTTGGCACAGGCCGACATTTTCTTAATAGAGACCCAGAAACACAAGAAATCAAAGAAAGTTTGGACAAATGGGATTGCATGAAACTGCAGAGCTTCCTGTATGGCAAAGGACATACCTAGCAAGATCGATTGAAAGCCCACAGATTGGGAGGAGATCTGCACTAGGCATATAACAGACAAGGGTCTCCTATCTAAAATATACCTGGAACTCAAAATTAAATCCCCAACAACAAATCCTCAAAGCAACAACTGACCCGAAAATAAGTGGGCTAAAAACTTAAAGAGAAACTTCTCTGAAGAGGAAAGAAGGATGGCCAATACACACATGAAGAAATGTTCAACCTCTCTAGCCTTAAAACAAGTGCAAATCATACCAGCATTGAGCTACCACCTCATCCCAGTTACAATGGCTATATTCAAGAACTCTAAGAACAACAGATGATGGAGGGGATGTCGGCAGAAGGGAACGTTACTGCATTGTTGGTGGGCATGTAAAGTTGTTCAACCACTTTGGAAAATAGTATGGAGGTTCCTCAGAAGACTCCACATAGAGCTCCCCTATAACCCAGCAATACCACTTTTGGGCATTTACCCAAATGATCACAAACAGGACCACACTAAAGCAACCAGCACAACTCTGTTTATTGCAGCATTATTTACCATAGCTAAGATATGGAACCAACCCAGATGCCCCTCAGTAGATGAATGGATCAAGTAAATGTGGTATATATACACAATAGAATTCTATGCCTCCATCAGAAAAAAATGACATTGCCCCATTTGTTAGGAAATGGAAAGACCCGGAAAAACATTATGTTAAGTGAAGTAAGCCAGTCCCAAAGAAACATAGATCCCATGGTTTCCCTTATTTGCAATAACCACTCTGTGTCTGAGACAAGCAGAAAAGTTCAGACAAGTTGATGTTAGGCCAAATGAACCCCAAGATAAGGATTCAAATGAGTTTTTTCTTTATTGCGATTGTTCCTAACATATTTATAAGATGATTTTTTTGTTGCTTTGAATGTCCCTCCCCCACGGTATAAACCCTGCTTTCACTGTATTTGATGTTGGTATCATCTGTGGAGGGGATGGGAAAAAACAAATTGTTTAAATAGGGATACTGGTGGATGCATTGCAGCGATGAGACGTACAAGTCATTATGTAGAAAAATAACTTTCAACTTTGGCCAGTGAGAGTGGGGGACGGGCAGGGCGGTGTTTGGAGAGCCGGGGGGGGGGGGGGGGGGGGGAGATGAGAACGGATGGGAAGGGGAAAAAAAGGATGATGCAACAATGCTTGATGAGAAATGTACTCATTAGCTTGTCCATGTAATTGTTACCCCTCTGTATGGTATTTTCACAATAAAATAAATAAAGGGATGTGCTACAGAATAGATTCTAAATGTAATATTTAATGGTATTGGATTACTTGAAGACAAAGGTTTACAGAAAAATTTAAATTTCCGATAAACTGTAATATTCCAATAAACACGTTAAAGAAATATAATTTAAAAATTCATGGTTCAAGGCAAACCCTGACAGAAAAGTCTGAAAGACGCTTATCTGGAAACAAGAAGTGACACTGTGGCTCAAGTGGTAGAGGGCTCCTATTGAGCTGAAGAACTCAGGGATATGTTTACACCCAGGTCCTGAGATTAAACCTCATGACTGACAAAAAGAAAATAAAATTTAAAGAATTAAAGCATTAGGGCTTGGAAAGAGATTCAGTAGTAGAGTGCTTCTCTTGCATGTATGAGGTCCTAGGTTTAATTCCTCAGCACCACATAAGCAGAAAAAACTGGAAATGGCTCTTTGGCTCAAGTGGTAGAGCACTAGCCTTGAGCTGAAGATCTCATAAGGGACAGTGCCCTGACCCAGAGATCAGGCCCTCCTACCACCACCACCAACAACAACAAATTAAAGCATCAAACAACCTGAAGATGTTGTCCAGAATAATGAGTGCGGCATTATCCATTTACATGACTTAGTGACTTTAAACCTAGTTTACCAGGGGAAGTGGTGGGCAATTTGTGTGTTTGCCAAAACCTGCAAAATTATTTTGTAACCAAAGCAACAGTGATATACAGGCGATATGTTAGAAATGGACTTCACAACTTTGGGGGAGTAGGATGTCAGGGTTGGGGGAAGGAGGACAAAATGTGGAAGGGGTAATACTGTTAAAAATGTACTCATGGGGGTGGGAAGGGGCTCAGTGGTAGATTGCTTGCCTTGCATGCCTGAGGCCCTGGGTTCGATTCCTTAGCACCACATAAGCAAAAAGAAAAAAGCCAGAAGTGGCCCTGTGGCTCAAATGGTAGAGCACTAGCCTTGAAATGAAGAGCTGAGGGACAGCGCCCAGGCCCAGAGTTCAGACCCCATGACCAGACTCCCCCCCAAAAAAAAATGTACTCATTACTTATGTAACTGTAACCCACCCCTCAGTATATCACCTTCATAATATAAAATCCCCCCCCAAAAAAGAGAACTCACCCAAATAGAGAAAATTAGAGACAAAAATGAGACATCACAACATAAATAAGAAAAAATTAAGAAGTTTATAAGAGACTACTTTGAAAACTGTATGCCAATTACCTGGAGAATCCTGGGGAAATTCATGCTTTCCTACACTTGATCTGAACTAAGAAGTAACACATAAGAAGTAATGAAAATGAAATGTCAATAAACCACTTTCCATTGCAGAAAAATCTAGGACTCAATGAATTTACCATGAAATTAAGGCCTGCAAAGAACTTACAATACTTAGAACTAACTCTTCAATGGAATAGAAAGGGAAATGGAATTATCAAAACACATTTTATGAGGCTAGAATTAGACTCTTCCCCAAATCACATAGGGACTCACCAAAGAAAGAGAACTATGAAACCAGTTCTTTGATAAGCATTGATACAGAACATCTTAAAACATTCTCACCAACCAATTTCTGCCAGTAACAAAAAAATCATATTGTATGATCAAATAGGATTCATCCTAGGATACAATTGGATTCAATATTCTTGTCAATAAACATAATACAAACCATCAGCGGAAGCCGGGACAAGAAACATGTTATCGTCTATATGGAAGTAGAAATAGCTTTTAACAACCTCCAATACCCCTTTATGATTAAAAAGTTATGAGAATCTAGGAATGCATTGAACGTTCCTCAGTATACTACTGAATATGTATATGATAGTGGTAGTTAGCAATTACGTAACAGTGGAAGTATGAAGACATTAAAATCAGGAATGAGAAAAAGATGTCGACTTTCTCTACTACTCTTCAATATGGTAGTGGACTATCTAGCAAAAGCAATAGGGAAGAGAAAAACATAAAGAGGATTCAAATAGGGAAGAAGTAAACCTATCCCTTTTTACAGATGAAATGGCCCTATAGCTTCCTGCCTTAAGATAGTAAAAGTGATGTTAACCTTTGGCAAAGTAGCAGGGTATATAGCCCACAAGAATCAGTAGTTTTTCTGTGTTACCAACAATGGGAACTAGGCTGAAATCCAAAAAACAACCTCATATGTATTAGCCTCAAAATAAAAACAAATCTAAACAAAACAAAAGAACAACAACAAAACTGGGAATTAATTAATTTAACCTCTACTGTGAAAACTTTAAAAATATAAAAAGGGAAACTGAAGGAGATTCAAGTAAATGGAAAGTCTTTCAATGCTCCTGGTTGGAAGAATTAATATAGTGAAAACTGCAATACTGCCCCCAAACTATGAACAATGCAATACTTATCAAAATCCCAACAATATTCTTCAATGCATTCGAGAAAGCAATTCAAATTTAATATGGAATTACAAAATTACAGATGAAACAGAAGGTTTAGAAATGAACTCATGGGCCTATAGTCATCTTACACACACACACACACACACACACACACACACACACACACACACACACACACACACCATGGAATTCTATTCACCCATTAGAAAGGATAACTTTTTACCAGTCTTAAGAAAAATGAACTGCTTAGGAAAATTCTACTAAGAAAAAAGAGAAAGGAATGCAGACAGAATAATATAGGTTTCATGGATTCATTCAGTTATGGTATCTACAAGTAAACAAGACACGTTTTACCTCTTCCCAGTTAGAACGGTCATTATGAAGAAAGCTAACAATAGCAAATGCTGGCATGGATGCAGCCAATTGGGAACTCTATTACACTGTTGGTTGGAAATTAAATTGTTCAAACACTGTGGAATGCAGTATGGAGGTTCCTGAAAAGAGTAAATATATATCTCCCTTTAGACCCTGTAATTCCCCTCATGGGCAGTAATCCAAAAATTAACAAACAAGCTCACATGAAAGCTACAAGTATAACCATGTTCAGTGACCAGGTCCAGAGTTCAAGGACTGGAAAACAAGTTACTACTGCTGGCATTTGTTTCCACAAATATGAACCCTTTGACATAAGATATCAAATCATTCTATATGCAGTAGCTACCATAGGACTTAAAGGTAGTGGGTGACAAAATGGCTTCTTTGTTGAATATTAGGAAAAGATGTTGGCAGTCCAAGAAAAGGGAGATTTTGTTGTTGTTGTTGTTGTTGTTGTTTGAGGGGCTTGAAGTCTAGGCATGGGCACTGTCCCTGAACTCTTCAACTCAAGGTGGGTACTCTGTCTCTTGAGCCACAATGTCACTTCTGGTTTTTGGTGGTTAAATGGAGATAAGAGTCTCAGGGACTTTCTTGTCCAGTCTGTCTTTGAACTGCAGTCCTCAGATGTCAGCTTCATGAGTAGCTAGGATTACAGCTGTGAGCCATTGGCACCAGGCTAAAAATGGAGGATTTTTAGAAAAGAAAATCCACCTCTTCACTTGTGTCTAAATCTTAGATATCACTATTAGAACACTTCACCTTCAACTCATTTCATCAGATATTTGTAAATTTTCTCTTTTCCTTCATGCAGGAATACTGCAGTCAGTATCAACTCAGCTGTGGAACTGAACAATTGTATGGAAATTGCTAGCACCTAAATCAAGAACTTTTACATCAAAACAAATGATTCCCACTTTTGGAATAATTGTTTTCTCTTTTTATAACGAATCTTTGCTTGATTACTTCTTAATGTGACTGATGACATATTCATTCTCTTCAGCCTTCTCCCACATGATGTTAAATATTTAAGAATTCAAAGATTTCCATTGATAATTCATTAAGCTGAGCTCTAAGAAAATGTGCATTTCTAGAATTTGGTTTTCTGTCTTGTTCTTACATGCATAGGCTTTCTATGATTTATTTGTTCTACAAGGAATTCTACTTTCTAATCTTTGTGTGATCAATTTTAGTCTCTCTGTTCAGTCTTTCTGACACTCTCTCTGGAGTCTCCTTTGAGTCTGCCTCATAAAAAATATATTATTTATCAGCTAAATGACTTTCAGTTTCTGTTTTTTGCCTGACTTCATTTAGGCTGTGATCAGAACTGACTGGCTGTGCTTACTTGAGTTTTTTTTTTTTTTTTTTGGGTCCGGTCATGGGGCCTGAACTCTGGGCCTGGGCGCTGTACCTCAGCTCTTCAGCTCAAGGCTAGCCCTCTACCACTTGAGCTACAGCGCCACTTCTGGCTTTTTTCTTTTTACTTATGTGGTGCTGAGGAATCGAACCCAGGGCCTCTGGCATGCAAGGCAAGTGCTCTACCACTGAGCCACCTTCCCAGCCATCTGTTTGTTTTGTGTGGTATTTTTTTGTTTTAGAGGTCTAGGATTACTATTCAAGGTAGTTGCTTCTCTGGGTCGCAGTGATCCCCTGACCTAGAGTCAATGGGTTTTTCTCCTAAAGATACAAAAAACAGCTGACTAAATTCCTGTTAATTGTCTCAAAATGAGGCAATCGCATCCTTGTAAAGCCATCAATAATCCTCTGTAAACACTTATAGAAATGGTCTACCAAGATGACTTTTCAAGGTTGACAGTGAACATTGTTCATTTCCAATTCAGCACAATGAAGCAGATCACATCCCATGGAGCAGACTTTTAGAAGGAAGGTCCCCTTCCTTCCTTATCTTATGATACATCAAACCATAATATTCTGCAGTTGTGGCCAGCCTGGAGCACATTTTCCCAAGAATATTCTGTAGTGTAAAAGAGGACCAACTATGAAAATAAAGGTGAAAATAGTTGTCTACTACAGATTGATTTATCTTGCTTTTATCTGTTGTTATTTTCATTACTTCAAACACATGGATAAATTATATTAGGATTAGACAAGTGGCAAAGGATTAATGGAATAAACATTCAATTTACTTTCATATATCCAATATAGTGCACTTAACCCTTTATGGAAAATTAAATCCGACTCTAGAAACAATGTCAGAAATATAAAAGCCTCAATATGAATAATCTGGCACATATACACCATCATCTACTCAGAAATTCAGTCTCTCTTTAAATATTTATTTGGTACAAAATAATAAAAATTTGATTAATGAATGTAACATTTAAGTACCATCTGAAATACTCCTCGTTTATATGATTGTATATGTTTTAGATGTCACCTAGACAGGAATTAAACATGCATGTAAAATTCAAATTTCCACAATTTAATCTAGATTAGAGGAGTCATCCCTCCTGTAATGTGTGGTGTGAATTTTACTACAATGCTGATCCCTTCCACCTAATACCAAGAGTCATGTGCAATAATTTATTTTTTCATGTTAAGATGAGTGCTGAGTGTAGGATACACTTTGAATTATTATATTAATTTATTAAAATTAGTTTCACTTTTTTCTTTTCTATACCTGCAGAAAGTAAAATTATATATTAAACATTCAATATGAAGTAATCAATAACAAATAAACTATTATTAAAATGATATACTATTAAACTGTGATTTGAATTATAGTTCTAATAAATTGTGATGTAAACAACATTTAATAGAATTATGGGTAATGTTTTTTAAACTTACCATCTTGTTAATGTTTTCTAATTGTGTCATTTGTTATTCTTGATCCATGTCATCTCTTCACCTCAATTGTTTAGTTTTCTGTTTTATCTGTATTGGTTTGCTGATTATGCATTTTGTTTTCCCTTTTTAGTGACTGACATGAGGCTGAAAATCTGTATGCTAGTTTATTACTTCCTACATTAAAATCAAATTGCTGCTCTCCACAGCTGTTCTATTTTTTTTTGTGTAGTTCAGAATTTCCCCTAGTGCCACTGACTCTATTGCTGCTCTCATATATTATATTTTATTTTTTATTTAAATTTTGTTGTCAAGGTAATGTACAGAGGGGTTATAGTTACATAATTAAGGTAATGAATTAATTTCTTTTCTAACTTGTTACCCCTTCACCCATTTTTCTCCCTCTTCCCTCCCAACGCACCTTGCAAGATCGTTTCCAACCTATTGTTTTGTGAATATCACTGTTGCATAGATTTTCCCTTTGTTCTTTGTCTCACTATTTTGTTTTTGTCCTTCCCCTTCCCCAGTTCAGATCAACATATTTAAAATACCCCAGGTATCAAAATCAAATACAGTGACTACAGGGGATAAAACATAGGTGGGGAAAACACAAAAGGATAAAAATAAATCACATAGTACATTAAGAACAACAACAACAAAGAACATGTCTTGGAGTTCATTTCACTTAGAATCACCTTGTACGGTCATATGTACATAGCTATTGAGCTATTCTACTCATCTACTAAGAGTATCCTTGATGTACACAATAATGCTCCCTCAGACCCAGTAATCCCACTTCTGGACATTTAACCAGATGACCACAAACAAGGCCACACTAAAGCTACCAGCACAATTATGGTTATCACAGTAATATTTACCATAGCTAAGATATGGAATCAACCCTGATGCCCCTCAGTAGATGAATGGATCAAGAAAATGACACACACACACTAACATACACACATACACACACATACTATGCTTCCATCAGAAAGAAAGATACCACCTCATTTGTAAGGAAATGGAAGGTCTTGGAAAACATCATATTAAGTGAAATAAGCCAGACTTAAAGAAAAATAGTTCCCATGGTTTTCCTTATTTGTAATGATTAGTTTACATCAAGGATAATCTCATGTATTTTAATTTGACAGTTTGTTCTATGTTGAGCGTGCAACATTATTGCTATATTGTTTGTTGTCATTTCTGTAAACAGGCAGGTATATTGAAAGAATTACATTCATCTTATCCATTACTGAAAGGAGAACAACTAAAAGAGCAACCCCTACTAGGAAGAACAACTCCTACTTACTTAGCTTCATTCCTATGTAAGGCCATTGTTGTCCCCTGTATCCTCATGTTGTACATTTCAACCATATACCTCACACTGTATATCTAGTATCTTCTACATTGTGAACAAAATGCCTGAGAAGTTCCACTTTGCTTTACTTTAAAACAAAAAATTCTGTCTTAATATTTGTGGTTGGGGTGTGTGTGTGTGTGTGTGTGTGTTTACAAAGATCAGAACACAACATTTTTCTTCATTTCGAATACATCTTTCAGGTCATTGTAAGTTGTGGCTAATGGGAGCAGTCTCTTGTTATTTTAAGGATGAAACAGAAAAAGATATTTGTGCATGTAACACAGTTGCTTTATTAGTGTCGTTGAACACTGAACTTCGATTTACATCTTGGCTGTTGTTGTGAATAATGTGAATAACAATGAACTACAGATATATTTACGAGTTACCCAGAGAGAAATAATCACATGATTGGTGGTTCAGATGATATCTCAACTTTGGATTTCTTTAGAAACTTGCATACTACTTTCTACAATGAGAATACTAATCTGTTTTTTGACCAATAGTGTAGAAAATTTCCTTTTCTCCACACTCTCACCAACATTATTGCCTTTTATTCAAAGGTAATAAAGGGCAGGTTTTAACTATCTGCAGTACCCTAGACTGGCCTTAGACTTAAATCCAACCTCCTAAATGCTTGGAATTACAAGCCTTTACCACCATAACTGGTTCCATTGATTTTTTGATGAGTTATAATAGTTATGAAGTTGTATCATATAAATTTTGAGTTATATTTCTCTAATGACTTCTGCTCAAAATCCGTTAAGGCAGCATAGATGTTGTATTAAACATAACTCTGTAAACCCACAGGCAATTTTCAGGGCTTTATGGAGAACATGTATATTCAGACCTTTTGTCCATTTTTAATCCAGTTTCTGGTTAATCTCATCTTTAATCTCGCTAAACCAGATCAATAATTAATTCGAGGTAATAGAAAAGAAAAAAAATGCAGCAACTCCTAACATTTTTCAGTTTTCAATAACATGGTATTGCTTAAATCATTTTCTGTTAACAACTGATACTATATAACTCAATTTAGTTAGAACTATTACAAGGCTGTAGTTTATTTATTTTACATTGATTGCTCTTTCCAAAGCCTGTTTGTCTAATTTCCCTTGGTTTGTTTCAGTCTCAAGTAGCTCAGATTTCAAACTGAAGAATAAATGGAAGGAAGCAAACAAAAAAAAATACAATTCCTCTCATCCGATGATGCCTGTATAAGAATGAGGAAAGAGTTCATCCTTCTAAGGACCTATGATAGGACAACAAAAAAATAATTTATTCTTCTATGTCTTCTTTATCTTTGCGATGTAACTTAAATGTTGTAAAACACATTATACTGCTCAGATACTTTTATGTTTTATCAGTTTTGCACATTTTTACACTATCAAGACATAAGATAACCAGTTTGATTTACAGCATGAGAAGTTATCCACTTCCTTGGAAGCAGCATGATCAATAGATCTTACTTCTGGTTGCTCACTACCTGTAATGGTTTCTGTACTACTTATCACATTCTATTTAGTATTTTAAAAAGACTGCTGGCTAAACTCAAAGCTCATTCCTAGAAGTTTATGTTAAGTATTTCACAAGTTTTATTCCCTTAATTGTTAATATAACATTTGCTATAATGCTAATGTTATTACCATTTTAGTGTTGGGAAAAATTGTAATTAAAGGCAGTAAGTGCATGGCCTAAAGACACACACAGTGAGGAAGGAAATGAGTCAAAGTTTCCGAAACTCTTCCAGCAATACACAAAAGGTAGATAAAATCTCTCCATTCTATGACACTCTCAATTCAATATTCATATTGTCCAAGAAATAATAGCATACTAAATATTGCCCATGGTGATTGTTTTCTGTCACATTTGTCTTCAGCACAGATTGTGTTGGTGACATTGGGTTATCATGAACAGAACTGAGCTTATACATTGAGGTCCAAAGAGAGGCAAATTTCTTCTGTCCCACAATTCCAGTATCCTTTTTAAAAAGTACTAAAACTTTTCAATATAATCACCTACTGTCTTATAAGTATCCAAAAATAAAAAATCATAAATAATAACTCCAAAATGCTTTAAAATTGGAGATGCTAAAACATGCCCCTTTGAAGTAAATTTTCTTCTACTTTTAACGTTATTCTGAAAGCCTTTGATGGTTTGTCATACCTATAATCCTAACTACTTGGGATATCTACTCAGGAGCCTGAGATCTGTGGATAAAAGTTGGAAGCAAATCAGGGCAAAATAAATTCATGAGATTATTTTTCAAAAATTTTAATGAACCTGCAAAGGGCCAAGAATGGAAATATAGTTCATTTAGTAGCTCACCAATCTAGAGAGAAAAGGCCTATCAAGACCTTGAAGCCCTGATTTCAAACTCTGAGCACGACAACCCACATGCAAATGCTTGAGCACATGCGTGCATTCACACACATATTTATTCAAAATACCTTCATATCGGAGTTTTTCATGAATTTCTTTGCTAACGATATTATATGAGTAAAATAAAGGAAATAAACTCTTCCATCTCAGAACATTTTTTACTTTCTTATTGCAAAAATACTGTACAGAGGGGTAACACTTACATGAGCAATGTAATGAGTACATTTCCTAACAAGTATTGTTACCTCCTCCTTTATTGTTTCCCTACCATCCCTTCCCTCCACCTCCACAAGTCCATTAACCTCCTCCCTTTCCCCACCTCAATTGTAAAGTTCACTTTACAACATAGTGTCTTGTGCATCTCATTGTTACAATGGGTCAACCTGTATCCCTATTTAAGGATTTTGTTTTTTTCCTTCCCCTCAGAAAATTAGAGGAAAATATATACAAGAAGAAGGCGCACAAACTTCCAATACAGTGAAAACAGGTGTTATAGCATGGGGGAGGAACATATAAAGAAACAAAAACAAAAACAACACACTGCACGTTATAAGTACGTGAGAAACGATATCAAGAAAAAAAAAACCACTTGTGTCCCTAACTTGGGGTTCATTTCCCTTAACATAATATTTTTTTTTTTTTAGCTTTTTTTTGTTTGTTGTGGTCGGTCGTGGGGCTTGAACTCTGGGCCTGGGCGCTGATCTTCAGCTCTTCAGCTCAAGGCTAGCACTCTACCACTTGAGCTACAGTGCCACTTCTGGTTTCCTGGTGGTTTATTTTAGATAGGAGTCTCATGGTCTCTCCTGCCCGGGCTGGCTTTGAACCACGATCCTCAGATCTCAGCCTCCTGAGTAGCTAGGATTACAGCCGTGAGCCACCAGCGCCCGGCCCTTAACATAAACTTATCTGGTCATATACACATAACTTTTGACCTTTTCTGCTTATCCCAGACATATATTAGTTATTGAAAATTAGAGAAACCATGGGACCTATGTTTCTTTGGACTTGGCTTACTTCACTTAATAATTTTTTTTCCAAGTCTTTCCATTTCCTAACAAATTGGGCGATGGAATGCTTCAGGAATTTGCCTGTCATCCTTGGGCAGGGGCCATGCTAATCTTCTCTGTATCATTCCAATGTTAGTATATGTGATGCTGAATTGAGCACAGAATATTTTTATATATAAATTGTAATTGATTTTTTAAACTAGACAAATAAAAAAAAGTAAGTTTAAAAGAATTGTTGTGAAATTTGAGAACCATGTACTTCTTAGATAAGTACACATTTAAGAATAAGATTTACATGTCAAAAACAAAATAAATCCAGATATTTGTTGTTCAAGAGATGTGTAGGAGGAGGAAATCAATTATTCTATGCAAAGGACCTGTCATTATGAACACTGCAGCAAGTGTTAAGGTTTGCTAAAAGTTTTAATGTTTTAAATATATTTACTTTTGGATATTTGCTTATATATGCCAAAACTGGGACTGTATGACAGGTCATAATACTTTTCTATAAAGTATTTAAGATTTATGGTAGCAGATAAGTACTACTAAGTATGTTCATTTCAGAGTTTATAGAAACTTTACTAATGAGAAGTTGCAAAGTCTTTGTGTAAAGCAGAATAAAGAGTTGACTATGTTAACTACACAGTTTCTATTAAAACTGTAGGCCTTCCTTACTTTATATGTTAGTGAGGAACAAATGATGATATAAGCCATATACAAATTATGAGATGAACTATAAATGGTAATCTTAGTGGGTGACTTTAAACACTACTCATAGTCTATAAAATTCTTGTTGAACATCATAATCTTAGCCAGTGTTAAATGTAAAGAAATATGACAATAATAAAATCTAATTTGTAGTACACTTCAAATACTGAAAACACTGGTAATTGTTTTGTTTTTTATTTTATTATTCGTTAATATTTAATTATTGGTTTTCTTTATTTGTAGCATTGTTTTCCTTGTTGTAATATAATAGAACTTTTTGTAAGTTGTCATTAAGAGGTACTTTGAGAAGGTTACTGGGATGGCCACACCGTTTTTTATAGGTGCATGTGAATTTATAAAGAGGAAAATTAAGAACAAAATATATATTTAAAAAATGATTAAGTAGAGTCTGATTCAGGAGTGTTGATAAATGTCCACACCTAAAATATTAGCCCTAGGCTGAAGCAGAGTTATTACAGAGTTGAGGTCACAAAAGTGAGACACTGTGTTTTGTTTTGTGTTTTATTTTTATTTTGTTGGTCATGGGGCTGGAACTCTGGGGCCTGGGTGCTGTCCCTCAGCTCAAGGCTAGTGATACTACTTGAGCCACAGCAGCACTTCCATCTTTTTCTGCTGTTATGATGCTGAGAAATCAAACCCAAGGCCTCATGCATGCAAGGCAGGCACTCTACCATTGAGCCACCTTCCCAGTACCTGAAAGACTGGGTTTTAAAAAATCATCTAAAAACATTTGCTTTTTGCTTTGGATTATATAATGAAATATATGAGTATTTTTGATGTTTTTGTGCATTGTCATACTTCTAAATTTATACTAACTTTACCCACTTTATCCTTGTCAAAGTCATGAAATATCTGTGGGAGTTTGCTTCTGTGAAGATTGTTTTTGCATTTATAATTTCTTCTGAGTTATTTTTATTTTTTATCAAAATAACTTTATATTTCATGTTGATGCGTATTTACTCAGAGAAAGGGATATAAAGGATTTAGTTTACCAAGTGAACATTAAAATTAGAGCTCAACAATAAGACAAGATGTAAACATAAAGGGGATCCAAATAGGGAAAGAAGAAATAAAACTCTCCCTCTTTGCACATGACATGATCTTGTATTTAAAGAATCCCATAGACTCCACTACCAAATTACTCAAGCTGATTCAAAACTTTGGCAAAGTAACAAGATATAAAATTAACCCCCCAAAATCAATGGCTTTTCTGTATGCCAACAATGAGAAAAGTGTGGCTGAATTTAGGAAAGTAACTCCATTTGCAATAGCCCCTCAAAAAATAAAATACCTAGGAATTAACTTAACTAAAGAAGTGAAGGACCTCTATGATGAAAACTTTAAAATCTTGAAAAAGGAAATCAACACAGAACTTAAAAAATGGCAAAACCTCCCATGCTCCTGGATTGGAAAGATTAACATCGTGAAAATGGCAATACTTCCCAAGGCTATCTACAAATTCAATGCAATACCTATCAAAATTCCAACCTCATTCTTCAAGGAAAAAGAAGAGCCAATCCAAAAATTCATATGGAACAATAAAAGACCCGAATAGGAAAAACGCTCCTCAATGGAAAGAACACTGCTGGTGGAATATCAATACCAAATTTCAAACCCTACTATAAAGCCATAGTAATCAAAACAGCTTGGTACTGGCATAAGAACAGACCTTAGGACCAATGGAATAGAATTGAAAACCCAGAAATGAACCTACAGACCTATAGCCAACTAATCTTCGATAAGGGAGCTAAAATAATAGAATGGAAGAAAGACAGCCTCTTCAGTAAATGGTGCTGGCAAAATTCGTTAACTACTTGTAGAAGACTAAAACTAGATCCTTATATATCACACTGCACCAGAATCAACTCCAAATCGATCAAAGACCTCGGAGTCAAAGCAGACACTCTGAAAACCTTACAGGATGGAATAGGAGAAACCCTAGGCCTCCTTGGCTCAGGCCGAAGTTTTCTTAATAGAGACCCGGAAACACAACAAATCAAAGAAAGGTTGGACAAATGGGATTGCATGAAGTTGCAGAGCTTCTGCATGGCAAAGGACATAACTAGCCAGATCAATAGAAAGCCCACAGATTGGGAGAAGATCTTTACTAGCCATACAACGGACAAGGGTCTCATATCTAAAATATACTTGGAACTCAAAAAATTAAATCCCCCAACAATAAATCCTCAAAGAAACAACTGCCCAATAAGTAAGTGGGCTAAAGACTTGAAGAGAAACTTCTCTGAAGAAGAAAGAAGGATGGCCAATAGACACATGAAGAAATGCTCAACCTCCCTAGCCATAAAAGAAATGCAAATCAAAACAACATTGAAATACCACCTCACCCCAGTTAGATTGGCTATAATCAAGAACTCTAACAACAACAGATGCTTGAGTGGATGTGGACAGAAGGGAACCTTACTTCATTGTTGGTGGGAGTGTAAACTTGTTCAACCACTTTGGAAAGTAGTATGGAGGTTCCTCAAAAGACTCCACATAGAATTCCCCTATGACCCAGCAATCCCACTTTTGGGCATTTAACCAAATGTTCACAAACAAGACCACACTAAAGCTACCAGCACAACTATGTTTATTGCAGCATTATTTACCATAGCTAAGATATGGAACCAACCCTGATGCCCCTCAGTAGATAAATGGATCAAGAAAATGTGGTATATATACACAATGGAATTCTATGCCTCGATCAGAAAGAATGTCATTGCCCCATTTGTTAGGAAATGGAAAGGCTTGGAAAAAATTATATTAAGTGAAGAAAGCCAAGCCCAAAGAAACATAGGTCCCATGGTTTCCCTTATTTGCAATATCTAGTATATGTATGAGTCAAGCAGGAAAGATCAGATAATGTAATGTTAGGAAAATGAACCCTTAGATATGTATTTAAATATTTTTTTTCTTTCATGCATTTGTTTCTAACTCATTTATAAGATTATTTCTTTGTAACTTTGTATGTCCCTCCCCCACAGTATAACCCCTGCTTTCCCTATATTTGCTGTCGGTATAATTTGTGGAGGAGATGGGGAAAAACTCGTCGTTTAAGGATACAGGTAGACCCAATGCAACTATGAGCAGTACAAGTTGTCATGTCAAAAACGAACTTTACAAATTTGGTGCGGGGGGGGGGGGGGGGGGGGGATTGGGTTGGGGGCCAAGGGGAGGCTGGGAAGGGATGTGAAGGGTAAACAAAGGAGGAGGCTGCAATGCTTGATAAGAAATGTACTCATTATCTTGCCCATGTAATTGTAACCCCTCTGTACAGTATGTTCACAAAAAATAAAAATAAAAATTTAAAAAAATAAAATAAAATAAAATTAGAGCTCAAAAATAAAAATCAGCTTCTGAAACTAAGGTTCAATGCCTTGCATCCTTGGATCAGCTAGAGGATCAATCCAGGCTTCAGACTTAAAGTGGGCAGCTGAGGGAGCATAGTGGGTAGGACTTTTTGAGTTCCCCTTTCAGGATATAAGATTTAAAACACACACATGCAAGCACATATTCATAACAAGTTTTTGTTTGGAGAAGTGCACATTATGGAGCTCCATAATGAAAATCGTACATTATTTAATAGTGTTCTCAGACCTTTGTCAACATTCTCCCAATGGATTATCAGAAGCAGGTCCTTAGATCATTTTTCTTGGGTTCCTTAGGCCTAGAATTCTTATTCCCCATTTCAGCAGGTCTGTTGTGATTTCAGTTTTTGGTGCACGTAATCCTCCCTTTTGTAAGTTTCTTGTGCACCCTTCTCATATTTAACTCTCCCGTTACTGGAGATTTCTCAACAATGGATTCCTCAAGCTCGCCCATTTTTATTCTTGGGCCAGAGAATGAAAACACACATCGAGACTCAACTTCTCTTTGTGCTTAAGACACACTCAGCCCAGAAAAATCCCCAACCAACCAGGTAGTATGCTCTAGTCCAATTTTTCCTCTCATGGGTGATGCATGACATTACTTTTTATTGAGGTGCTTCCTTGGGCCCTTTCCTGAAATTGCTGATACACTTTCCATCCTTTACCACAACGGATGGTGTTTAACCCAACCTTGAGCTATCTCAACAACTCAGGATATGTCTTCTCCTGAGGGTCTCCCTACATCCCCCTTGCATAACATGGATCCTGGACTAGTCCCCACATTGTTGGGAATACTCCCCTACTGTAACCCAATATCCCAAGAAGGACCACCAATTTGAAAGGAACTTAGCATGGCAATGTTTAGTTCTGTTAAAAAGCATGTTATTGACAGAAAGCAACCACTATGAGTAGGAAGTCTGCCCAGGTTATACCCCTAATGAGTTACTACTTCTGCTATTGATCACAAGTTGTGTTCACAATCTTGCTCTATTGGCTCTTTTGAAGCTCAGCTGGTTATTTTGAAAGGGGTTAAAAATATCAGAGCAATCCACTAAACCAGGACACCCAGGCCAGAAATTGTTAGAAAATTCTTACTCAGCTTGTGCTTTATGAGTTAAACTATTCCTCAAGTCCCTAGAACGATTTTAGTAACAGGATATACTTTAGTTATATAGCTTTTTGGAAGATGATTATGCTTATTCAATACTTTCCCTTAATTCCATCATTTTCAGAGAAAAAGAATATTCTAACTCCTACATAGTCCATTCCCAGACAGAATTTATTAAAAGCAGCTCCCTTTTTGGAATGGAGGCTTATGAGCTTCCAGGTGAAAACACCTTATTTGCATATTGCCTTGGTTCCCTTAGGAAACTCGCCTCAGCAAGTGGTTATGAAACCAACAGCTATGTGTGGCTGCTTCATTATAAAGAACCTGTCTGTACTTGTGTTCCTACTGCTAATAGAAAGAGGAAAGACTGCTCTCTGGAAGCACGTAGCTATGGATTTAAGCACACTTACTGAACTCTTGAGCACAGAGCACAGATTGAGCTGCAGGATTTTAAGAGCCATAGATGAATCAGTCAGATACCAGCTGTTTGGCTGACCACAGGGCACACTTTTGATGCCACATTTCTGAGGTAAAGCAGTTCTAAGCTGCCAAGACACTATGGTAAGAAGAAGCCTGAGGGGGAATTCTTGGTGGGAAGGAGAAGGTGAAAGTTTGGATTTAGGTTTTAGAAAATGCAAGCCACTTTCTGAATTGCTTGAGGCTGCGAGCAGATCATCATATTTTCGAGCTCTCTAGATGCAGAGTATGAGAACACTTCCCACATATCACACTCAATCCCTCCTGCCTAGCAGTCTTCAATTCCCTCTTATAGCAGTCAAGCAATTTTTAAGAAAGCAAAATTCAGCGAACCTGATTAGCTTGTGAAGAAAACATATCCTCTGGCTTTAGAATAGATCAATTTCTATCTCAGAATAAGAGGAAGAAAATAAACCACATTCTACAGAATGTAACACCTTAAACATGCTAGTTTGCTGCATGAACTTTTCATTAGATTCATACAAGAAAAAAAAGAAATGAGAATGTCTGGAGCCTTTGTTAGCCTAATATCAAGTTCTTGTTGTTTTTTTATTTGTTTGTTTGTTTTGTTTTTTCCTAATACTTCAGAGATTCTAGTTAGAAGAATTGAAAAAATACAGATATTAGCCTGGTTCAGATTAATATGAAACCACAGCAACTAAGTTATCAAATTCTAAATCTAGTCTCAAAGCTGAAAGTCAAGGCTTCCCTCCCCGCAACATCTTCAGAATAGCAGTATTGTCTAAGTCTCGGGTTTGTTTTCTTTAAAGAATTAGAGAGCAGAACAGTTTTTAAAGCAGTTTTTCTTCAAAGCGAAAAGAGAGCAGTGCAACAGTCTCTTCCTCAAAGCAAAAACAAAGCAGTGAAACAGACTCCCCAGCGAAAAGAAGGCCATAGTGTCTCATAATTGGTTTCCTAGTCTCAGAGCACGAGTATGGAATTTTTCCTTCTTGGATGCCCCATCTCAGAGCACAAGCACAGAAAACACTTTTGGTTGGATGGGAAGTAGAGGGACACTCCCTAGACCATAGTCAGAAAAAGCCATGTGTTAGCACCTAAAGCTTCATGTGAAAAGGGTGTGTAATATTTGCTGCATCATTCATCCTCACCATGTTGGAGCCAGTTCCAACCATTACCTTTTATCCATAACTACCCAGATATAGTGATTTAACTCCCTCTGAGTGTCACATAAGCACTTGTTACTCACAGGGCACTGTACATTGTAATGTCCCACCAACACTATGTTGACAGAGAAATTAGATTTCTAAATTGCTGTTTTGAAGAAGCAAAGCCCTCTGACTTAAACTTGCACACTTAACTTAAAATTTATTGTCTTTTTTCAATTCTATTAGCATTACCTACTTAAATAAGTGTATTTTTCATTTTGATATATCCACATAGGCATACAATGTACCATGATTATGCTTAACCCCTTCATAATTCTCTCCAAAGTTTTATTAATCATTTTAAGAATACAACATAGTAGTAATAAGTACATTTACAATATTGTACAATCTCAATATCCACACTCTTTACATCCTCCAAGATTCAAATTCTTTATTCATTAAAACAATTTTCCACCTCTCCTCTGCTTCAAGGTATACATCAAGTATGATTTTTCTTCCTGTCTCTATCAATTAGACTGTTCTATGTAACTACTGATATAAGTAGAATCATGTAATACTTGATCTTTTTATGACTGGCTTATTTCACTTAGCAGTGTTCCAAAATTTCATCCATAATATAGCATATGTCACAACATAATTCTTTTTTTTTTTTTTTTTTTTTTTTGGGTCCGGTCGTGGGGCCTGAACTCTGGGCCTGGGCGCTGTCCCTCAGCTCTTCATCTCAAGGCTAGCACTCTACCACTTGAGCCACAGCGCCACTTCCGGCTTTTTTCTTTTTGCTTATGTGGTGCTGAGGAATCGAACCTAGAGCCTCACGCATGCAAGGCAAGCGCTCTATCACTGAGCCACCTTCCCAGCCCCATAATTCTTTTTAAAGTTGAAATAATATGCCACTGTATGTTTAAACCACATTTGCTTTAGCTATTCATTTGTTGATGGCCACTGGATTGCCTCCATGTTTTGAGTATTGTACAAAATGACTATGAGTGCACAAGATCTCTTCCAGACCTTGCTTTTAGATGTTTAAAGTATATGCCCAGAAATGGAATCACTGGATCACATGAAAACTCTCTTTTCTTTCTTTTTTTTAAAATTTTTTTGTCATGGGTCTTGAACTCAGGGCCAAGTCACTGTCCCTGAACTTTCCCTCAAGGCTAGAGTACTACCATTTTAAAACACAGATCCACTTCCAGTTTTCTGCCCAGGCTGGCTATGAACCGTGATCCTTGGATTTCAGCCTCTTGTCCTGAGTGGTTAGGATTACAGGTATGAATAATCCTGTTTTCAATTGTTTGAAAAGATGCCATTCTGTTTCCCATAGAACGGTTCCAATTTTACCACATTTTTGGCAGTATTGTTACTTTATTTTTTGTAGTTATCCTACCTAATTCATATGAAGTGGTAATTTTCTTCATTATTTTGACTTACACTTTCGTGGTGATTAGTGATGTTAAACACCTTCTTCGTGGGCTTGTTAACACTTTGTCTTCTCTAGAGAAACATCTGAGTTCTTTGCACATTGTAAAGTCAGGTTGTGTGTCGTTGCAATGATGTTTTTTATATATTCTTGATGTGAACCACTTATCAAATATATACGTGCAATAACTTTATCCCATTCTGTGTTGCTTTTTTGGACACTGTTGATTGCAACCTTTGGTGCATTCTGATTTATGTTTTCCTATAATGAATGACCCTTCATTGATGTCAGTTTCCAGTATGTCTTCTGGTCCTGTAACTACGAACCATCATATTGATTTGGACTCCTGCTATGGTAACAGTGAAGTAAAGCTAGATAATTTTGCTCTGGTCACCTACCTACTGCCACTTTTGTATCACTCTCCATTATCTTTTCGTAAAGGCCTTGGGGCATATCCACAACTTATTTGGTCCTTAAAAACCTGTAGAATTACAGGCCTTAAATTTAGTTTTAATGGAAATATGTGACGTCAAATTTCTTTTTTTTCCTTTTTGCACATTTTTGATTGTAAGAATACTGTTCAAAGGGGTTACAGTTACGTGACAAGGTACATTTCCTATCAAGCATTTTTGCCTCCTCCAGGCAAATAAGATGAAAATTGAGAGCTTCGTAATATAGAAGGACACCAAAACTCTAGGTATATATTTTTCTTCATATGAGTATTTAGAATTGTGTGATGCTAGAGATATAACCTACTTGCAAGTTAATAATGAACTTGTCACACTTTAATGGATGCTAGACGATTTATGATGCTCTTGGGTCAGAGACAAAAAGGACTTAATTTTTACAGTAATAGTGAAAGCCAGTGAGATATGTGTGTATGTGTATATTTATATATTACCAGTGTAGCTCCCATCCCTCAGTGCCACTGAGTGAAGTAAAGATAGCCATGTGGAGCCTATACAAACAATGGGTTCTGAGTTTGAGCAACTTCAATCTTTCTAATGAGCAATAGGCATGCTTGAACTTTACTCTGGAGAATGACAATAGCTTAGAAAAAGCTTGCAAATATACTATGGAATATAGAGCAGCTAGTGTTCACTTGAAGATATGCAAACACTTGAGTCTGCCGTGGAATTGTTTTTTTTCTTTTGTTTCTTGAATGTTCCTAGCTACTAAGACCAATATATATTTCTCCTAATAAACGTTTAGCTCCCCTTAAAAAGGAGGCATGACAATTTGTTGAGAATACTTATTATTTTTCTAGCCCTAAGCCCTCAGTCCTATCTAGAATACAATTCAACAAAATAAATAGATGGAATTCAAATTTAACACATCTAGAAGCTTTTTTCTTAGAGGCATTTCTTAATGTAGGTGTGGAAGAAATTAAGGAAAAAATAGGCTCACAAATATATATTATGAAGATATTCTATCTATTTTAACAGTAATAAAAGATTACATTTCTGTTTTTTAGTGTGTGAATATTTACATAGTATGTAGAGTGCCAACGTTTATGCCAGGGCCTATCATGGAATAGAATGTAGCAAATTTTCTCTATATTGTTTGTATATTTATAGAATTCACCTGTCTGACTTCTCTCCCATTTTGATAAAAAAGAGCACCTGTTTGATTGAAATACAATCATTATTTTTCTACCTTCAGGATTCCACACACTTTGCTGTCTACTAAATATAGAAAAGATTCATGCATAACCCGCATCTTCAAGGAGCAATTTTCAGTATCCCAAGTAGCTTGTGTTTATCTCCCACCCCTTTCCTCCCAGCTGTCAATCTAGGTGAGTGATGGCTGAATTCTATAAGACAGGAAAACTCAGATAATTCACAGGCATTCAGTTAGTATCTAATGGAAAATTCTTCACTTGGATTATATTTTATCATCATCTTTGTGAGAACTTCAGCTTCCTTATTTGGAAACTGAGCTGTTCAGTTAAAAGTGAGTAAATGAATCTTATTATTTAAAATTTCATTTAACTGAAATTGGAAGAATTAATTTTTCAGACACTATTCACATTTAAGATTCATTAGCCACATATAGCCAGTGGCTAGTCTGTTAGACAATGCATATATAGAATATTTCCATTATCACAGATGTTTCTGTTAGAACTGTTTTAGAGCATGTTTTAGTTTGTTAAGGCATGGTCCATGTTCATAAACTATATATGCTCCGTAGGTGATACTCAGACTGAAGATCCAACCAGAAAGGCTAGACACCCATGAAGTTAAGATATAGGTATAAATTGTTCTACATAGGCACACTTATTTGTGAGGAGGAAGAGGATCAAACAGTCAACGTCAGCAGAATCAACCCTCTCAACTCCAGGAAAGAATAGGTAAAAATTTTAGCAGTTCTTTGCAGCTTTGCTTCTGTGATTGAAATTGACTGTGGTATTCTCAATGGTGATTTTGTTGGAAAATATAAATGTGTAATTATCACATTAGCTCAGTGAAGAATTAGAGTTTGTGCTTTGTAAATGTAATTTGATATTTATATGTGACATTTCAATTTCTCCTGGTATCAATACACCACAAATATCTTTATATGGTTTCTGAGTTGTTTCTTTCGTTAATTTTGTTGTTCTTACAGCAGACATTTTAGAAATTAGTGGAAAAGTTAAGACTTTCTTGTGTTTTGCAATCCCATTATTTCTCCGTAAGCTTAATAAAAAATGGGAATCTAAGAACTATGTGAAGAAATTGTATCTCCAATCACCTGTTCACTTTCATTAATTACTAGACCAAAGGGAACTGGCTCCCCAGAATCTCACCTTCAGAATTCAAGAATGAGGTGGGAATAAGGCAAGGAAAGAGAGACATAGTAATTTGCACTGAAGTTACTGTGCTGTCACAATGAACACTTGTTCTCATGCAATCTTTTTGAATCCCACAGTTAGCTTTTTTGTGGTTTTTATTAGTATGACAAAGATGACTGACTTTCCCAGATTTACAGTTGGAAGTGTGTGGGACACATTCCTTTATCTATGGAATCTTCCTTAAAATTGTGCATCATTCACTTTGGGTCTCAGTGCCTTTTCCATCCTTGTCACAAGTATGTATTTCTACAAATGGAGACGTTGGTTCATCATTTGTCTTTAAATGATTAAATTATGTGGATTTGCTATAGAAGGAAGGTATTATGGGTAGGACCCTTTGGTCCATGTTGACATTTCTTTATGGAATTCTTTTACGGTCCTTACTCATGGACTCATGTGTAAGTAATTCTCCCCATATTCCAGTATACTCCAGTAGAGTGGGGCAACACATTAGAAATTTAAAACATGCCTATAACTCTTTTAAAGTATACTTTTAAATATAATGATATAAATAAAAGCTTTTGTTTTGTTTTTATTTTTTATTTTAATATTATTGTCAAGGTGATGTACAGAGGGGTTACAGTTACATAAGTAAGGTAGTGATAACATTTCTTATCTAACTTGTTACCCTCTCCCTCATTTTTCTTCCTCTTTCCTTCATTCTCTCAATCCCTCCAAAGTTGTACAGATCATGTCCAACATATTGTTACATTTGATTTCCTTTAATTAAATGTTTGTGATGTTCCCATCCTGGAACTCCACAATGTAAACACTGGAACACCACGGTTAGACCCCTCTGCCATGCATATATGCATATGCATATTTTCCTAAAATTTGGGGTCATATATTTGTTTGATTATTCATTTGTTTATTGCCCAAACTGGAACTTGAATCCAGGGCCTACACACTGTTCTCTGCTTTTTTTTTCCCACAGCACTAGCCACAGGCCCATTTCTGTCATTTTGGTGGTTAAATGGATATTCCTCTGGTGGCTGGCTTTGAACCATAATATTCAAATCTCACCCTTGTGAGTAGGTAAGATACAGATGTGAGCCTACTTTATAAGTTGACTTTTCATCTCATTATATCATTCATATATTTCCTATCCTTAGAAATTTCATACTGTTCTAAGAACATCACTTACAATGATTGCATGGGAGTCCAGTGCTTATAAATTCCATAATTAATTAAACTGTCCCTAACACTGAAAATTTTGTTGTCTCCAAAATATTAAATGCATCATTAAAGTTCATTTGGATTTTTCATTCTAGTATTTATTTTTTATAATTAGATAAGTATCTGCTAGTTGTTAGAAAGAACCAAAATTTCTTGTTACATAATGATCTATCTTAACTTGGCTCATCTAAAACAGTACGTTACTCCTCCCCATACAGTTTATATTTTTCCCAGCATGCAGTTCCAGTTTTGTAACTTTTACACACCTTACCCATTATAATGCTTTTGTTGAAAATCCCTCTTGTTATCATCCAGTTTTTGTAAAAACATTTTCCATGTATTTCATTAATAGGAAGGCATATTTAACTAATACCAACTCAACGTCATCATTTCCACGTGTATTAGCATTTTAACCTGGACCAGAACTTGATTCTAACAATATTTTATTTTAATGGAAGAATCAGAGTATCAAACGGAAGGCTGAGGGTTCCCTTATGAACAAATTTTATCATTTATTGCTTATTTTTGTTTTTGAATTTAAAAGTTAAAGATTACTAGCTCACATATCCTCTGTTGTCACTGCATTTGATTCCAGTTCTCTACATCATGTATATACATTTTTCTAATTTGGGAAGGGGAAGGGAAACAACAAAATGCTGAAACAAGGATACAGGTTGACCAATTGTAACAATAAACTATGTTGAAAACTAACTTCACAACTTCAGGGTAGGGGGAAGGAGGAGTTGGGGAAGTAAGGAGGGAAGGAAATGTAGGGGGAAAACAGAGGATGGGGTAACAATGCTCAACAGGAAATGTACTCATTACCATGCTGTAACTGAACCCTGTAACCCCTCTATACAGTTTCTTTACAATAAAAATATTTTTAAAAAGATTACCAGCTAATATTTCCATGGTTAACTTGCTATGCAACTTAAATGTTTCATATAGCTGAAAATGGGAAACCAAAAAGAAAGCAACTTTATATATATATATATATATATATATATATATATATATATTGCTGTATATATATATATATTGCTGTAACACTGAGATGCCAAATCCAGTGCCAAGTGCACAAGAACCCAGAGTACAGTCATTAATCTCTAGAATTCTGAGTTGTTTTCTTTGGCTGGAAATCTCTTTAGTGTATTATGCACAATATGCAGAAATGTCCTGAAAAAATACTCATGGATAAAAACAATTCTACATGATCAGGAAAATTTGCACCATGTCAAAAAGTGGAAAATAAGACGAGAAAAATTCTATTCCTGTTTATATAAAAGCTAGGATTGGACATGGATCTACCAGTAGACTGAAGAAGAGAAACAATTATTTTAGTGAGTTGTTATTGTAAATGTAATAATATAATGATATACATAGTAAAATAGAACCTGATAATGAGCCATGAACTCTGCCTGGGGAGTTCAAGAAAATCTTTATTGCTCAGTATCTTGATACATAGGAAGGGAGAAAACAAATATTCTGTAAAATGAAGAAAATCTTATGAAGTGCAGAAATCTCTAAATATTATGATCAAGGCACGTAAAGTATCAGGAACAAGGTACCAGTTAATTGAAGAGTGAAAGTGGAGCGATTGAAATGACCATATTGCTTGGTATTATGGAACTTCCTTAATATGCACAGGGCCCTGGGTTCAATCCCCAGCACTAAAAAGGAAGGAAAGAAAGAAACCAAGAAAGATTTGCAAGGTGGGGTCTATAGTTCTCTTTCTTTGATGAGTCCCTGCCTGGTTTTGGGATAAGGGTTATGATGGCTTCATAGAATGAGTTCGGTTGTGAACTTTCTCGTTCAATTTCATTGAAGAGTTGGAGGAGTATTTGTGTGAGCTGTGCTTTGAATGCCTTGTAGAATTCTGCTGTAAAACCATCTGGTCCTGGGCTTTTCTTAGATGGGAGGACTCTAATTGCTGTTTCTACGTCAATACTTGATATGGGCCTGTTAAAATGATTTAACTCATCTTGGTTTAGTTTCAGCATGTCAATATTTGCTAGGAAAAGGTCCATTTCTGCCATGTTCTCAAATTTATTAGTATAAAGTTTTGAGAAGTATTCCCTTATAATGTTCTGAATCTTGGTTGTTTCTCTGGTGATGTTTCTATTCTAATCTCTGAGTTTTTTTTTTTTGGGTTGTACTCGTTTTTCTGATAAGGTTTGCTAAGGGTCTGTCAATTTTGTTAATTTTTTAGAAGAACCAACTCATTTTTTGTTGATACTTTCTATGGTTTTTTGTGGATTCTAATTTATTTAATTCTGATTTAATTTTAATTATTTCTTTCCTTCTACTGGATTGGGGTTTATATTGCTGCTCTTATTTAAGGAGGGTCAGATGCCTTATTAAACTGTTGGTTTCAGATCTTTCCACTTTGTTGATGAAGGAACTCAGAGCTATAAAATTGCCCCTGAGTACTGCCTTTGCTGTGTCCCAGAGGAGCTGGTAATTTGTGTGTTCATTTTTGTTGAATATCATGAACATTTGAATATCCTTTCTAATATCTTCCATGACCCACTCGTGATTCAGTAGTGTGTTGTTCAGCCTCCATGTGTTACAGGACTTTCTTTGGTGGCTTTTGGTGGTGAGTTCTAATTTTATTCCCTTGTAGTCTGAGAGGTATAAGTTCAATGCTTTTGAATTTGGACAAGTTTGCTTTGTGGCCTAAAATGTGGACTATTTTGGAAAATGTTCCATGTGTTGCTGAGAAAAACGTGTATTCTTATGCTGCTGGGTGAAATATTCAGTAGATGTCTGTTAAAACTGGTTGATCTATGCAGTTGATTAGATTTGTGATTTCTCGAGTTGATTTATCTAGTGGGGAAACTGATGTGTTAAAGTCCCCAACAATTAATGTCTTTGGATCTATGTGGGATATGAGGAAAAGTAGTGTTTCTTGGATAAATTTGGGTGCTCCTTTATTTGGTGAATAGGTATTTACAATTGTAATATTCTCATGGAGGAGAGGTCCCTTAATTATTAGTATGTAGTGACCTTCTTTATCACTTCTTACTAATTCTAATTTGAAGTCTATTTTACCTGATATTAGGATTGCAACTCCCGCCTGTTTATGGGGGCCGTTTGCTTTGGTTCCAGCCTTTCATGTTGAAAATGTTGTTTTTATGGGCAAGATGTGACTCCTGAAGGGAATAGATAGAAGGATCTTGCTTTTTAATCCAACTGGGCAGTCTATGTTGCTTAATTGGAGAGTTAAGTCCGTTAATGTTGACAGATAGGACTGAGAGGTATTTGGGAGTTTCTGCCATTTTGTGCACATTCTTGGGGGCTGCAGCAACTGGGTTCTTCCTATGGTTCTTGGATGCTCAGTTTGGGTGTGATTTCTTGGCCTTTATTGTGGTCTTGTTGGTTTTCTCTGTGTAGAAAATCATTAAGAATCTTTTGTAGGGCTGGTTTGGTGGATATATATTGTTTCAGTTGTTCTTTGGTATGGAAGGTTTTTAGTTTACCTTCGGTTATGAAGGAGAGTAAGCTGGGTACAGTATTCTTGGTTGATAGTTGTTTGTCTGTAGTGCATGGCATACATCATTCCAGGTTCTTCTTGCTTTGATTGTCTTTGATGAGAAATTTGAGGTGATTCTAATTGGTTTCCCCTTATAGGTGATTCATCTTTTCTCCTTGACAGCTTTAAGGTTCTTTTCATTGGTCTGAATTGATCCATTGTGGATTATAATGTGACAGTGGGATGTCCTATTCTGGTCTGGTCTATTTGGAGTCCTAAAACTTATTGTATCTGAATAAGTCTATCTTTTTTCATGTTTGGGAAGTTCTCTGCTAGGATCCTGTTAAACAAATTTCCTAGACCATTAACTTGTTTTTAAGTGCTCCTCTACCCATTATCCTCAGATTAGGCCTTCTGATGGTGTCTTCCAAATGTTGAATAGATCTATCATATTTCTTGGATTTGTCTTGGATGGTTATATGTTTTTTCTCTATAATATCCATGCTGTCTTCAATCCTGGAGATTCAATCTTCTGCAAGTTCTAACCTACTATCAAGACATTCTACTTTGTTTTTTTTTCTTTTGTTTCTAGTTGGTCAGCTTTGATGGCTTCAAATTCTTTGTTAGAGCTTTGTTTTAGATCTTGTATGGACTTCTTTACTTCCTTAATTCGGTGTTCAGTGTTTATTCTCAAATCACTTAGTTGATTGGTTATGGTTTCCTTGGACTCCAATTCCTTCTTCTTGGTTAAATTCAGTATTCCCTTTGTGGACTCCTTGAGTTCTTTTAGTTCACAACTTACAGATTCCATGAATGCCTTAATTATCTTTGTGTATTCTCATCCTGGTCTCTCAATTCCTGTATTACTCTTTGATTAGCTTCCTCCCGTTCATGCGATTCCTGTAGCTCTCTTTGACAGATCTCAGCCTGCTCACACCATTCCTTTATTTCTGTTTGAGTGCTCTCAAGCTGCTCATGCAATTCTGTATCAATCTTTGAGTAGCTTCCTCATGCTCATGATATTCCTGTATTGGCCTTTTTTTGCCTCCTCTCTCTCCCTATCATGCTCATACTGAGTCTTTTGCAGGTTTTCAATCTTTTCGTTTACCATGTTTACCACTAGTGTTTGTAGAGCTAATTGTGAACTCTCCTCTGGATTATTATCTGTTCTGTCTACGGATTATCATGAGTGGGAGTTGAGATACCCAGACTTGTCATTTTTCTTGTGTTTTCCCTGATTGCTCTGCCCATTTGGGATGAAAGTAACACCAGTTTTGTGCTAGATCACTATCTTAAGGTAAGCATCAACCAACGTCTGTAGTTGCTCAGTCAAAGTCTGCAGATACACTCTGGTTCAACGGATATATCTATTCAACATCAAACAACTATGTATTAATGGGTTATGAACCACAAAGAAGATTTTGGCAAACTAGAAATTATTAGGTTTGGAGAGATGTGGGTAAAAATAGGTATAGAAGGATATGTAAAGGCAGAGGGTGAGTTAACTTAACTAATTCTTAATCTCAAAGTGGGAACTAGGTTGGATAGAATGACAGTAGAGAGAGAGAAAAGAAAAGAAGATAAAGATATAAAAAGAGACAAAAATAGAAGAACAAATATTAAAAATTAAAAAGTGAAACACTTAAAAATTATTCAAATTTAAAAACGTAATATTCAGAGAAGAATGTGGATAGGATAAGATAAGGGTAGGGATGAAAAGGAGATGTGGGAAACTTTTAAAATGCTTAAAATATTATATAGATATAAAGAGGTAGTACTATTATTAAATAATTTAAGTCTAAAAGGTTTTGAATTGAGCAATACATTTCTGGATTAAATGTGTACACAATGGGGGATAAGATCTAATAATCAACTGTGGTTATATCTGAGGATGAGCAAAGAATAAAAGAGAAGAAAAGGTTCAAAGAATGAGAAGGAAAGAAAAAAAGATCAAAAGGTCAGTAGGGCTAAACAAAAAAGAAAAAAAAAGCACACACTTATACCCTTAAAATAAAAATTATAAGAGGAAGAAAAAAGTTAATATAAAACAATTTTTTTCAAAAAAAAGTTCAATATTAAAAATTTTTAAAAGTTTTAGAAAAAATTTTTAATAAAAGGTACAAAAAAGTTCTTTGATTTTTTTGGGGGGATGGGAAGATCCTATATCTTCCTTGTGTCCTTAACCTGTCTCTAGTTGGAGTCTCTGGTCTGCTTGTGGTGTTTGAATTTGCTGTGGCTTGTTTGGTTTTTTTAAGTTGGTTAGTATGAGCAGGCAGAAAAATGCTCTGCTTACCCAGGATTTTTTGATCCTCCTCCCAGAGGGGTTCTGCTTTGAGTATCACAAAAGAGGGAGATGGCTGTTTCCTCTACTTTAGAGATTCTGTGTTGAGGCTAGGTTCTGGGTAGAGTTGAGGCTTTTCAGCACATAGTAGCTTTTCCCTGAGGGGTTAGCTTCTGAGTCACTCACAGAGCCCAGCCGGGAGCCTTTTTCAGGATTTATGTTTACTGTATTTCAATTGATTTTGAAGGCTGCTGTAGGGAGGGACAGCCTCTGTCTCTGTGTAATCAGCGAAGAAATCCACTCCTGGGGCTTGTGCCCTGTTCTGGATGACTTTTCCCTGGGTGGAGCTGAGCCTAGCTGGTCAGATTAGGTTCCTGTGACCTACTAAATTACTCTTGTTTTCTTCCAATGCCTGAGTTAGAGCTAGCTGCTCAGCCAGGCCTTTGTCAGTATCAAAGATGGAGATCTCTGGTAGTGGCGAGGGGAGGGGTGGCCTTCCTTCCTCTGAACCCTGAGAAGGAGTGAGGATGTCAGGCTTCTACTCATGCCGGAATCTTGGTTCCTGTGTCGTCTCTGGTCGGCGAGCAAACTTCAGGATGAAGATGTCTGTTCCTTGTCAGTTCTTGCTGGTGTTGAGTAGAAATCCGCTCACCTGCTGCCTCTAGTACCTTCATCCTGGACTCTCTTTGTTGCCGGTATGGTGGCTACAGCTGCCGCCGCTACCGCCTCAGCAGCTGCCACCTCAGCTACAGCAGCTGGCAAGTGCTCAGATCTGTCTCCTTGCCTGGATTTTCCCTCTCTGGCCTAACTCTCTGTCCTGTGATGGCACACTTGGTGTGATTATCTGGCTTAGGACTATTCACTGGAACAAAAACTGCTTTCTATGTGAGAGCTTGTTTAGCCTCCAGCTTCTCCTCCGCCATCATCCCGGAGCTCCCTCTGAAACCTTTATTCAACTATTTTTTTTATTTCAAAGATAGGCTGTCTATTTTTCGAAAAGTTTCCTAGTATAAAATAACTAATATTTCAATAGAAAGTACAGTTTATTAATTTCAAGGGAGTTTTAGATATACGCATGATATTGTGGTAACGTTTATAGTATATTACTTGAAAAAATTTGTTCAAACTCTTAAATATTCGTGTGTAATGACAGGGAGAGAGGAAGATAATTCATACTGGTTAGGAATTTGCAATGCCTCAAAAATCTATTGAATAATTTGTTATAAGCACATAGTCAAGCTACCTGATATGGCTTAGATTTTTTTGTTGTTTCTTTATTTATTCAAAATTTTAACATGTATGCATGCACAGTGGTAACATTAAAATTATTAATCATAATACAAATATTGCAAAATCATAGACAGGTATCATACGTTCAATAGTTAGCACTTATGATTCTAATAATAATTTTTATGAAGATGATGATGACCACAGTGTAGCCTGATAATGACAAGGTTGTGATTAAAAAGGAAAAATTTTTAGACATCTTGTAAGCCAGATTTCCCACATTGAATACATAGTACTAAAAAGCATTGGATTAATACAATAAGAATAATAAGAGGAGAGTCTCAATATCAAGAAATACAATCACATAAACAGGTGAGACAGTAAATACCTTAATGTTATTCTTTCAGTCTCTCTAAATATACTCACATTTCTTGGTACTATTGTTTTCTTATAAATAAAATCGTTTATTTGCACATGTTGATTATCCCACATAGATAAAATATAATAAGCTGAGTGCTTTCTGTTACAAATGATCTTGTTTGTTCTAGCCTGAGGAATTTAGGAGAAAGCCTTTAACTACCCACATAGCCATTGGCTTAGTTATATATCCCTAGAAGTTAACAACACATGCCTCAAGAAGCATACTTCACTCATTAGGCAGAAATCCATGATCAGTTTTAGTTTCCATCCAGTTAACTGGAGAAAATCTATGTATAAATTTATTAAGAACTCGTGGCAACAAATAAAGCAATAAGAAAAATTTTGATGGACTAAGATGTAGTTTTCAACTTAGTGTGATTAGTTCAAATACCATTCTCATAAAGACATTATTCAATAACCAATGTTTTCCAATGACATATTCTTCAATATAGCTGTAAACACATGACACAATTACATAATACCACTTAAATATCTGGAGTTACATTAAAAGGACACGGTCCTTAGAGCCAGGAGGAAAATTTATTTTTATTTCTGCATGAAAAAATTTGTGACTTTATACCAACAAACTGAATTTGACACTTTCCTTATTTGTAAGCTAAGGGGGAAAATGTAAGGACTCTTCACTTTTCTTTTCTTTTCTTTTTTTTTTTTTTGCTCTATAAGCCAACAAATATATTCTTCAATATTTCTGGTAGATTACATCCATTTACAGATGAGAAATGTAAGGCCAGTAGTCAATGTAATGAGTAAATAATGATACTAGAATTTGTGTCTGAGCCCTTCACTCTGTGTGCTTACAAGCAGAATTAATTTGGTGATGGAAAGGGCCAATAAGAAAAGACTATGGGGAAAAACATAGGTTGTAAAAGGTTGCTTAAATCTAGGTGACCAGTGATGATTACATGAAACAGGCTGGTGTCAGGGGCATAAAAATGAGTACATAGAAATCATATTAGTGACAGAAACTCAGAAAATCTTCATCATTCATCTTAACTAATGGGTGAGAGCAGAAGGGTAAGAAAAATCTAAAGTGTTCTACATCTCTGGTCAGGCAACTGTGTTAGTGATATTCTTGGTGATAGGGATTGCAGGTGGAAATGATGGATTTAGGGAGAAAAAAAACTCTGATAGTTGTAAAGTTTATATGAAAAAGAATAATAAAATTGGGGGCATTATTAAAGGGAAGAGTTAAGGGAAAGTTCTGACACAATTCTGAACAATGTGAGTACCAGTGTGGACAAGATTGGAAGAATGAGATAAATAAGGAAACAAGAAAGTAATAAACGCAGATTTACAGAAGTAAAGAAAGGAAAGAATTTGCAGGAAGAAAAGTTCAAAACTGTTACAGAGATATTGAAGGAAATATGCTATTTGGATTTGAAAACTAAAAAGGTATAGACAAGTTCAATAAGAACAGTGTTTTGGTGATATCTCCATGATGAAATAGCCTTGTCATTCAAACTGCCACAAATTCTTATATGTAGGAAGTGCTCTGATAAACTTCAAGCTTTTATTGAATGGAAGAGTTCAGACATTACCCTCATCACTAGGATTAAATTCCTAAAAAGATAAGGCATTTTGCTTTAATGCCTTTCTTTCATTTTCTCTTACACATTGGCAAGTAGGGAAGGATTCTTATGTAACAATAATACAATGTTGACTTGTAATAACACAACATCTAGGATCTAGTGTTAATTCAGATATTTACTAATTAGCTCCAAAATTTATGGATATTTATATTTCTCCTGGGTAAACTAATGAGCTCCAAGAAAATTGTACACCCTCTAATGTGGGCATAGGGTTATACTGTGGAACTTTCCCGTTCAGATAGGGAGTACTACCCTATTGTTTAACATGGAGAACGTACCCTCATACATAGACTGTGTGTGTGCAAACCAGAAGTGGTATTTGAACAAGGGAAAACATGGGACCTATGTTTCTTTGGGGCTGGATTACTTCACTTAATATAATTTTTTCTAAGTCTTTCCATTTCCTAATAAATGGAGCATTGTTATTCTTTCTGATGGAGGCAAAGAATTCCTTTGTGTATATATACCACATTTTCTTGACCCATTCATCTACTCAATGGCATCTGGATTGGTTCCGTATCTTAGCTCTGGTAAATAATGCTGTAATAAACATAGTTGTTCTGGAAGATTTAGTATGGTCTTGTTTGTGATCATTTGGGTAAATGCCCCAAAGTGGGATTGCTGGGTCATAGGAGAGCTCTAGGAGTTTTTTGAGGAACCTCCATACAACTTTCCGAAGTGGTTGAACAAGTTTACACTCCCAATAACAATGAAGTAAGGTTCCCTTCTGGCCACATCCACTCTTGCATCTGTTATTATTGTTCTTGCCTATGGCCATTCTAACTGGGGTGAGGTGGTATCTCCATGTTGTTTTGATTTGCATTTCTCTTATGGCTGGTGAGGTCGGGCATTTCTTCATGTGTCTATTGGCAATCCTTCTTTCCTCTTCACAGAATTTTCTCCGTAAGTCTTTAGCCCTCTTATTTTTATTTATTTATTTATTTTTATTTTGAAAATACTGTACAGAGGAGTTAAAATTACATGGGCAGGATAATGAGTACATTTCTTATCAAGCATTGCTGCCTCCTCCTTTGTTTCCCCTTCCCATCCCTTCGCATCCTCCCCCCGCCCCCCAATACTCCTCGCCCACCCATGAAAGTTGTAAAGTTCATTTTCGACATAACGACTTGTGCATCTCATTGTTGCAATGTAGCCCACTTATTTATTGGGCAGTTGTTTTTTTGAGGATTTGTTGTTGGTGGATTTAATGTTTTGAGTTCCAGGTATAGTTTACATATGATAACCTTGTCCATTGTATGGCTAGTGAATATCTTCTCCCAATAAGTAGGCTTTCTATTGATCTTGCTAGCTATATCCTTTGCCATGCAAAAGCTCTGCAACTTAATGCAATCCCATTTTTCCAAATTTTCTTTGATTTGTTGTGTTTCTGTGTCTCTTTTAAGAAACTTTAGGCTTATGCCAAGGAGACCTAGTAATGATTTCAGACCTGTAATGTTTTCAGAGTGTCTGCTTTGACTCCGAGGTCCTTGACCCATTTGGATATGATTTTGGTGCAGGATGACATTATAGATCTATTTTTGATTTTCTACAAGTGATTAACCAATTTTGCCAGCACCATTTACTGAAGAGGCTGTCTTTCTTCCATTCTATTTTTTTAGTTCCCTTATCAAATATTAGATGACTATAGGTCTGTGGGTTTATTTCTGGGTTTTCAATTCTATTCCATTGGTCCTGAGGTCTGTTCTTGTGCCAGTGCCAAGCTGTTTTGATTACAATGTTTTGTAGTAGCGTTTGAAATTTGGTATTGATATTCCTCCAGCACTGTTCTTTCTGTTAAGGATCGTTTTTGCTATTTGGGGTCTTTTATTGTTCCATATGAATTTTTGGATTGCCTTTTCTATTTCCTTGAAGAATGATGTTGGAATATTGATAGGTATCACATTGAATTTTAGATAGCCTTGGGAAGTTTTGCCATTTTCACGATGTTGATCCTTCCAATACAGGAGCATGGGAGTTTTTTTTTTTTTTGCCACTTTCTAAGTTCTGTTTTGATTTCCTTTTTCAAGTTTTTATAGTTTTCATCATAGAGATCCTCCACTTCTTTGGGTATGTTAATTTCTAGGTATTTCATTTTTTGTGAGGCTATGACAAATAGAGTTGTTTTCTGGTTTCAGCATGCTTTTCTCATTGTTGGCATACAGAAAAAGCCACTGATTTTTGAGGGTTAAATTTATACCCTGCTACTTTACCAATATTTTCAATCAGCTTAAGTAATTTGAGAGTGGAGTCCGTGGGCTTCTTTAAATACAAGATCATGTCATCTGCAAAGAGGGAGAGTTTTACTTCTTCTTTCCCTATTTGGATCTCTCTAATGTTTGCATCTGGTTTTATGGTTTAACTAGGCATTTAATTCTAAATTGAAGAGAAGTGGAGACAGTGGACATCCTTGTCTCATTCCTGAGTTAAGAGGAAATGTCTTTAGTTTTTCACCATTAAGTATAATGCTGGCTGTAAGTTTGTCATATAGAGCCTTTGTTGTACTGAGGAATGTTCCCTGGATTCCTAATCTTTGCAGAATCTGCAACATAAAGGGGTGTTGGATCTTGTCAAATCCTTTTTCTGAATCTATTGAGATAACCATGTGGTTCTTGTCCTTGCTCTTGTTGATGTGATGAATTATATTAATTGATTTGTGTATATTGAACCAACTTTGCATGAAATGAATCCTGAAATGAATCCTGTTTGATCGAGGTGTATGATTTTTTGGATGAATTGTTGAAGTCGATTGGCCAAAAATCTGTTGAGAATTCCTGCATTAATGATCATCCAAGAAATGGGTCTATAGTTCTCTTTCTTTGAAGACTGCCTGCCTGGTTTTGGGATGAGGGTTATGATGGCCTCATAGAATGAGTTCGGTAGTGAACTTTCTCTTTCAATTTCATTGAAGATTTGGAGGAGTGTTGGTGTGAGCTCTTCTTTGAAGGCCTTGTAGAATTCCACTGTAAATCCATCAGGATCTGGGCTTTTGTTAGATGGGAAGACTCTTACTGCTGTTTCTATTTCAGTGTTGGATATGGGCCTGTTAAGATGGTTTAACTCATCTTGGTTTAGTTTCTGCATGTCAATATTTGCTAGGAAAAGGTCCATTTCTGCCAAGTTCTCAAACTTATTAGCATAAAGTTTTGAGAAGTATTCCCTTATAATGTTCTGAATCTTGGTTGTTTCTGTGGTGATGTGTCCATTCTCATCTCTGAGTTTATTTATTTAGGTGTGTTCTCTTCTTTTTCTGGTAAGATTTGCTAAAGTTCTGTCAATTTTGTTAATTTTATCGATGAATCAACTCTTTCTTTTGTTGATTCTTTCTGTGGTATTTTTGGATTCTAATTCTTTAATTCTGATTTAATATAAATCATTTCTTTCCATCTACTGGATTAGGGATTATCTTCCTGCTCTTATTCAAGGAGGCTCTCAGATGTCCCATTAAATTGTTGGTTTCAGATATCTACAAGTTGTTTGTGTTGGAACTCAGGGCTATAAACTTGTCTCTAAGTACTGCCTTTGCTGTGTCCCAGAGTAGGTGGTAATTTGTGTGTTCATCTTTGATGAATATCATGAATACAAATATTTCCTTTGTAATGTCTTTCATGACCCACTGGTCATTCCACAGTGTGTTTATCAGCCTCCATGTGTTACAGGACTTTCTTCGGTGGCTTTTGGTGGTGAGTTCTAATTTTATTCCCTTGTTGTGTGAGAGAATGCAAGGTATAACTTCTATGTTTCTGAATTTGGAAAAGTTTGTTTTGTGACCTAATTTGTGGTCTATTGTGGGAAATGTGCCATGAGCTGCTGAGAAAAACGTGTATTCTGATGCTGCTGCGTGAAATATACGGTAGATGTCTGTTAAATATATTTGATCTATGCAGGTGTTTAGATATGCAGTTTCTGTGTTGAGTTTTTCCCGAGTTGATCTATCTAGTGGGGAAAGTGGTGTGTTAAAGTCCCAACAATTAATGTCTTTGGATCAATGTCAGATTTGAAGGAAAGTAGGGTTTCTTGAAGAAATTTGGGTTCTTGGTTGTTTGGCGAATAGATATTTCAAATTGTAATATTCTCCTGAAGGAGAGATCCCTTAATTAGTATGTAGCAACCTTCCTTATCTCTTCTCACTAATTTTAATTAGAAGTCTATTTTATCTGTTATTAGGATTGCAACTTCCGCCTGTTTATATGAGCCGTTTGCTTGGTAGATTTTGTCCCAGCCTTTCACATTGAAAATGTGTTTGTTTTTATGGGCAACATGAGACTCCTGAAGGCAGCAGATAGAAGGATCTTGCTTCTTAATCCAAATTGACAGTCTATGTCGCTTAATTGGAGAGTCAATCCGTTAATGTTGAAAGTTAGAATTGAGAGCTGTTTGGGAGTTCCTGCCATTTTATGCCCCTTCTTGGGGGCTGCAGCAACTGGGTTCTTCCTATGGTTCTTGGATTCTCAGTTTGAGTGCGGTTTCTTTGCCTTTATTGTGGTCTTGTTGATTTTCTATGTGTAATACATCGTTATGTGTCATTTATAGGGCTGGTTTGGTGTATATATATTGTTTCAGTTGTTCTTTGGTATGGAAGGTTTTTATTTGGCCTTCGGTTATGAAGGAGAGTATAGCTGGGTACAGTATAATTGGATGATAATTGTTTGTCTTTAGGGCATGGCAGCTCTTCTTGCTGTAATTTTCTCCACTGAGATATCTGAAGTTATTCTAATTGGTTTCCTTTTGTAAGTGGTTGATCTTTTCTCCTTGACTGCTTTAAGGATTTTTTCCTTGGAATTGATGATGTGTGGATTATAATGTCACGGTGTGATATCCTGTCATGGTCTGTTCTATTTGGGGTTCTAAAAGCTTCTTGAATCTGGTGTTGTGTTTATTCTCAAATCACTTAGTTGATCGGTTATGGTTTCCTTGGACTCCCATTCCTTCTGTTGGGCTCCATTCAACATTCCCTGTCCGGTCTCCCTGACTTCTTTCAGCTGTCTTTTATTGGATTCCATGAATCCATTTTTGTGCTAGAACACTATTTTAAGGCAAGCATCAACCAAAGTCCTGTAGTTGCACAGTCAAAAGTCTGGGCATTTTGTCAGTATCAATTTCTGGGCCTTTGTCAGTATCAAAGATGGAGCTCTCTGGTGGTGGGAGAGGGGCCACCTTCCTTCCTCTGCTTTCTGAGAAGGAGTGAGGATGTCAGGGTTCTATTCATGCCAGAATCTTGGTGACTGGGCCCTCTATGGTCTGTGATATGCAGCATGAATATATCTGTTCCTTGTCAGTTCTTCCTGGTGTTGAGTAGAATACGCACACTGTGTCTGGCATCTTTTCGACTGGACTCTCTCTGTAGGCATGTTGGCTCAGGCCGCTGATTCTCAGATCTGTTTCCTTGCCTGGATATTCCATCTCTGGCCAAACTCTCTGTACTGTGATGGCACACTGGGTGTGATTCTCTAGCCTAGGACTGTTGACTGGAACACTAAAACTGTTGTCTACATGATAGCTCGTTTAGCCTAGACCTTCTGCCATCTTCATCCGAACTCTAGATTATGACTTTTTATACTCTAACTTGGGACAATGATCTGCTGTCAGTACTTTCCTCTCTTCTCCTTCTTTTGCCCTTCCACTTACATAATTTTTATTTAAAGAAACATATTTGAGCTTGTATTTTTAAATTCTTTAAAATTATCTGAATTTCTTCATACTTCTGGCAGACTCCTATATCTTTCTCAAGGGAATATTTTGTCACTAACATTTTTATCCTATATAATATTAGATATCTTCCTGCCTAATTCAGTGCAAGATATAAATTACATTCATCCAGATATTTCAACACTTGTACCACCATAAAATCCTTTCTTAAGAAGAAATCATGATTTTAGTATTTCTGGGGAGGTGTCATCTGTCATTTTTGAATGACCCTAAGTAATACTTACATGCAAACATTTTCAAACCAATATGCCATTCAGTAGATGAACGAATCAACAAAATGTGATATATATATATGTATATATATCACATTTTGTTGATATATATATATATATATATATATATATGGTTGAATTCTATGCTTCCAATTCAAAAGGAAATGGAAAGATTTTTAAAAATCCTGCTAAATAAAATAAGCCAGACCCAAAGAAACAGATTCCATAGTTTCCCTCATTTGTAATAATAGGATATGTATAGAATAACACTAGCAGATGAGCAGAATGTCTCAAAAGCTTTGCATATAGGATGAGCAAAATAAACACCTAGATATGGAAATAGAGGTTTTTCTTTGTGGTTGTTTTTTTTTTTTTTAAATGTAGTACGTGATTTCTTTTTTCTTTTGTGTTTTCCCCTATAGTTTATGCCCTGCTGTATTTGATTTCAATACTGTGTGTATTGCACATGCATTTATCTTAATTTGAGAAGGCAAGATGAACAGCAAATTGGGGAGACAAAAGACAAAGTGCAAACCAGTGCAGTAGCAGTACTCACAAGACAAAATGTTGGAAATTTACATTACAACTTGTGAGGGGTTTGGGGGGAAAGGAAAAGTGTGAGAAAAATGAGGTAGTGGGTAAAATTTCGACATGTTATGTATTCACTACTTTAAAATTAATGCAACCCCTGTATATATCACCTTAAAAATAAAATTAAACAAAACTAAGTTACATAAAGTATAATTTCACTGTATTGCTATAGTAAATATTATCCTATGTGCATTACCTTTTAAAAAATGAACACTATTTGGCATCTAATTTGAATTAATTACACCTTTCTTTATCAGAGGTTCATCAACTTGAATGTTATCCAAATATACAATATTTTCACAATATATCTGTCATAATTTTCAAAAAAAATTATAAGTTAATATTGTCCCATAGTAAAACAGAAAACAGTTTAATTCTATGGAAACTCCTAACTTTTAAAACTGAATAATTGTTAAAAGGACATAATATATGTGTTCTTCAAAGTTCTTACAAATACTAACTACTCATTTTCAAATACTGAACATTCCATATCAGAGATATTAAAAACAGTACCTGTTTGTATGTTATTTAATTCTGCAATAACTGCAGTTTCTAATTGGGTGCTACATATTGAGAAATCAACAAAAAAATAGCCACATTCTGGTGGAGGATATAACTACGAAGTATGTGTAATAATTAATTCCTCAAGAGTAAACATTTGTTCATCAGAGTAAGCTATTATTTCTGTGATCATCAACCCCAAGTTTTTATGCCATAAAGTCTTCCTAGCCCAACAGTTTCCAATTTGTATGGTGCACCTTAAAATTCCCTTAATTCACATCATGAATAGCTTATCACTATTGTGAAAAAATACTACACTTGTGCTAATATGATGCCTTTCCTATTGTGGAAAGTACACTACACTAAACTTTGCTGCAACATTTTTCTGATTTCTAGAAATCAGAGCACTTGCAAATATTATTTATATTTTTATCTATCTTAGATATTCAGGAGGCTAAGATCAGAAGATTATGGTTCAAAGCCCACCCAGTCAGGAAGATTCCTTAGATTCTTATCTCCAATAAACTTCTCAGGAAAAGCCAGACTCAAGTGGCACTGAGGTTGAAGTTGTAGGGCATGAGCCTTGAGCAAAAACCGGCTCAAAGAGAGTGGCCAGGCCCAGAGTTCAACCTGAGGACAAACCAAAAAATAAAACCAACTCCAACCTCGCATTTTTCTCATTGTATACAGAGGCATGTAATTAAGGAAATTTCTTCCTGTATTACAAATAGATAGAAGAACCAAGACCTCACACAATTACTGTCTTCATACCATGTTACACCAAAGCCTCAAAAAATTGCTTGTTCTAAATTAATAAATTAATATCATCCATTTGTTGGCAACTCTGTGCAGATTATTCACACTATCTCATTTTATACATGAACTGTTGGAATTATCAATTAACTAAGTTCTAATTATACCTCGCTTGAAAGAATATTTTAAGCAAATAAAATGCCTGATTCATGTGTGAATTTGTGAATTAAAACCTCTACTTAAAAAGAATTTTGTAGTATCCTATAGAATATGAAATTAGAAACAAAACCAAAATATTTATTTTAAATATAAATTCTAGTTTAGCAAGATCTACAAAGTCCTACATTAGATGAACTTTGTATTTTTCCAGGCTTAAAATTTTGTAATCCTTCATTATTTCTTTGAAATCCAACAGAATGATGCTTATTTTTTCAAATTTTTGATTGGGAATCATGAGCCATTTTGCATCTAGGAATGTTGTGTAATGCAGAGAGCATTTAAAACACAACTGAGGATTATATATGAGTTGCATTTCAATAGGAAACTTGCCTTCTCAAACATAATGACAAAATTAGCCCAAACTTCCAACTGTGTATTCCTTTCTTGTTGTTTGGTTTGTTTCATTGAGACAAAATTATACTACCTGGTCCAGGGAAGGTATCACTATGTAATCCCACTCTCTAATCTCCTGTCTTAGCTTGAGTGCTAGAATTCCAGGCTTGTATCAAATTGCCCTTCCATAGTTTGGTGGTTTATTTAATCTAGATACAGACTAGCAATTCTCAACTTCTCCTATGATCTTATTCATTAGACTGACTCCTCAAGTTGTTTATGTACTATTTTCAAAGATGTTCTATCATTTCACACAGGATATGAACATTTTCAGATGCACCTGCAGGGGTCTCTGATTCATTCTTCCATGGATCCAATCCCTTTAATAATGATTAATTGACTTTCTTTTTATCTCTGGTCCCTAGGTATGTAATATTATCAAACTTTGAATAAATTTCACTTGAGGACTTTCTAATATTAAAAATTATCACTTGATCTAGTCTTACTCAGGATATATTTTCTATTGTTTTCTAACATTTCTCCATATTCTGAGAGTTGTTTTATTTGTGCAGGTGTGTTTGCACATATATGTGCCTCTGTGTGTATGTGTATGTTTGTATGTTTGTATGCAAAAGCCTCAGCAACCTCATTCAGCAATCTTGCTCATCACTAGTATTCCATCACTTGAGTTCACGCCTATAATTCTAGATACTCAGGAGGCTGAGATCTGAGGATTGCAGTTCAAATCCTGTATGAGTAGGAAAGGAATGTTCTGAGGCACTTAACTCCAATTAACCACCAGAAAACTGGAAGTGGCGCTGTGGCTCAACAGGTAGAGCACTAGTCTTTAGCTGAAGAATGGAGAGATATTTCCCAGGCTGAGTTCAAACCCTGCCTCAACCATAAAAAAAAAACAAAAAACAAAAAAGAAAGAAAAAAGAAGAAAGAAAGAAAAAGAAATGAGGTCTTGGCCACCAGTTCATTGCTAGTATAATTCCTGCTTTCTCATGGACTTTTTTTCCAGTTAAGTCCATGCTCTTATATCTAACTTACTTTGGAACCAGAATTATTCTTCAATTGTACATTTTACAAATTTGCGTGATTAGCAACCATGATTTAGAGATAGAAGTTGAAAGAGAGTGGCCTCATCGTTCATATTCCTCTTAGTATTAATTATTTCTCTATGTCACTCCCATAGATCTACATAATGGCCTTGGCTTTATTGGTTCAATGTTGTCTTATTTGCAGAGTCTTCCATAGTATATGAACCATTAGACTTAAACACAGAACTTTTCTTTCTCTTATTATTCCTATTGTTTCTTCTACTGTTAACTTGTGTACACTTGGGAAATAATTCACAACACACACACAAATAAATTTTTCTGAGAATCTTCTCCAAATTAAATTTAATTTAAGAGCATTTATGGAATTTGAAGTTAATGTACTCATAGATAATGGTTTCTTTTATGTTTTTATAGTAAAAAATAATGTACAGAGGGCTTAGAGTTACATAAGTAAGGTAATGAGTACATTTCTTATTGTTACATCCTCTTTTGTTTTTTCTGTGTTATCCATTCCCTCCCCATCTGACCAATTCCCCCTCCCCTCCACAAGTTGTAAAATTCGTTTTCTACATAGTGTCTTGTTCATATCATTGTTACAATAGGTCATCCTGAATCTTTGTTTCAGCATTTTGTTGTTTCCCTTCTCCTCCCCACACTAGAAAAATGTATATGCAAGATGCAGGGCACCAACATCCTATCCAGTGAAAACAGGAGTTATATCATGCGGGAAGAACATGGAGGAGAAACGAAAAAATCACATAGTACATTTTAGATACATTAAAAACAATTTCAATAAAGAATAAACAAGTTGTGTCCCTATCTTGGGTTTCATTTTTCTTAACATTATCTTATATGGCCATATGTACATGAATAATGTTTTTATAAGTCATTTAAATTTTATATTTTGTATTTACTAAGTTGTCTCTGAAAGGCGTGTTACCTCATGTCCAAAGATGTCTTTGTGCTAGTTCTATGAAGCCTGAAAACATTCATTTTACCTGAAGAGGGTGTCTTTCTTCAATTTTTTTAGCTCTCTTATCGAAGATTAGATGGCGATAGGTTTGTAGGTTCATTTCTGGGTTTTCAATTCTATTCCAGTGGTCCTGAGGTCGGTTCTTGGAGATTCCTTAAAAGACTCCACACAGAGCTCCCCTAAGACCTAGCAATCCCACTTTTGGGCATTTACCCAAATGTTCACAAACAAGGCCACATTAGAGGTACCAGCACGACTATGTTTATTGCAGCCTTATTTACCATAGCTAAGGTATGGAACCAACCCAGATGCCCCTCAGTAGATGAATGGATCAAGAAAATGTGGTATATATACACAATGGAATCCTATGCCTCCATCCGAAAGAATGACATTGTCCCATTTGTTAGGAACTGGAAAGACTTGGAAAAATTACATTAATTGAAGTAAGCCACGCCCAAAGAAACATAGGTCCCATGGTTTTCCTTATTTACAATAACTAGTATATGTCTGAGTCAAACAGAAAAGATCAGATAAGTTGATTTTAGGGAAATGAACCCTAAGATATGTATTCGAATGTTTTTTGTTCTTTCATGTGACTTTTTCTAACACATTTATAAGATGATTTCCTTGTTGCTTTTTATGTCCCTTCCCCACGGGATAACAATAACCCCTGATTTCACTGTATTTGATGTCGGTATAATTTCTGGAAGGGAACAGAAAAAAAACAAATCATTTAAATAGGGATACAGGTGGACCCATTGCAACAATGAGATGTACAAGTCGTTATTTCAAAAACGAACTTTACAACTTTGTTGTTGGGGGGAGGAGGATTGGATGGAGGGGGGAGGGGAGGATGGGAAGGGGAAACCAAGGAATAGGCTATATTGCTTGATAAAAAATGTACTCATTTCAGATCTTAGCTGTAAATAATGCTGCAATAAACTTAGTTGTGCTCGTAGCTTTAGTGTGGTCTTGTTTGTAAACATTTGGGTAAATGCCCAAAAGTGGGAATGCACATGCCCTCCAGCATCTGTTGTTATTAGAGTTCTTGATTATACCCATTCTAACTGGGGTGAGGTGATATCTCAATGTTGTTTTGATTTGCATTTCTTTTATGTCTAGGGATGGGAAGGGGAAACCAAGGAGTAGGCTACAATGCTTGATAAAAACTGTACTCATTATCTTGCACATGTAATTTTTTCGAGTGTGTTCTTTATTCGTATAAAAATTGTCTGAAAACTTCTTCTTGAAAGTATTTCAAAAGGAAACAATGTGCCAATTGAAGGCCAGCATAGAACAAAAGGAAATAAACATTGTTTTAAAAGCTTTCTTTTGCAAGGAAACAAAGACTTGGAGGTTTTAATTTGTCTTATGCATGGATGTTTCACTATTGAGATGATTCTGTTGTTGCAAGAGTCACTTATTAATTCATTTAGTCTTGTCCTGAATTCTCCAGCGCAATTAGTATTCCAAAAAAGCAAGATTCAGTGAGTATGATCAGCAAAAGGAGTCTGTTCTCAAACCAGTGCTTTATGGATGGTCCCAAAGAAATATGTGCGTTTTTTTCTTGTTTGTTTGTTTAGTTTGTCCTGGTTCTGGAGCTTGAACTCAGAGGCTGGACCATGTCCCTGAAGAAATGTCTTCCCTGGCCAACTTCCCCCAAAGCTAGGACTCTACTACTTGAGAGAAACTCCACTTCTGGCGTTTTTGGTGTTTGGTTACAGATAAGAATGTGACACTATATTTGATGTCAGTATAACATGTGGAGGAGATGGGGACAAACAAGTCGTTTAAGGATTCAGGTGGACCTGTTGCAACAATGAGAAGTACAAAATGTCATGTCAAAACCAGCTTTACAATGTCGGGGGGGGGGGGGAGGGGGGGTATGATTGGGTGGGAGGGAGGGGGGAGGCTGGGAAGGGAGCTGAAGGGTAAACAAAGGAGGAGGCTGCAATGCTTGGTAAGGAATGTATGCATTATCCTGCCCATGTAATTGTAACCCCTCTGTACAGTATGTTCTCAAATAAAATAAAATTAAATTAAAAAAAAAAAAAATAAAAAAATAAAAAAAAAAAAAGAATGTGACAGACTTTCCTGCCTACGTTGGCTTTGAACTGAGATAGTAAGAAAGCCAAGTGACATCAACTGTATCAAGATTTCTGTTTTGAACCAAGAAATACTAGACAAAGTTTATTATAAACTAATATTTGACAATTTTTAAAAGAAAAGAATATGTCTAACAAAGAATCCATAACTTAAATAACTCCACAAATGTAGGGGCACTGAATCATTTTGGACGCATTTTTTCATCTGCTTGGGAAGATAACTATTGACTTCATAGATTCCTTTTGGGGAAACTTAGTCATATTTGTCTGTTGTCACTGGCTTTTTACACATGCATGCTGTACATACTTCTAAGGGCCTTACATAAAGGAAGTCTTGAAATTCTCAACAATATTTAAATAAGATGCTCCAGCCTAGGGTTAAGATTTTAGGTGTGGACATTTATCAACACTCCTGATTCAGACTCTACTTGATATAATTTTTAATCAATATTTTGTTTTTAGTTTTGCTCTTTGTAAATTCACATGCACCTATGAAAAATTGTGTGGCCATCCCAATAATATTCTCAAAGTACCTCTTAATCATGACTCACAAAAAGTTGTTATAAATAAAGAAAACAATAATTAAATATTAATGATTACTAAAATAAAAAACAAAACAATTACCAGGGTTTTCAGTATTTGAAGTGTACATAGTAGAGTTTACTATTTTCTCATATTCCTGTACATTTAAAACTGGATAAAGCTATAAGTAGCCTTTAAATTTACTCACTAAGATTACTATTTATAGTTCATCTCATCATTTGTATGTGGATTATATCATTATTTGTTCATCACTAACATATAACGTAAAGGAGCCCTAAAGATTTAACAGAAACTGTGTACTTAAAATCTTAACTCTTCACTCTGCTTCTTTACACAGTCTTTGCAACTTCTCATTAGTAAAGTTTCTATAAAATCTGAAATGTACATACTTACTAGTACATGCTACCAGAAATATTATATACGTTATCAAAAATTTTTATGACTTAATTTTGCCATATATAAGCAAATCCCAAAATTAAACATATTTAAAACATTAAAACTTTTAACAAACCTTAACATTTGCTGCAATGATCATTATGATAAGTGCCTTTTGTAGAATAATTGAACTCCTCCTCCTACAAATCTCACGAACAACAAATATCTGGAATTATTTTGTTTTTGATATGTCAATCTTGACTTTATTCTTAAATGTGTGCTTATATTAGAAACACATGGTTCTAAAATTTCACAATTCTTTTGAACTTATTTTTGTTGAATTGTCTAGTTTAAGAAAATCAATTACTTTTTATATATAAAAAATGTTTTGTGCTCAATTTGGCTGCACATACACTAAAATTGGAACATACAGAGAAGATTAGCATGGTCCCTGCACAAGGATGATGTACAAATTAGTGAATCGTTCCATATTTTTACAACAACAGATGCTGGAAGGGATATGGCCAGAAGGGAAGCCTACGGCATTCTTGGTGGGAGTGTAAACTTGTTCATCCACTTTGGAAAGCAGTTTGGAGGTTCCTCAAAAGCCTCCACATAGAGCTCCCTATTATACAGCAATCCCACTTTTGGGCATTCTCCCAAATGATCACAAACCAGTCCATACTAAAACTACCACCACAACAATGTTTATTGTAGCATTATTTTCCATAGCTAAGATATGGAACCAACCCTGATGCTGCTCAGTAGAAGAATGGATCAAGAAAATGTTCTCTCTCTCTCTCTCTCTGTCTCTCTCTCTCTCACTCTGTGTGTGTGTGTGTGTGTGTGTGTGTGTGTGTGTGTGTGTGTGTGAATGTACACTTACACAACCACTTTGGAAAGCAGTCTGGGGAGTCCTCAGAAAGATAAATATTGACCTTCCTTATGGCCCACTCATACCACTTCTAGGCATCTATCCTGAATAACAGTTACCAATATTCAAGGACAAATGCACTTCCATGTTTATTGCAGCACTGTTCACAATAGCCAGGATATGAAAACAACCCATATGTCCCACCAGAGATGAATGGATCAAAAAACTGTGGTAACTATACACAACGGAATATTTTCCAGCCATTAGAAAGGACAAAATAATGGCATTAGTAGGGAAATCAATCAAGCTACAGGAAATCATGTTGAGTGAGTTAAGCCAAAAGCAAAGAGACAAATGGCACATGGTCTCCGTGATAAGCAGATGTTAAATCAAAATGTAAGGTGATATGACAAAATTAACAACACTTAAGAAACCAAGAACTTCCACTCATCTGGTCGAATCACTACTAAATAACCCCATTCTGCCCGTCATATGTGCACACTGAAGGGAAACCAGGAGGACGACACAGAACTAGAGGGAATCAGGGAAAAACATACAACAGTGGGATCCATCAGCTGTGCTGGACATTGACCAAAATGAACTAAGCAACTCAATGTCACTGGAAGGAGGGAGGGAACAAGTGGGAAAGAGGGAACAGCTGATGCTATGCAATACAAAAGAAATATACATATTTCAAAACAAAAAAAGTTTACATATGGAAGAAATAACTCTATTGCAAAGCTCATAGAATTCATAAATGTTGTAGACCATAATAGACAATTTGCTCCATCGAAGTTAGAATGTGTTTGTGACTTAAACTAAGCATCACTATCCCACAATATTGTGAAATTTGGGAAATTTGTAACCACTTAATCACAATAAAAACATTTGAAAAAATGATGAAGGTGGAAAACTAAGTTGCTCTAAAAAACAAAAAAGGAAAATGTTCTGTGTGTATTTGTGTGTACACACACACGCACACACATATACTATATATATATATATATATATATATATATATTAATTCTATGCCTCCATCAGAAAGAATGACATCGCTCAATTTGTTAGGAAATGGAAAGACTTGGAAAAAAATTATATTAACTGATGTAAGCCAAGTCCAAAGAAACATAGGTCCCATGGTGTCCCTTATTTGCAATAACTAGTATATGTCTGGGATAAGCAGAAAAGTTGAAAGCCTATGTGTATATGACTAGATAAGTTGATGTTAAGCTAAATAACCCCCAAGATATAGACACAAGTGTTTTTTTTTTTCTTTCTTGCTGTTGTTTCTCACATATTTATAATGTACGACGTGATTGTTTTTTTTTTTTATACGTTCCTCCCCAACAGTATAACCCTGTTTTCACTTTATTTGATGTTGGTGCACCTGCATCTTGAATGTACACTTCTCTAATTTGGGGAGGGAAAGGAAAAAAACAACATGCTTAAATAGGAATACTGTTTGACCCATTGTATAACAATAGATGCACAAGACATTGTTTTGAAAAACGAACTTTACAATTTAGGCTAGGGACATTTGGTGGGGCTTTGGGGTATGAGGAGTGTACTTGTGGAGGTGTAAGGGAAGGAATGGTGGGGCAAAACAAAGGAGGAGGTAACAATGCTTGATAGGAAATGTACTTATTACTTTGCTCATATAACTATAACCCCTCTGTACAGTATTTTTACAACAAAAATGTATAAAAATGTTTTGAGATGGAAGAGTTTATGAAGCCCATTTTACCCATATAATATCGTTAACAAAGAAATTAATGCAAAACACTGATATGAAGATATTTTGAAAAAGTGAGTGTGTGTGCATTCCTGCGTGTTGGCATGCTCAGAGTTTGAAATCAGGGCTTCAACATCTCGCTACGTCTTTCTCTCTAGATTGGTGAGTTATTATATGAGCTACATCTCCATTCCTGGCCCTTTGCTATTTCGTTAAAATTTTGAAAAATAATCTCATGAATTTATTTTGTCCTGTTGGCTTCCCAATATTATCCACAGATCTCAGGCTCTTTAGTAGGTATCCCGAGTAGTTAGGATTACAGGTGTGACAAACCAGTACCAGGCTTTCAGAATAATTTTAAAAGTAGAAAAAAATTTACTTCACAGAGGCCTGTTTTATCATCCCCTAGTCTTAAAGCATTTTGGAGTGATTATATGTGAAATTTTTCATTCTTGAATTATTAAAATACAGTAAGTGTTGATATTTAAAAGATTTAGTACTTTTTAAAAATGATACTGGAACTATGGGACAGAAGAATTTTGCCTCTCTTTGGACCATAATTTATAAGCTCAGCTCTGTGCATGATAACCCAATGTCACCAACACAGTCTGTGTTGAAGACAAAATGTAACAGAAAACAATTACCATGGGCAATAATTGCTATGCTATTATTTCTTGGACAGTATGAATATTGAATTGAGAGTATCAGTGAATGGAGAGAATTTATCTACCTTTTGTGTATTGCTGGAAGACTTTTGGAAAATTTGACTCATTTCCTTCCTCACTGTGTGTCTTGGGCCATGCACTTAGTGCCTTTAATTACAATTTTTCCCAACACTAAAATGGTAATAACATTAGCATTATAGCAAATGTTATCTTAAGAATTAAGGGTCCTTAGAATGATGAACTCTTTTCTCATTCTTGTAGAGGCATTATCAGATGAGAGGAACTGTATTTTTTTGTTTGCTTACATCCATTTATTCTTGAGTTTGAAATCTGAACTTCTTAAGACTGAAAGAAACCAAAATTAGACACGCAGGCTTTGGAAAGAGCAATCAATGTAAAATAAATAAAATATATATAGATATGTAAAAGGTCTAAATAAATTGTTATATAGTCTCAAGCATAAACAGAAAATGATTTAAGCAATATCATGTTATTGAAAATTGAAAAATGTTAGGAGTTGCTTAATTTTTTACTTTTTACTACCTTGAATTAATTATTTTTGTATAGAGAGATTAAAGATGAGATTAACAAGAAACTTGATTAAAAATGGACAAAAGTTGGAATAGACATGTTTTCCATAAACCCCTCTATATCACCAGTGGGTTTACACAGTTGTGATTAATACAACTTCTGTGCTGGCTTAATGCTGTGAGAAGAAGTCATTAGAGAAATGTAATTAAAAATTACTATGATACTACTTTATAACTATTATAACTCTTATCAAAAAAAATCAAAGGAACCAGGTGTGGTGGTAAAAGTTTGTAATTCCAAGCATTTAGGAGGTTGGATTTCGGTCTTAAGCCAGTCTAGGGTACTGAAGATAGTAAAATTTGCCCTTTATTCCCTTTTGAATAAAAGGTAATCATGTTGGTGAGAGTGTGAAGAAAAGGAAATTTTCTACTCTTGGACAAAATCCAGGTTAGTATTCTCCTTGTAGAAAGTTGTATGCAGTTTTCTAAAGAAATCATACTTGAAATATCATCTGACCCACCAATCATGTGATTATTTCTCTCTGGGTAACTCATAAATATATCTGTAGTTCATTGTTATTCACATTATTCACAACAACAGCCAAGATGTAAATCGAATTTCAGTGTTCAACGACACTAATAAAGCAACTGTGTTACATGCACAAATATCTTTTTCTGTTTCATCCTTAAAATAACAAGAGACTGCTCCCATTAGCCACAACTTACAATGACCTGTAAGATGTATTCAAATGAAGAAAAATGTTATGTTCTGATCTTTGTAAACATACACACACACACACACACACACACACACACACACACACACACACACAAAAACCATCCTCAAACATTGACAGATTTTTTTTTTAAAGTAAAGCATTTAGTTCGGGCATTTAGTTCACAATGCATAAGATACTAGGTATACATTATGACCAGGTATAGAGTTGTAATGTACAACATGAGGATAAAGGGGACAACATTGGCCTTACATAGGAATGAAGCTAAGTAGGAGTTGTTCTTCCTAGTAGTGGTTACTCTTTTAGTTGTTCTTCCTTCAATAATGGATAAGATGAATGTAATTCTTTAAGTATACCTGCCTATTTGCAGAAATAATAACAAAAAATATAGCAATAATGTTGCGCGCTCAACATAGAACAAAATGTCAAATTAAAATACGTGAGATTATCATTCATGTAAACTAATTATTACAAATAAAGGAAACCGTGGGACCTATGTGTCTTTAAGTCTGGCTTACTTCACTAATATGATTTTTTCCAAGATCTTCCATTTCCTTACAAATGAGGTGGTCACATTCTTTGTGATTGAAGCATAGTTTTCCATGTGTGTTTATCTGTGCATGTGTGTGTGTGTGTGTGTGTGTGAGAGAGAGAGAGAGAGAGAGTGTGTGTGTCATTTTTGGTAAATATTACTGTGATACACAGTAGTAGCTTTACTGTGGCCTTGTTTGTGATCACCTGGTTATATGCCCAGAAGTGGGATTACTGGGTAATAGGGGAGCATTATTGGGTACATCAAGGATAATCTTAGTAGATGAGCAGAAGAGTTCAATAGCTATGTACATATGATTGTATAAGGTGATTCTAAGTGAAATGAACTCCAAGACATGTTCTTTGTTGTTGTTGTTCTTAATGTACTGTGATTTCTTTTTATGCTTTTGTGTTTTCCCCACCTAAGGTTTATCCCCTGTAGTCACTGTATTTGATTTTGATACCCTGGGTATTTTAAATATGTTGGTCTAAACTAGGGAAGGGAAAGAAAAAAGAAACAAAATGGTGAGACAAAGGACAAAGGGGGAACCTATGCAACAGTGGTAATCACAAGTCAATATGTTGTAAATAATCTTGGGGGGGGGCGTTGGGAGTGAAGAGAGGGAAAAATAGGGGAAAGGTTAACAAGTTAGAAAAGAAATAAATTAATTACCTTACCTATGTAACTATATCCCATCTGTACATTACCTTGACAATAAAATTTAAATAAAAAATAAAATAAAATATATGAGAGCAGCAATACAGGAGATGGGAGTGGGGGAAATACTGTAGCATCGTAGAGTAGAACAGCTGTGGAGAGCAGCAATTTGACTTTAATGTAGGAAGTAATAAACTAGCATACAGATTTTCAGCCTCATGTCGGTCATTAAAAAGGGAAAACAAAACGCACAATCAGCAAACCAATTGAGATAAAATAGAAAACTAAACAATTAAGATGAAGAGATGACTTGGACCAAGAATAACAAATGACACAATTAGGAAACAAATAACAAGCTGCTGGGCTGGGAAGGTGGCTCAGTGCTAGAATGCTTACCTTGTATGCCTGAGGCCCTGGGTTCGATTCCTCAGCACCACATAAGCAAAAAGAAAAAAGCTGGAAGTGGTGCTGGGTCTCAAGTTGTAGAGCGCTAGCCTTGAGCTGAAATGATGAGGTATAGCGCCCAGGCCCAGAGTTCAGGCCCCACGATCGGACCCAAAAAATAAAATAAAAAAAAAATAACAAGCTGCTAAGTTTAAAAATGATCACTTGTTTACATCACAATTTGTTAGAAGTATAATTCAAATCACAGTTTAATAGTATATCATTTTAATAATAGTTTACTTATTATTGATTTCTTAACATTGAATGTTTAATATATAATTTTAATTTCATCAGCTATAGAAAAGAAGAAAGTGAAAATAATTTTAATAATATATTTAATGAATTGTAAAATTGAGAAGCATTAGAATTTAAACAAATAACAAATCATTGCTTCATTTCTGTGAGTTAATGTAATAATTCAAAGTGTATTCTACACTTAGCAATCATCTTAACATCAAATAATAAATTATTACACATGACCCTTGGTATTATTTGGAAGGGTTCAGCACTGTGGCAAAATTCACACCACATAGTACACGAGGGTACGATCCCTCTCATATAGCTTAAATTGTGGAAATTTGATTTCTACATGCATGTTAAATTCTTGTCTAGGTGACATTTATAAAATTATTTACAATTATATACACGAGGACTATTTCAGATGATAATTAAAAGTGATATTCATTAATTAAATTTTTATTATTTCATACCAAATAAATATTTACAGAGAGACTGAATTTTTCTGTAGATGATGGTTTATGTGTGCCAGATTATACGTATTAAAGCTTATTTTATATTCCTGAAATTGTTTCTAGAGTTGAATTTATTTGTCCATTACGGGTTAAGTGTATTATATTGGATATATGAAAGTAAACTGAATGTTTATTCCATTAATCCTTTGTCTAATCCCAATATAAATTATCCATGTGTTTGAAGTAATGAAAATAACAACAGATAAAAGCAAGATAAATCAGTCTGTAGTAGACAAGTATTTACCCCGTATTTGCAGAATATTCTTGGGAATATGTGCTCCAGGCTGGCCACAACTGAAGAATATTATGGTTTGAACTATCATAAGAGACGGAAGGAAGGGGAACCTTCCTTCCAAAAGTCTGATCCCAGGAATGTGATCTGCTTTATGGTGCCTACTTAGAAATGAATATTTTTCACAGTCAACTTTGAAAAGCCATCTTGATAGACGACTTCTGTAAGTGGTTACAAAGCATTATTGATGGCTTTGCAAGGATGCCTGATTGCCTCATTTTGAAACAATTAACAGGAATTTAGTCAGTTGTTCTTTGTATCCTAAGGAGTATAACTCATTGACTCTAGACCAGGGGATCACAGGGGCCCAGAGAAACTACTACCTTGAATAGTAATCCTAGATATCTAAAACAAAACATACACACACACACACACACACACACACACACACACTCCAGTAAGCACAGCCAGGCAGGGTTGCTATCACAGCCTACAAGAAGTCAGGCAAAAAACAGAAGCTGAGAATCATTTAGCTGATAACTAATATCTTTTTTATGAGGCAGACTCAAATGAGACTCCAGAGAGAGGATCAGAAAGACTGATCAGACTAAAATTGGTCACACAAAGATTGGAAAGTAGAATTCCTTGTAGTACAAATAAATCATAGAAAGCTTGTGCATGTAAGAACATGACAGAAGACCAAATTCCAGAAATGCACATTTTCTTAGAAGTCAGCTTAATCAATTTTCAGTGCAAATCTTTGAATTCTTAAATATTTGACCACATGTGGGAAAAGGTTGAAAATAAAGAAAATTTTATCACTCTATTAGGAAGTCCAATATCACATTAGGGAATAATCAAGCACAGATTTGTAATAAAAAGAGAAAACAATTATTCCAAGTGAGTGTTTCATTTCTTCTGATGTAAAAGTTCTTAAATTAGGTGCTAACAATTACCATACAATTGATCCAGTCCCCCAGCTGAGTTGATATTGACTGCAGTATTCCCACATGAAGGAAAAGAGAAAATTTACAAATGTCTGATGAAATGAGGTGAAGGTGAAGTGTTCTAATAGTAATATCTGAGGTTTAGACACAGGTGAAGAGGTGGATTTTCATTTCTAAAAATCCCCCATTTTTACCTGATGCCAGTAGCTCACAGCTGTAATCCTAGCTACTCAGGAAGCTGAGATCTGAGGACTACAGTTCAAAACCAGCCTGGGCAGGATAGACCCTGAGACTCTTATTTCCATTTAACCATCAGAAAACCAGAAGTGGCACTGTCACTCAAGTGGTAGAACACTCACCTTGAGTTGAAGAGTTCAGGGACAGTGTCCAAGTCCAGACTTCAAGCCCCTCGAACAACAACAACAAAATCTCCCTTTCATGGACTACCTACATCTCTTCTTAACATTCAACAAAGGAGCCATTTTATCACCCACTAACATTTAAGTCCTAATCTAGCTACTGCAAATAGATTGATTTGGTATCTTATATAAAACCGTTCATATTTACGGAAACAAATACCAGCAGTGGTAACATTTTTCCAGTCCTTGAACTCTGGGCCTGAGCCCTGAATATGGTTATGCTGGTAGCTTTCATGTGAGCTTGTTTGTTATTTATTGGATTACTGCCCATGAGGGGAATTACTGAGTCTTAAGGGAGATCCATATTTGCTCTTTTCAGGAAACTCCGTACTGCCTTCCACAGTGGTTGAACATGTTTAATTTCCCACCAACAGTGTAATAGAGTTCCCAATTGGCTACATCCATGCCAGAATTTGCTATAGTTAATTTTCTTAGTAATGGCCATTCTAATGGACGAGGTAGAATCTGTCTTGTTTACTTATAGATTTGTAAGCATCTTCTAGCTATCATAAATGAATGAATCCATGAAACCTATATTGCTCTGAGTCTGCATTACTTTGTCTTTTCTCTTAATATAATTTTCCCAAACCTTTCATTTTCCTTACTACTGGTGAAAAGTCATCTTTCTGATGGGTGAATATAATTCCATTGTGTGTGTGTGTGTGTGTGTGTGTGTGTGTGTGTGTGTGTGTGTGTGAGCGTTTGTGTTGGTAAGATGACTATAGGCCCATGTATTCATTTCTAAGCATTCTGTTTCATCTGTAATTTTGTAATTCCATATTATAGTTGCATTGCTTCTCTTCTACTTTGAAGAATATTGTTGGGATTTTGATGAGTATTGCATTGCCAATTGTTTAGAGGAAGTATTGCCGTTTTCAAAATGTTAATTCTTCCAACCAGGAACATTGAAATACTTTCTATTTCTTTGAATCTCCTTCAATTTCCCTGTTTATATTTTTAAAGTTTTCACATATAGGGCCTTCACAATTTTAGGTAAATTAATTAATTCCTAGTTTTGTTGTTGTTGTATTGTTTTGTTTAGATTTGATTTGATTTTGAGGCTAGTACATATGAGGTTGTTTTTTGGATTTCAGCGTGGATCTTCCCATTGTTGGTAACAGAAAAACTACTGATTCTTGTGGTTTTTATACCCTGCTACATTGCTGAAGGTTAGCATCACCTTTACTAACTAGAGGGAGGAATCCACAGGGTCCTTTAAATACAGGATCATTTCAATTGTAAAATGGGATAGTTTTACTCCTTCCCTATTTGGATCTGCTTTATGTTTTTCTCTTGTCTATTGCTCTTGCAAGAAAGTCCACTACCATATTGACGAGTAGTAGAGAGTGGACATCCTTTTCTCATTCCTCATGTTAATGTCTTCATGCTTCCACCCTTAGGTAAATGCTAATTATCTGTGTCATATACATACTCAGTTTAATATTGAGGAATGTTCCATGCATTCCTAGGTTCCCAGACCTTTTAATCATAAAGGGGTATTGGAGCTTGTTAAAAGCTATTTCTACATCCCTATTGACGATCATGTGTTTCTTGTCCCTGCTTTTGCAGATGGTTTGTATTATGTTTACTGACAAGAATATTGACTCAAATCATATCCAAGATGATTCCTATTTGATCATAACATATGATTTTTTTGTTAGTTGCTGAAATTGGTTAGTGAGAATTTTATTAAGAAGTTCTGCATTAATGCTTATCAAAGAGTTTGGTTCATAGTTCTCTTTCTTTGGTAAGTCCCTATGTGATTTGGGGAGGAGTCTAATTCTAGCTTCATAGAATGGGTTTGATAATGTGTCTCTCATAGATACTACATGGATGCATCTTAGTTTTTGATACAACTATCTAATCTATGTCTTCTATTTGGAAATTTATGTCTATTGATATTGAGAGTTAAGACAGAAATATCTGATAAGTCCTGCTATATTATACACCTGTTGTTAGGAGCTGTCCCTCATCTACTCTTAATATATTTACCTTGTTTTCTGGTAGGGAACATTTTATATGACCAGTTCCTCTTCTTGATCTTCTCTATGTAGGATATATTTAATCATATTCTATTCTGATAATTTGGTGGACATATTTTGTTTCAAGTTTTCTTTGTCATGAAATATGTTTATATATCCTTTAAATGTAAAGGAGAGTTTGGCTTGGGAACGTATTCATGGTTGGTAGTTGTTTACCTTTAATGTTTGTCACATATAATGCCAGGCTCTCCTTTTTACCATATCAGTTAAGAAATCTGTATTTATTCTGACTGTATATCCTTTATAAATAATTAATCTTTTCTCTATGGCATCTTTAAGAATCCTTTCCTTGATCTTTAATAATCCTCTAATGGATTATGATGTGGTGGTGGATTGTTCAGTTCTAGAATTCTGATTGGTTTCTAAAGGCTTCTCTTCTTAGAATGAGCCTATCTCGTTGGATTTTTGGCCTGTTCTCTGCTAGAATTCTGTAATATGCTTCCCATCCATTTAGTATCTTGCTTTTCTCCTTCTTGATACCTATCTCCCGAAATTTGATCTTCTAACTGAGTCTTGAAGTTCTGACAAGATCATTTCTTATTTCTTGGATTTGTTCTAAATGATTATTTCCTCTTTCCTATTAGATCTATTCTGTCTTTGACCCTGAGATTATCTTCAATGTCATCTATTTGCTGTGGAGACTTCTACTTTGATTTTTTATTTCCCTGTCTTCTAATTGGTCATTTTTTTAGGGGTTCTGTCTCTTTATTAAAGCTTTGTTTTAGGTCTTGTATGAACTTTCTGGACATTTTTTTCTTTGGTTGGGGAAGATGTAAGGATTGTTTTCTTAACTGTGTCTTATGCCATATCTTTTAACTAGGCATCCATTTTTTCTTGGACTCCCTTGCCTTCTCAGAATTTATTTATCTTTCTGTTTGAAGTCTCCATGAATTATTTTGCTAATGACTGGTTGGTCTCATCTTGTTCACAATTTTCCTTGTAGAAGTTTTCTATCTTTCCATTAATCACATTTTCCAGCAGTATGTGTAATACATTTTGATAACGCCTGGATATTTACTGTATGAATAATACTACTTTGACCTTACTTTTTTTGTATTTTTCTGATTTTTTTCTGTCCATTTGGAGGTTTTCTTTAAGGGGATCTATGATATTAATAGGTGACTCTCTATGTTCTTAGTTGATTTGCAGGGTCTTGGTTTGGCTTCCAGTTGTAATGTGTTTTTCTGGAATTGCATTTTTGTCAAGTCCACTAAGTGTAGGAATAGAAATCAGTTGTGGTGAGATGTTGTGATGTTAATATTTGTGGTTCCAGTGACCATTTGGACTGTCCAGTGGTATGGCAAATTGTCTATGTATATGGATGTGGCTTTCTCTGATGTACACTTCTGTTCCTGGTTTTTTTTTTTGCCATGTTGCCTTTTATTTCCACACTGCACATGTGCTTTTGAATGTGTTGCCCAATGTGTTCCTGGGTGGCACCTTTTCATAGATTTCTCTTTTCTTGTGAAGACAGTATAAAACCTTCTTATGAATTGTATGTCTATAATTATATCTATATTTATAGCTGCATATCTATAATTATAGCTGATTTCATGTGACCCTCTAGCTGTGGAGTACCTGCTACGACTCTAAATCTCTGTTTTATTAGAGATAGCTAGGATAATTTTCTGTTGTTATTCTGTCATTTTTTTTCCTCTTCCTCAGATTTATTTTTTATATTGTGGATTTTTTCACATAATTTAGGATTTGTGATTGTTGTGTCAGGTTATTTTGTTTTCCTGCTTATGCTACTTTGAAATAGTGATTTCAGGCTTTTAAGAAGAAATAGAAATGTATGTTATTAAATTGAGAGAAAGAGAAGACTTTTAAACCTATTTTCTACAAGTAAATTAATATTAAACAAAGCTAATGAAAATAATTACTTATTTACTCTTCAGAGGATGACTATAGTACTCTTGGATATCTCGGAGGAAAAGACTTTAGACTCATTATAATTGATGACTTACATTGAAATTACTGGCTAAACGTTCTTCAGAAAGGGAAAAGCTCCATTACTTCCATATTAGTATTATAAAATCATAATAGCTGCATGTTAAATTGTTTTCCCTTTGCTATTTTCAATTCCATTATTCATCCATTATGTATCTAGGGCTTTGAATGACCACTTCCTTAAAATACTTATATTGCTTATGTTGTGATGTAAATCTCAGTAATATGAATATGAATTTATACTCATCTCATCTTTAGTTACATTCATATGAAATTTATGCAGTCTAAAGCAAGAAACCTGACTTTTTTACTCTATTCTATGCTTTAATCAATAAATCCAGTCTCTTTAGAAATGCGTTCTCAGCTTTTAAATTGCTTCAGTAAACATCATATGTTTCTACTATTTTTACTGAAGTAAATATAAAGTTTGGAACATGAGGACAACTCCCCTATTATCACTTTAAAGTAAACCCTTGGGAATTATTTTATATATAAAAATAAATAAGTGCAATGCAATGTTTATACATGAATAATATAATGGTTAAGTCAATTAGACACAAGAACTACCATGCAATTCTCAATTAACTTAAAAGCATCAAAATATTGTGTTCATGAATATCACTCATTTTTAAAAAATGACTAGTCAATACAAAGTTTACATTCTATTTGAAATTTACAAAATAAAAATTACACTCAGATTTGCTGTCAATATCCTGTTTCCAGGAATACATTTATTTAGCAAACAGGGAAACAAAAAATAAGGGTTTGTCACATAGAATGAAAAATGTAGAAGCAGACTGACTTTCCTTAAGATGTTAAGTACCTGCAAATCGTGTGATTTATTCAAAGATACTATACACACTCATAAGAGAATTTGTGATCAGAAGTGATAGGTAAGCAAAGTAACTGGAAAACTGTACGCTTAAATTGAGCTTTCAATAGAGGATGACAAGTTTTCAATAAATGAGCCTATTATTCTGTATCTCTAACACACATACAGCATTCTACATTTTCCCACATACTCCCATTCTCTTAGCTCAGTTCCTGATCGGTATTCTTCTATTTCATGATCTCAATTCCTTCTAAAACAACAAAATGGGCATGTTTTTTGTCTCGAGATCCAATACATTCTAGTATCTTGGAACAGTAGTATGAATTCACAGAGTTTGACTTGAATGTCAAGTATGAAGATATTGTATTCAAGGTACTCTTAATTGGCCGGAAGCATACAAAGATACACAGTATACTTAGAACAAGGGACTTGATCTCAGGGAAACATACAAATCCAGGCAAGATCCTGAAGCAAAGAAAAGCAAGGGAGCACAAACATCAGTCAACTATAATTACAAAGGAATGGAACTGATCTCTGATGTGTCTGGGTGGCAACTCTATGTGTTTATGTGTGGGTGTTTGTGTGTGTATGTGTGTGTGTGTGTGTGTGTGTGTGTGTGTGTGTGTGTGTGTGAGTAGAGAGAGAGAAAGAGAGACCGACAGAGAGAGAATTTAGTGTGGCTTCCATATTTACAGTCCATAGAGCATTACTTGTTAGGGAAGAGGTGCTCATATCAGAGCTGTGATACTACTGTCATCACTTTACTGCAAAAAAAACACTTGCTTAAACTCTAATTAAATAGGGAAAATAAACTAACATCTTACACGATTGTTTTGACAATTAATTAGTATATTAAAGGCCAAAGGGAGGAATTGGAAATCAATATAATCTTTTTTTCCTCTCTTCTAAATATTACACTGCAATAGATGTGATTTCAGGAGTCTCCTGCCATGTACTTCCAGTTGAATTACTAATATGCTTAATAATATGAAACATGTGATAGAGAAATAGATCAGCCAACAAGCACAAAGAATTTGTGATAAGATTGAGCTTCCAGCAGGGTTGCCACAACTTTTAGGAATGTAATTCCTTCATATGAACTTCAAATTTTGTGGCTTTCCCTGTGTGATTAAATGGCAAGAAAGTACTGTAGAAACAAGAATTCTTGTTCAGCCAAGTAGAAAGTGCTCATGTTCCCATCCTCACATTGCAAATTTCCATTCCATATAGACTTTCTGTTAGAGTGCTTTCATTTAATATACTTCAGCAACTCATCCTTCCCTGTGGGAGACAAGAAAAAAGATAATTTTGTTTGTATATTAAATTATGTAAATTAGTATGTACAGGCATGATTTGTATAATTACAGATGTTTGTAATAAATATAAGGAGGGATCATTTCACAATAAAAATATAATTAAAATCACATAATAAGACTAGAAGTCACAGAATTTTGTGCATGAAAACATGCATTAGATTAGTTGCAGAATTTCTATTTTGAGATAAACTTTATATTGAAGTATAATGCACTTTACCTAAGGATTGAAACATTTTATTGAAAAATATATTTCCTGGAGATATTTTTGCTTCATAATTTTAGGAATACCGTTGGACCCATTGTAATACTGAGATGTACAAGATGTTATGTCGAAAGACGAACTTTACAACTTTGACTGGTGAGGGTGTGGATATGGGTAAGGATGGGAAGGGGAAACAAAGGAAGAGGAAACTGCTTGATAAGAAATGTACTCATTACTTTGCCCATATAATTGTAACCCCTCTGTACGATATTTTCACAATAAAAAAATTAAGAAGAAAATGATCCCAAAGTAATCATTTTTGTATTATTTTCTTATTTCCATGTGATTTACTTCCAATTTAGAAATCTAGATATATAATTTAATTTTACCAAAAATATTACTGAGTATAAGATTCTTATACTCTCTACATTCTTCACACTGAGATCATCAAATATGGTGAGTTTGAAATGATTAGTCTCTGTTTGACCCATGTGAATATTATTTACAATGTGAGTGAAATGTTTAAAACGTAGTATTTATTTTAGTTGCTCTGAAGAGACAATAACTGATAAAAATCAAAGGCTAAAAATGTAGATTTAAAATTTAGAATTCAGGAAATATTTTTGACCACACTGGTACTGGACCCTTCACAAAAACCTCATGAGATAATTTATATTGATGAAGCAAACATCCTACACTGGTTACTGGAGCTATCACAAAAACCTCATGAGACAATTTATATTGATGAAGGAAAAATCCCAGAGTTTAGACATTTATGAATAGAAAAATCATGTCATTCTGAATATGTAGAGCTACATAACAAACAGAAAATTGAGCTTTTAAATATCTGAATATACTAGTACATTTAATTGCAGGGTAAGTACTTGTTCTGAAAGGAGTTAAAATTGCATTTATTTTGAAAAGTAAGCCTAAGTATTCATTTGAATAAAAGACAATGTTTAAAATATCACTCATCCAAGACACTAGATGTACAGTTCATTGTATTTTATGCCTATTATGTTCTCTAAACTTACTACAAATATTAGATTAGTAAACCTAAATCATTGCTTTGTAGGGAAATAGAAAGATTCTTAAAACTCATGATTATAACTTTTTCTCAAACAATTACTAGGTAACTGTTTTATATTTTTTTTGTCAGGGAATCTTATTTTTATTCATTAAGTTAAATAATTGGCCAATAACAATATAAATTATGCATGAACAAAGTTTAGAACAAGTATTTCTTTCACAAAACATATCATAGTTCTCTTCACGAACACTGGAAGGCAGTGTGTTATTTATTTATTTATTTTTAGTTATTTTATTAATGGTTATTAATTTTCAGAAGTGGCAGTTTCGTTATTCTCTTTCCATAATATATTTAAAACATTTGATTATACTCACTCTATTTCCTTTTTGTTACTCCTTCCTCCAAAGATCTTGTTTTTTTACATAAAATTATATCTTTATATATGCACATATAAACTCTTTTGGAAGATTTAAGCTAAACTGTAACTTAATTTTGAACTAGGCCCTGAGTGGAGACTCGAGCTAGTACAGCTTCTTTACAGACTTTGTTTTTGTTTTAGGGATTTTAGGAAAAAAACCAAAAACCTCTAAACAAGGTTAACTGGACCTTGGCTCCAACCAGCCCAGTTCTTAGAATGAGAAGAATTCCCCTAAGATCCCCTCCCCTTAACAACTTAACCCACCTTCATTGTTCTGTTAAGGACTGACCTTTTAAACAGAGAGCCAGTAATCAGGCTCATGCTGGCAACATCCTGAGTTTACCATAAACTCCACCTTTTTCATATGCTTATGTTAAACTCCACTAAACTCCTTGTATATGCTTACCTTAAGCTCCACTTTACCATTGAATTCGTGAATCATTTAAACCAAAAGTGATAGGCTGGTTTAAACAGCCATTATGTGACAAAGTGTAACCTCATTGGCTACCTGTGTGTGGTCTGGTATGACTGTGCAATCTTTTGGGTGTGTGACAATCTCATTGGTTGCCTACATGACCAGGCTGTGATTTTTGCCTTTAAAAACCTAAGTACGTGGGCCACTGGGGGTCGCAGTATCAGCTCCTGAGCCTGTGCTGCAGCCCTGGCCAGTCAGTGTAGGAACCTTCTCAATAAAGTTGCTTCTTTAATAACAACTTTGTTGTGGTGGGCTCTGTCACTCCGGATGACTAGGTGGGCTTGCCTGCCTGATAGGGGGTCTTCCTACTACAAATTTAAGATGTACAGAGGATTAACAGGATGAGCAAAAATGAGTATTTTTTTGTTAACTTCTAATTGAACTGTCATTATTATTATGGTTAGGGTTAGGATACCAGACAGAATTAGAATTAGGGTTAGAGAAATAGCAAATTTAGGTTCAACTCAGGATGACCTATTGCAACAATAATACAGCACACTGTACTGAAAATGAACTTTGCACCATGGAGAGAGAAGAGTGATGGAGATGGGAGAGGGAAGGGATAGTTGGACAACAACAAAGAAGGGAGTAACAATGGTCAACAAGAAATGTACTCATTACCTTACCCATTTAACTGTAATCCCCCAGTCAGCCTCATTACCTACTCAGGAAGCTGATTTCTGAGGAAGGCAGTTCAAAGCCAGCCCAGGCAGGAAAGTCTGTGAGAATTTTATCTCCAATTAACTACCAGTAAACCAGAAAGTGGTGCTGTGGCTCAAGTGGTTCAAGCGCACACCTTGAGCTAAAGAACTCAGGGATTGTGCTCAGGCCCAGAGTTCAAGCCCCACGACCGACAAAAAGAAAAAAAAGAAAAAGAAATGTGTTAAATGTTAAGTAAAACTGAACTTTTTTAGATTTTAGGAATTCAGAAAAATCTGTGATAATGGAAGTACAATGTATTACATAATATCAGGATTTGAGATCAATGGGTATAATGATTCCTCTTATGGAAAAAGATAAGTTCAGAGATAAGAGTGAGAAAATCTGTAGGGCTTAGGAAAACCTGCAATTTATTTTGAGGATTACAGTGGAATTTCAGGATTGCAAAAAATGAGCATTTTTCATAAATTTTAGAATTGGGATACCTTTAGAGTTAAGGTTATGGTTAGGATTCCAGCCATGGTTAGGGTTAGGTTGAAAGAGAAAAAAAATGAGGGTCAAATTGAAGGTAAATTTTAATATAAGCCTGGCAAGAATTAGAATGAATGTGAACTAGAGTATTGCTATTAATATTAGAATCAACTTGAAATTAGGCTTATATTTATTCTCAATATTCCAGTTAAGATTAAGTTTAGGGTTAGAAAATAACTAAGATATTGGAAAAAAATTGAAACTTGTGTTTGGAAGGCTTATTTGAATCAAGTTAGGATGAATGAAAACTAGTGTAATACTAACTAATTAGTGTTAGTATTGATATATAATTTGGATTAAAATCAGGGTCAGCATTTTGTTCTGATTATGATTAGCGTTATGAATAGGAAGGTTTTACTATAAAATTGAGATTTCACTAACAAGTAGAAGCAAAAATGTGAGCTTTAATAGTAACTAGAGCATTATCATTATATTTATTTCTCAGTGATCATTCTTGTAATGATTAATGAGAGTTTTACAGCCAGTTTTAGGTTGAGAGTTAGCGTTAAGTAAAGGACTAGGTGATATGTAAATCTGAAATTGTTTTAGGATACAGTGGTGCAGGAAAAGGTAGGATTAATGGAAACTACAGTATTTTTCCTGGTAAGAGAATTTGAGGACAAGTAATATAATGGTTCATGTTAGGAAACAAGATAACTTCACAGGTAGAGTCAGGAAATTTGTTGGAATTAGGGCAAATTGAAACTCATTTCCAGAGTGCAAACTGGAATATTCATTAAAATGAATAAATCTAGAGTATTTATTATTATTAATTTTGGACTATTATTAGTTTGAAAATTAGGTTTCAGTTCCAGCTGGACAGTGTTAGCATTAGGGAAATGGAAAATTTAGGGTCAAACTGAAAATAAATCTTTGAATAACAAGTCAAGATCGAATTAGGATGAATAGGAAATAGGAAACTGCTAATAATATTAGGATTAGGGTATGATTAGTTTGAGGGAGCCTGAATGTTGTGTTAGAAAAATGGCAAGATATTAAGTAGAAACTATTTTAAGAAAGATGAGATGAATCAAAGACTGGATGTATAAATTTAATGTACTTTTGTGGCTTTTACAATCCAAAGGCAATTGGTTCTAGGGTTAGGGATACTTTTTCTAATTTATGAACTAATGAATTAAAGACACAATTCTTTCATTCTTACAAACCAAGACAGTCACGATTTGGGGAAAAAACAATTTCCTACATGAAAATGTGTCTTAAAATATTTTCTAACCAGAATTAAATAATAGTGAACAGGTTGTCATTTATTAAAATTGGGTAAGTTGATGATAAAACTTTCAAAAAATATCCAAACACATAAAATTGGAACTCAGATATGTTACTGGGAAAACAGATACTTGCTCTAGCTGGGAAATTGTGTGTGTGTGTGTGTGTGTGTGTGTGTGTGTGTGTGTGTGTGTGTGTGTGTTTGTGTGTGTATGCACCCACCACATGTCTTCAAATCAGGCCTGGGCCCTGTCGTCAGCTTATTCTGTGGAAGTATGGTACTAAACCACGTAGCCACAGGCTTTCTTCTGGCTTTTTAGTAGTTATTTTGAGATAAATATCGCATGGATTTTCCTGTCTAGACTTAATCTTCTGATCCCCAGAAATCCTTAGGTTAGTGTTACTGTGGGTGCTACCACAAAATGACAGTTCATTAAACTGGGAGCAATATGGAAGTACTCTTGCAAGATATGAAGTAACCAGTTCATTGATGTGGGAGTAACAGGATCACATTAGATTGCCTTCAAACACATTATTTCTGATGAGTTTAACTGAAGCCCAAAGCATAACCCAAACCTATTTGCCACACTGTATGAAGTAGCACATATTCATGGTGTAGAATATGAACAATGAATTAAATCATAAAGACTTTATTGGGTTTGCAACAAAGAAATAGAGTGTCATTGAAATGAAGTCCAGACTGGAGGCCTGTAGCAAGCAGGAGAGCATCTGCTTAGTGTGTGTCCAACCCCCAGGACCATAAAGAATTAGAAGAGAAAGTGTAAGAAAAAGAGGAAAGGAAAGGAGGAAGAAGGGGTAAGAGAGGAGGAAGGGCATAGCAGGAGGGAGAAGAGGAGGGGACAGGGAGAAAGTAGAGGTAGGAGAGAAGGAAGAGGGAAACAGGACTCTGGAGAAGAGGAGCAGGTGAGGAGGCAGGAAGAGGAAGATAAATGCAATATATCAACAAGAATTGTTGGGAAACATTTTGCATAAGCGATCTGCACGTTCATGGCACGATTATTTTCTAATCAGAAAGACAGCTAGCACAGTGACAATATGGGTGATACCTGTTACTCAATCATTTTATTCTCTTTCTTCAGTGAGGAGTTCAGAAGAAATGCTTAGTTCGGTGTTTTACAGATATAGTTCAGGATTTCTTTTTCATGAATCAAACAATGGAAAGAACTAAATGCAACTTCCCTTAATAAAAAAAGAATACAAGCTATATTTATTTGTATTACTATGCATGAAGAGATCCTGGAGATTTCTGGTTAATTCAGAGGGCCCCATGCAAAAATACAGGTCAGGAGGAAAGTAAAACTGTTTTTAAAGTATAATAGGTTATCATTGCTGAAAAGTTTTACTGGAAGTCTTTCGTTTGTTTTTTGTTTTTGTTTTTTTTTTTTTTGCCAGTTGTTCATTGCTCCAAAGCTGTGCCCTGGAGCCCTTTCCATGCTACCACATGAAACTCCATTTCTGTAGTCCCTGTGGGTGTGGGTGCCTCCTCAGGTCACCCGTTGAGATTTGTGGCCAACTCCTTTATGGTGGATGTGCAGTGAGTGGATGTGTGTGCATGCTCCCCAGCATTTCCAGATGAGCCCAGCCCACCCTTCCCACCTAACTTCCCAGTCTCAGTTGCTCCATTTCACCCAGGAGCTGGCAGCTATGGGTATGGAGTTGAGGCCACTGTTGCCCTCTCCTCCTCCAGCTGTGTTGGTACTGGTCTTCTGTGCTCCTGAGTGCGTGGCCCATCCTAGGGAGACTCTGTTCTGGGGTCACTGCCTGCCCCCATGAGTGCGGGGTGGGGGACACCCTGTTTGTACACTGTACAGTCCATTGGTAAAGGAAGGCTGGGCATGCAGTCTGCCCCCTTGGGGCCAGGCAGCCCAGCCTTGGTTCACCTCATCTGTTTTTAAGGGAGTCTGGGTATTGGAGCCATGTGCGGGCCCTTCTGCCAGCTGGCTTGTGACAGATGCAGCAGCTCAGCAACCTGGAGCCCCTTCAGCAACTCGGTGGACCTCCATTTTCTGGTCCTTGTGGACTCGGATACAGGGCCAAGCCTACATATTCCAATCAGCACACCAGCTGCAGCATCCTCTTGCTTTGCTGTGTAGCCTCCTCCGTCGCCTTTCTGGCCCACATGGGCCCAGCTCTGGGTGCCATTCCAGGGATACTCCATTTGGAGGCAATGGGCTCACCCCCTACCCTCGTTGTTCTCCAAAGCAGGGGAAAGGGCCTGGCCTTGGCAATTTAGGCTGCACAGATGGAAGGCAGGACTTGCCTTGCCTTCTCCCCGGCTTTGGCACCTGAGTCTGGGTTGCTTGGTTTGGTCACTAATGGAACCTTGTTGGCTACAGCCCACCGCAAATGTCCTGCACCTGCTGCAGCAACAATGCAGTGTCTTGGACCCCCTTAGGGTCACCACATGGACCCCTGATGGGCCTACTTGGGCTGGGTGTGGGTTTCATCTCAGGACTCCCATTAGGAATTGCCACTCTCCTTCGTGGTACTGCAAGCAAGAGGTGCCACATATAATATCTATTTTCTAACATTTTCCTTCACTGAGATAAACAGAACTTGGAGATATAAATAAGTTTCATAAAAACAAAATATATAAACTATATCACTTCAACCTTTTAAACCACTGTAATACTTTTATCCAGTAGGAATTCTGTCTGTAATTACCTATTTTACATTTGAATGTAACTAATGTAATGTATTTTGTGTGTATTTTACTATTCTAGTATAATTTCATTTGCACTACTTACAATTTTTTTCAAATTCTGTGATTTAATCACGTGTTTATGGATAGGAGTTTGGTTGTACTTTTATTTCAGTTTTCCATTATGGCCTTATGAATACAAACAATAAAATCCATTCTTGTTTGTATAAAGTTCAATGGTTTTGGACTAGAGACTCAAGGATATAGCATAGCATTACATATCATACAGTAATGTGTATCACTTTGTTTAATACTGCTCCAAAAAATAATTGATAATTCAGGTGGCAGCCACTTCATCTGGCATGCTGGTCTGTCTGGTGAAGTAGGATCCTAGTGGCAGCTTGCCCATATCAGGCCATTGCAGGCACCTCGCCTGGGACTGTGGGAGAGGATCAGGGTGCACCTGCTGTTCAGCTAGGGCAGCAACCCGGCAGCTGCTGTGTGAATGACACAGTGTCACTGACTCACATCTAACACATGCCTTCCCCGAGGGCTTGGGCCCTGAGGATCAGCCCCTGGGAACACACACACACACACCGTGGGGCAGGGAGCGCCTACCTAGGAAGTTGTTTAGACCAAACAGAAGCCACTCTGCAGATTAGCTGGTACAGTATTTATTCTTGTAAGGCAGGGCGCAATTCTGCTCTGCTGTGGGGAGAAAACAAGAAGACAGACCCAGGCAGGTGAAGCCAACTTTTCGTACTCAGGCTGGCAAGGAAACTTTCCTCCATGCACTCTCCAGCAGGCTCAGGAAGCCCTTCCATGTTCCTTGTCCATGGAGTAGCAGCCAGAGACATTCATGTCTGGTACTCATTGCTGCTCTTTTGGGTTTGTTTGTTAATTTATACAGGCAGCCCCTCCCTCAGACAGCAGAGTTATTCTGGGTTTTGTAAAACGTTCTGCATCTGAGCATTTCCAAGTTTGGTTTTTGTATTGTTTCTTGTAAATGCTTTGTGAAATTTGTGTTTTAGGGGTTGAGGTGCAAGAGAAGGAGCCAGATTATGAACACAGTTTCCTACCAGTCTTTCATTTAAAAATGAAAACAGATTCTCTATAAAAATGCCTATCAGGAAATAAATTTGAGAGGGGAAAAAAAGGCTGTTTCTCATAAGATCAAAATGTGCTAGTTTTATATGCAGGTTTTACGCGCTCAAAATACAATTAAGTAACTCACTATCTAGGAACAATTGTCCAGAGCTAAGAGTTAAGTGTCTGGAACCTAGAGGCATAGTGTTTGTGAGGTTTATCCAAAGGGAGGGAAGAAAGTTAAAATTCATAAATGACTTTGTAGAATCAAGGTGGCAATACAAAATGAGAATCACAATAAACTTCTTTGCTATTCGGGGTCTTTTATTATTCCATATGAATTTTTGGATTGCTTCTTCTATTTCACTGAAGAGTGACATTGGGATATTGGTAGGTATTGCATTGAATTTGGATATAGCCTTTGGCAGTATTGCCATTTTCATGATGTTAATCCTCCCAATCCAGGAGAATGGGAAGTTTCCCTCTTCCATAGCTCTGCTTTAATTTTCTTTTTCAGGTTTTTAAAGTTCCCATCATAGAGGTCCTTCACCTCTTAAATTAACTCCTAGGTATTTTATTTTTTGTGCGGCTAGTAAAAAGGGGTTGCTTTCCTAATTTCAGCTGCACTCTTATCGTTATTGGAATACAGGAAAGCCTTTATTTTCTGAGAGTTAATTTTATAATCTGCTAGTTTACCAAAGTTTCTGATCAGCTCAAGTAACTTGGGAATGGAGTCCATGGGTTTCATTAAATACAAGACCATCTCATCTGCAAAAAGCGAGAGTTTTACTTCATCTTTTACTATTTGGATCCCTTTAAGATTGCATCTTATCTTATTGCCCAAGATAGCATTCTAATATTAAGTTGAAAAGGAATGGAAAGAGCAGACATCCTTATCTTATTCCTGAATTTATAAGTAATGGGTTTAAGTTCTCACCATTAAGTATAACGCTGGCTGTAGGTTTGTCAGTTCTTAGCAGAAAGAACAGCACTAGAGCAATATCAGTTCCAAATTTCAAACGCTACTAAAAAGCCATAGTAATAAGAACAGCTTGTTTCTGGCACAAGAACAGACCTGAGGACCAATGGAGTAGGACTGAAGACTCAGAAATGAACCCCCTGACCGATAGCCACCTAATCTTTGACAAGTGAGCTAAAAAAAGAGAATGGAAGAAAGACAGACTTTTGAGTAAATGGTGTGGGAAAAATTGGTTAAATACCTATTAAACTAAAGCTGAATCGGTATATATCATCCTGCACAAGAATCAACTCCAAATGGATCAAAGACCTCAAAATAAAAGAGGACACCATGAAAACATTACATGAAGGAATAGGATAAACTCTAGGGCTTTTTAGCACATACCGAAATTTTCTTAATAGAGAGCCAGAAACAAAGAGTAAAGAAAAATAAGTTAAGAAATTCATTCCTTAATTCATCTCTTTATGAAACAAGTAATTTACTATTACAAGATGAGATGAAATTATAAATTCCAAATGCTGATGCAGTCTGTATGTAATAAACATATTACAATAGTCAGAAAAAGAAATCAAAGAAACATTGGACAAATGGGATTGCATGAAATATGAGAGCTTCTGCAAGGCAAAGGTAATAGCTAGCAATATCAATAGAAAACACACGTTCTGGGAGAAGATCTTCATGTGGTATAAAACAGACAAGGTCTTATATCTAAAATGTACTTAGGACTCAAAAAATTAAATCCCCCAACAGCAGATCCTCAAAGAAACAACTGCTCGATAATTAAGTGGGCTAAAACTTAAAGAGAGACTTCCCTGAAGAGGAAATAAAAATGGCCATTAGACACATGAAGAAATGTTCAACTATTCTAGCCACAAAAGAACTGAAAATCAAGACAACATTGCGATTGCACCTTACTCTAGTTAGAATGGCTATAATCAGGAAATTTAATAACAACATGTTGGAGGGGATGTGGCTAAAACGGAACCCTATTTCATTGATGGTGGGAGTGTAAACTTGTTTAAGCACTTTGGAAAGCAGTATGGAAGTTCTTCAAAAGACTTCATTTAAAGTTCCCCTATGTCCCAGCAAGCCCACTTTTGGGCATTTAGGCATTTACCCAAAAGATCACAAACATGCCTGTGCAACCATATTTACTGCAGCATTATTCACCATAGCTAAGATATGGAACCAAACTCGATGCTCCTCAGTTCATGAATGGATCAAGAAAATGTGATACACACACACACACACACACACACACACACACACCACACACATACACACACACACACAATGGAATTCTATGCCTCCATTAGAAAGAATGAAATTGTCACATTTGTTAGGAAATGGATTTGGTACATATTATATTAAGTGAAGTAAGCTGGGCCCAAAGAAACATATTTCCCATGGTTTTCCTTGTTTGCAAGGACTAGTATATGTCTAGGACAAGCAGAGAAGATCAAAGGCTATGGACGTATAACCATATAAGATGACATTAAGTGAAAGGTACCCCAAGTCAGACACACAAGTGATTTTTTCTTTCTTGTTTTGTTTTTAATATACTTATAATGCACTATGTGATTCTTTTGGAGGTTCATCCCCCCATGGTATAATCCCTGTTTTCATTGTATTTGATTCCAGTGTTTTGCATTTTTGTATACATTTTTGTAATTTAGGGTGTGGAAAGGTTATAGCAGAATGCTGAAATGGGGATGCAGGTTGACCCATTGTGATGATGAGATGTACAGGACACTGTGTCAAAAATGAATGTCGGGTAGGGGTCAAGGAGGGAGGAGTTGGAGAGTTGGGGAGGGAAAGGGTAGTAGGGGAAAAACAAAGTAGGTGGTAACAATACTCAATAGGAAATGTACTCATTACCCTACTCATGTAACTGTAAACCCTCTGTATAGTATTTTTACAATAAAAAATATAAAACTCTCTTCCTGGTATAGATTTCCAGTGCTGCCCTCGGCATTGCATTTTTTGCCTTTTCTGGCTGTGGTTAGGTCCATCTGCCTAGTGGATCAGTAGTCTTCAAGGCTTCTTGGTCCTGAAGTGGGACTTGGATTATCCAGTGATGGTTGGAACTAGGCCAAAGACAGGACAAAACCACTTCCAGGGCATGGGTTCTTCATTCCCCCCGCCCCATGCAACTAGGATTACAAGCAGAATTTCTATGAATTTGACTCCAGAAAACAACCACTGAACCAAAAGGAAAGGTCACCAAACACCTCCCTTCCTCCCCCATTCCTTCCTTTCTTCCTCTTTGGGAAAGACAAAATAATTTTGCAGGTTTTAGCAAACACACAAATTGCCCACCACCTCCCCTTTTAAACTAGGTTTAAAGTCACTAAGTCATGTAAATGGATAATGCCGCACTCATTATTCTGGACAACTTCAGGTTGTTTGATGCTTTAATTTGTTGTTGGTGGTGGTGGTTGTAGGAGGGCCTGAACTCTGGGTCTGGTTGCTGTACCTGATGAGTTTACAGCTCAAGGTTAGTGTTCCTCCATTTGAGCCACAGAGCCATTTCCACATTTTTCTGCTTATGTGGTGCTGAGGAATTGAACCCAGGACCTCATGCATTCAGGACAAGCACTCTACCACTGAGTCTCCTTCCCAGCCTTAATGCTTCAATTCTTTAAATTTTATTTTTGTCAGTCCTGGAGTTTAATCTCAGGGTGTAAACATATCCCTGAGATCTTCAGCTCAAGTGGAGCCCTCTACCACTTGAGCCACAGTGCCAATTCCTGTTTTCAGATAAGCATCTTTCAGACATTCCTGTCAGGGTTTGCTTTGATCAGTGAATTTTTATTTATATTTCTTCTATGTATTTATTGGAATATTGCAGTTTATCTGAAATTTAAAGTTTTCTGTAAAACTTTGTCTTCAAGTATTCCAATAGTATTAAATATTGCATTTACAATCTATTCTGTAGCAATACATTTTGAAATTATTATGTTAAGATGAAAATCTTGTTGTTTGTAGAAAAGTCCCATTAAAGTCCAAATTGGAAATATGGTCATTTCAACAGCCTTGAGTCTCCTTCATATTTATTTATTTATATTTGTGAAAATACCATACAGAGGGGTAACAATTACATGGGCAAGATAATGAGTACATTACTCATCAAGCATTGTTGCCTCCTCCTTTGTTTCCCTTTCCCATCTGTTCTCATCTGCCGCCCCCCTTGCTCTCCAGACACCCCTTTGCCCGCCCCCCACCCTCGCCGGCTAAGGTGTAAACATCGTTTTTCTTTCATTTTTTATTTACTATTTTATAGTGAGAATACCAAACAGACGAGTTACAATTACATGGGCAAGATAAGGAGTACATTTCTTATCAAGCATTGTTGCCACCTCTTTGCTTCCCCTTCCCATTCCTTTCCATACTACCCTCCTCTCCCCACCCGACCCTTCCCCCACTCCCCATCAAAGTTGTAAAGTTCGTTTTTTGACCTAAAGACTTGTATATCTCATTGTTGCAATGGGTCCACCAGTATCACTAGATAAAAGATTAGTTTTTTCCCTTCCCCTACACAAATTATAACAACATCAAATACAGTGAAAGCAGGGGCTATACTGTGGGTGATGGACATACAAAGCAATATAGAAATCATCTTATAAATATGTTAGAAAATATCGCAAGGAAAAATAAACATGGAATCTTTATTTTGTGGTTCATTTCACCTAACACCAAATTCTCTGACCTATTCTGCTCGTCTCAGACATATTCTGGCTATTGCAAATAAGGGAAACCAGGGGAACTATGTTTCTTTGGGACTGGTTACTTCACTTAATATCAATTTTTCCAAGTCTTTCCATTTCCTAACCAATAGGGCAATGTTATTCTTTCTGATGGAGGCATAGAATTCTATTGTGTGTGTATATATATATATATATATATATATATATATATATATATATATCTCGAACATATATATATATCAAACATGTATATACATCGTACATATATATATGATACATATATACATAAATATATGATATATATATGGTATATATATCATATATATGTATGTATATATACCTATACTTATATATAACATATATATACATATATATGTATATAGATAGATATATATATCACATATATATGATATATATAGTAGAAGCATGGATCAATAAAATTTGGTATATATATATATAAAATGTGATATATATATAATATATATATATAGGATCAATAAAATGTGGTATATATATATAAAATGTGATATATATATAATGTGATATATATATATATATATATATATATATATCACAATATATATATATATATATATATCACATTTTATTGATGCATGCATCTACTTAGGGGCATTTGGGTGGGTTCCATATCTTAGCTATGGTAAATAATGGTTCAATAAATATAATTGTCCTGGTAGCTTTAATGTGGTCTTGTTTTTGACCATTTGGGTAAATGCCCAAAAGTTGGATTGCTGGGTCATAGGGTAGCTCTATGTGGAGACTTTTGAGCAGCCTCCATACTACTTTCCAAAGTGGTTGAACAAGTTTACATGCCCACCAACAATGCAATAAATTTCCCTTATGCCCACATCCCCTCTAGCATCTGTTGTTATTAGATTTCTTGATTATAGCCATTCTAACTGGGGTGAGGTGGTATCTCAATGTTGTTTTGATTTGCATTTCTGTTATGACTAGAGATGTTGAGCATTTCTTCATGTGTCTTTCGGCCATCCTTCTTTCAACTTCAGGGAAGTTTCTCTTTAAGTCTTTAGCCCTCTTATTTATTGGGCAGTTGTTTCTTTGAGGATTTGTTTTTGGGGGATTTAATATTTTTGAGTTCCAGGTATATTTTATATATGAGACTTTTGTCTATTTATGGTAGTGAAGAGCTTCTCCCAATCAATGGGCTTTCAACTGATCTTGCTAGCTATGTCCTTTGCCATGCAGAAGCTCTGCAATTTCATGCAATCCCATTCGTCCAACATTTCTTTGATATGTTGTAATCCTGTGTGTCTATTAAGAAAATTTTAGCCTGTGCAAAGGAGACCTACTGTTTCTCCTATTCCATTCTTTAATGTTTTCAGAGTATCTGTTTGACTACGAGGTCTTTGATCCATTTGGAGTTCATTCTGGTTCAGAGATGATATATAAAGATCTAGCTTTATTTTCTACAAGTAGTTAACCAATTTTGCTAGCACCATTTACTGAAGAGGTTGTGTTTCTTCCATTCTAATTTTTTAGCTCCCTTATAGAAGATTAGTTGGCTATAGGTCTATAGGTTCATTTCTGGGTTTTAATTTCTAGTCCATTGGTCTTATGGTCTTTTCTTGTGAGAGTACCAAGCTATTTTAATTACTATAGCTTTGTAGAAGAGTTTGAAATTTGGTATTGATATTCCTCCAGCACTGTCGTTTCCGTTAAATAATCGTTTTTGCTATTCATGGTCTTTTATTGTTCCATATGAATTTTTGGATTGCCTCTTCTTTTTACTAAAAGATTGAGGCTGGAATATTGATAGGCATCATATTGAATTTGTAGATAGCCTTGGGAAGTATTGCCATTTTCACTATGTTGATCTTTCCAATCCAGGAGCATGGGAGTTTTTGCCACTTTGTAAGTTCGGTTTTGATTTCCTTTTTCAGGTTTTTAAATTTTTCATCATAGAGGTCCTTCTTTTCTTTGTTAAGTCCTATGTATTTTATTTTTTGTGGGGCTATTACGAATGGAGTTGCTTTCCTGATTTCAGACCTACTTTTCTCATTGTTGGCATACAGAAAAGTCATTGTTTATTGAGGATTAATTTTATACCCTGCTACTTTGTCAAAGTTTTGAATTAGCATGAATAATTTGGGAATGGGGTCCGTGGTATTCTTTAAATCCAAGTTCATGTCATTTGCAAAGAGGGAGAGCTTCTTCTTTCCCTATTTGGATTCCATTTTATATTTGAATCTTATTGCTGTAGCTAGGCATTCTAATACTAGTTTGAAGAGAAGTGGAGTGAGTGGACATCCTTATCTCATTCATTAGTTAAGAGGAAATACCTTTACTTCTTCACCATTAAGTAAAATGCTGGATGTAGGTTTGTCATATACATCCTTTATTGTATTGTGGAATGTTCCCTGAATTCCTAATTTTTCCAGAACCTTCAGTATAAATGGGTGGTGGATCTTGTCAAATCCTTTTTCTGCATCTGTTGAGGTATCCATGAGGTTCTTATCCTTGCTCTTGTTGATGTAAGTTATTGTATTAATTGATGTGCGTATTTTGAAGCAGCTTTACATCCCTGAAATGAATCCTGTTTGATCATGATGTATGATTTTTTTGGATGAATTGTGAAAGTCGATTGACCAAAATTTTGTTGAGAAGTTTTGCATCAATATTCATCAAAGAAATGGGTCTATAGTTCTCTTTCTTTGATGAGTCTGTGCCTGGTTTGGGGATGAGGTTTATGATGGCTTCATAGAATGAGTTCGGTAGTGAACTTTCTCTTTCAATTTCATTGAAGACTTGGAGGAGTATTGATGTGAGCTCTGCTTTGAAGGCCTTGTAGATTTCCGCTGTAAAACTGTCTGGTCCTGGGCTTTTCTTAGATGGGAGGTCTCTTATTGCTATTTCTATCTCATTGCTTAATATGGGACAGTTAAGATGGTTTAACTCATCTTGGTTTAGTTTCGGCATGTCTGTATTTACTAGGAAACAGTACATTTCTGACAGGGTCTCAAACTTATTAGCATAAAGGTTTGAGAAGTATTCCTTATAGTGTACTGAATCTTGGTTGTTTCTGTGGTGATGTTTCCATTCTCATCTCTGAGTTTATTTATTTGAGTGTGTTCTCTTGTTCTTCTAATAAGATTTGTTAAGGGTCTGTCAATTTGTTAATTTTTCAAAGAACCAACTCTGTTTTGTTGATTCTTTCTATGCTTTTTTGGATTCTAATTCATTTAATTTTGATTTAATTTTAATTATTTCTTTCCATCTACAGGAGTGGGGTTTATCCTGCTGCTCTTTTTCAAGGAGGCTCAGATGTGTCATTAAATTGTTGGTTTCAGATCACTTCAATTTGTTGATGTAGGAACTCAGAGCTATGAACTTGCCTCTGAGTACTGCATTTGCTGTGTCCCAGAGGAGCTGGTAATTTTTGTGTTCATTTTTGTTGAATATTATAAACATTTGAATTTCGTTTATGATCTCTTCCATGACCCACTGGTGATTCAACAGTGTCTTGTTCAACCTCCATGTGTTACATGACTTTCATTGGTGGCTTTTGGTGTTGAGTTCTAATTTTATTCCCTTGTCGTCTGAGAGAATGCAAGGTATAACTTCAATGATTTTGGATTTGGACAAGTTTGCTTTGTGACGTAAATGTGGTCTATTTTGGAAAAAGTTACCTGGGCTGCTGAGAAAACGTGTATTCTGATGCTGCTGGGTGCAATATTCGGTAGATGTCTGTTAAATCTAGGTGATCTATACAGTTTTTTTATATCCATGGTTTCTCTGTTAATTTTTTGCCGAGTTGATATATCTAGTGGGGAGAATGTGTTTTAAAGTCCCCAACAATTAATATCTTTGGATCTATGGGAGATGTGAGAAAAAGTCAAGTTTCTTGGATAATTTTGGGTGCTCTTATGGGAAATAAATAGTTAGAATTGTAATATCCTCCTGAAGGAGAGATCCCTTAATTAGTATATAGCAACCTTCTTTATCTCTTCTCACTAATTTTAATATGAAATGTATTTTATCTAATATTAGGATTGCAACTCCTTCCTCTTTATGAGGCTGTTTGCTTGTTAGATTTTGTCCAGCCTTTCACTTTCAACATGTGTTCCTTTTTATGAGCAAGTTGTGACTCCTGAATGCAGCAGACAGAAGGATCTTTTTTTAAAAATCCAACTAGACAGTTTATGTTGCTTAAGTGTATTGTTAAGTTTGTTAATGTTGGGAGATAGTACTGAGAGATATTTGGGAGTTCCTGCCATTTTATGCACCTTCTTGGGGGCTGCTCCAACTGGGTTCTTCCTACGGTTCTTGGATTCTCAATTTGGGTGCAGTTTCTTAGCCTTTATTATGTTCCTGTTGGTTTTCTCTGTGTAGGACATCTTTAAGTAACTTTTGTAGGGCTGGTTTGGTAGAGATATATTGTTTCACTTTTTCTTTGGTATGGAAAATTTTTATTTGTCCTTCAGTTATGAAGGAGAGTATAGCTGGGTACAGTAATCTTGGTTGATAGTTGTTTGTCTTTAGGGCATGGCCTACATCATTCCAGGCTCTTCTTGCTTTAATTGTCTCTGCTGAGAAATCTGAGGTGATTCTAATTGGTTTCCCTTATAGGTGATTGATCTTTTCTCCTTGACAACTTTAAGGATCTTTTCCTTGGTCTGAATTGATCCTGTGGATATTATAATGTGTAGTTGTGATGTCTTGTTATGGTCTGGTCTATTTGGGGTTCTAAAAGCTTCTTGTATCTGAATAGGCCTATCTTTTTGCATGTTTGTGAAGCTTTCTGCTAAGGTCCTGTGAAACAAATTTCCTAGACCTTCTGTTTCCATGAGCTCCTCTACACCTATTATCCTCAGATTAGGCTTTCTGTTTGTGTCTTCCAAATGTTGAATAGATCTATCATATTTCTTGGATTTGTCTTAGATAGTTGTATGTTCTTCCTCTATAATATATAGGCTGTCTTCAATCCCCGAGTTTCAGACTTGTGCATGGTCTAACCTACTGTCAAGAATTTCTACTTTTTTTTATTTCTTTTCCTTCTAATTGGTCAGCTTTGATGGCTTCAAATTCTTTGTTGGAGCTTTGTTTTAGATCTTGTATGAATTTGTTTACTTCCTTAATTTCGTGTTCAATGTTTATTCTCACAGGACTTAGTTGATTGATTATGGTTTCCTTGGACTCTAATTCCTTCTGTTGGACTCCATTCAACATTCCCTTTCGGGTCTCCCTGACTTTTTTCAGCTGTCTTTTAATAGATTCCATGAATGGCTCTATTTGATATGAAAGTAACACCAGTTTTTTGCTAGTATTTTAAGGCAAGCATCAACCAAAGTCCTGTAGTTGCACAGTCAAAAGTCGACAGATACAATCTATTTCAACAGATACAATCTATTCAACGTAAAACAACAATTTATTAATGGGCTAAGAACAGCAAAGTAGAATTTGACAAACCAGAAATGATTAGTTTTAGGGAGAAAAGGGGAAAAATAGGATTAGAGAGATGTGGATAGGGGAACGGAGAGTGAAATCAACCAAGTCTTAATCTCAAAGGGGAAAATGGATTGAACAGAATGATAGGAGAAAGAGAAGAGAAAATAAAAGAGGCAGGAAAAAATGGAAAAACCAAAATTTAAATTTAAAAAGTGAAACACAAAAATTATTCAAGTTTAAAGAAGTAATATTGAGTGAAGAATGGGAAAAGGATGAGAGGAGAGGAGGAGTAGAAAGGAGATATGAAGAACTAAAAATACTTATAATAAAAATAAAAATAAAAATTAATTATAATATTATCTAGGTATTATGAGATAATATAGTTATTAAGGAATTTAAGCCTAAGAGTTTTTGAAATAAGTAATAAATTTCTGGATTAAGTGTGTAAACAATGTGGAATAAGGTCTAATAATCAATGAAGGGTATGTCTGAGGATGAGCAGAACAGCAATTAAGTCACCCAAAAGAGAATGAAGAGAAGAAAAAGTGAAAAGAATGAGAAAGAAAGAAAGAAAGGAAAAGGATCAAAAGTTCAGTAGAGATAAAATAAAAATACAAAAGTGCACATACATATACACCTAAAATAAAAATTATAAGAGGAATAAAATATTAATAGAAAACAATTTTTTAAAAAATTACAAGTTAATAAAAAGGTACAAAGAAAGGGTTATTTGGCGGGGTGGGGGGGGGTGTTGAATGGGAAGATCCTGTATCTCCCTTGTGTCTATAACTAGTCTCTTGGTGGAGTCTCTGGTCTACTTGTGGTATTTGGTTTTCCTGTGGCTTGATTGGTTTCTTAAGTTAGTTTGTTTGGGCAGGCAGAAAAATGGTCCGCTTTACCCAGAATTTTGTGACCCTCCTCCCAGGCTAGTTCAGTGGGAGGGAGATCTGCTTTGTTTCTTACAAAAGAGGGAGTTGGCTGTTTCCTCTTGTTTGGAGATGCTGTGATGAGCCTAGGTTCTGGGTAGAGTTGAGGCCTTTCAGCAAACAATAGCTTTTCCCTGAGGGGCTACCTTCTGAGACACTGACAGAGCCCAGCATGGAGTAATTCTCAGGGTTTATGTTTACTGAATTTCAATTGATTATCTAGGCTGCTATAGGGAGGAGAACCCTCTGGCTCTGTTTACCCAGTGAAGAAAGACATTCCTCTGGGGGCAGAGTTTTCACTGCCTGGGCTGGGTGACTTTCTCCTGGGTGGAGCTGAGCCTGGCAGGTCAGGTCAGGTTCCTGTGACCTGCTAAATGACTCTTGTTTTCCTCCAAGGCCAGGGTTGGAGCTATATTCTGAGCCTTTGCCAGTATCAAAGATGGAGATCTCAGATAGTGGCACAGTGGGGAGAAGGAGGGAGAGGGGTGACCTTGCCTCCTCTGCTCCCTGAGAAGGTGTTATTATGTCAGGGTTCTACTCATGCCAGTGTATTGGTTCTTGAGTCGTCTCTGGTCTGTGATCTGCAGGATAAAGATACCTGCTCCTTGTCAATTCTTGCTGGTTTTGGGTAGAATCCGATCACTTGCTGTGTCTGGCACATTTGTCCAGGACTCTCTGTGTTGTAGGTATGGCAGAAACAGCCACTGCTACCGCTGCTGACACCACAGCCACAGCTACCGACAATTGCTCAGATCTGTTTCCTTTCCTGGATTTTCCCTTTCTGGCAAAACTCTCTGTACTGGGATGGCACACTTGGTGTAATTCTCCCACCTAGGACTGTTCACTGGAACACTAAAACTGCTTTCTAGGTGAGAGCTTGTTTAGCCTCCAGGTTCTCCTCTGCCATCTTCCCGGAACTACTCTTTTTTTTCTCTACAGTATATTTTTTGTTTTGGAACAAGTGTCAGGGATTGTCCAACCATTCAAAAGGAAGCTTATTCCATTAATTTATTAGAAAAGGAATGCAGCCTGCCTGCCTCTCAAGGCAATTTTGAGTATAATGTTAATCTGATAATTCACATCATTGAATTTTCAAAGTCGTTTTGATAATTTTTTGTTAAACTATTCATTAAAGAGGTTCCAAATATCAAGAATAAAAACAATGTTTTGCTTTCTAAGAATGTTTTAAAAGCTAGTAATTCAATAAAACACATTCTATTCTTCCAAGATTCCATGGTGAAGAATTTCTCTTTTATCGTAGCCCTTACCAGTGACCCCCCTCCCTTCAAACTTGCAGCTTTATTCAGTTTTCTTGTTCCCGCTTTCATTTTGGTACTAGCACGAATAATCTCCGTGTAGTATTTGACAATGAAATTCCATTTGTTGTTAGATAGCTCAATACATATTGCCAAAAGCAGACCCATGGGCATATCATAGAGCATAAACTATTGAATATCATTAACGTGATCCTATTCAACTAGTCCATCAATTAATATAAATACCACATAAATGTGCATCTTCATATAATTTTTAAAATGCAATGTAGTTACATATCATATGTGATAAAATAATTCAGACTACTAGTAGAAGAGAGTAAGCTCAATCTTTTGCATCGTTCCCAATGCTATTTGTAAAATTTTCTTTCTCATTAACTTTCACTGCAGGGCCTTCTTTTCCTAGCAATAAGTTATGTCATGTCCTTGGATTTTTGTCAACTTTGAGTAAGCTGTTTTCTTTCCACCACCAGTTAGTCCCTCGCGTTAAAAACCTGAGGAATAACTTGTCCCAATATGCCTGCAAGAGGAGTATCCAAGTCAACTCTCTGTGCCCACTATTCCCTTACTTTGTTTGGGAATGGGGTATCAGAGACCGGTGAGACAGGGGTGTCAGGGTTCAGGTGGCTGGAACCATGGTGTTATGAATTATGGGTAGCAGAAAAGAGTAGTAGAGACTAGGATACCAGGTAAAGGTTAATTGTGACTGTAATTGCTGAGTTCCAGTGTTAGGAAATTGGTTAGCAGCAACAGCTTTGCAGGGGTTGGGGTAGCTAACACAGGTATCCAGAACTGTTTAGCAGGGACAAGTAAGCATAGACAAAGTGAAATAGTAAAAGTTGTGAAGGATTGTGGGGCACAATCAGGGTAACAAGGTCATGGGTTTGTAAACTGGATAGCCAGTACTATGGTAGAAGCAATTGGCATGGTGGCCTGATGTGGTGTAGAACTCTGGGTTTTCCTGTCCAGTTTTGGCTGTTAGATCTTTAGGGAAACTACCTCTAGCAGCTCATTATCAGCTTGTGTTCAGGCACGTGCCATACATAAATGTCTACTCCAAGTAGATTGCATTCTTTGACATCAGCTATTGGATCTTTGCTCTAAGCATCCTGAGAGACCACACTCCACAATGCTACAGAACAGGCTCCACATAGTGAGCTGCAATCACCGCATACAACTCTTGCTGCTCCTCTCAAGTGTCAATTATAATGGTAGCAAGGGATCTGAGATGTGCTCAGCAGCAGTGCTCTGAAAAGCTACCAATTCTTACCATGGCAATTTGGGAGCTCCCTAGAAATGGGCAAGAGCACTTGCTGATGTTCTTCCAACTACTCTCTGTGGCTCTGCACAACCAGTTTGTTGTACCTCAGATGGAATACTTTGATGTCTAGGTGGCATCAAACTTGCTCTATCTTCTCTCTCTAGGTGCTCTTCTGTTTCAGCTGCCTCTCCATTTCCCTCCAGTTAGCTCACTTCATCTCCACATCTTTTGAATTGTGCTTCATATCAACCTGTGGCTTTCACACCAAACCCTTCCACTTTCTCATCTACCTCTCTAGCTGTCAATATGGTACAACAAGCTAACTTCTGTATCTGTTTATCAAGATTTGAGCTGGAATCCAAGATGGTACTAGCTAACTGATAACATGGGGAGCTTCTTAAATACTCTGCTGCCATTCACTGCTCATTGAGAAAGATGCAAATGTGTTCTGGTCAGTCTCTCCTCCATTTCTGGTTCACAGCATAAAGTGAATTCACAATGGAGCTACCAGACAGCTGCTATGTCAACAAGTGACAAAACCAAAGATAATTTATTGAGGGGATACTTACCAAGTGTAGTAGGATAAATGCACATATTTGTAGGATATTACAAAGAGCTTTCATCAAACTGGTTATTTTATGCTCAAAATGGCAGACCAGTGTTAATCTCTCCCCGAGATCTTCCTGTTGTGAAGGCCCTGAGGACTCCTACATACAACTCAGACCTAATGACATGGGTGAATAAAAAAGTAGGTGAGTATGGATTAGTATTTTGAAGGTATGGTAAGATGTTGTCTTGTCATGACCAAGATGAAATAAATGTCTTTATGTCCTTTCTCTGACCTTCATCATATCTCTTTATTTGGCATAATTGGCAGATTTCTTAGTGTGTCATCTTCTCCTGTTAGTTCAGTGCACAAGTTAAAACATTAAGCATGCCAAACCATGGGTTTCCATTGTCCTAGTAGATGTTTTGCCTTCTAGGACCTTCCTTCCAGGTAACTCTCTGTTTAGCATATTGAACAATGTCCCAATCAATGAAATCATTTTGAGCCTAGGAGAAAATCTCCATTTGTAAAGCAGTACACATAAGAAGGAGATGATGCCCCACACTCAAGTGCTCCAGGAGAACAGAGTGTAAGGGTGTCTATACAGTTGGGAAATAGGATTCTGAGGGGTGGGAATGGATAAGTTTAGATAGCAAACTTAGAAGTAATTATAAGTTTCTGAATTTCTAACCTTATTTCTTTCTGCCCCTCAGATCCAGTTCAGGAGGTGGTGGAATGTTTATGATCACAAAAAGGAGTTTTTAATCCCAGACCCAAACTCTAAGTGTTCTTGTTACATCTTCCCACCTGCCCCTGATGTAAATTGTCAGAAGAGCAAAGGGGAAGGGATCCCCCTGCTCAGGAATAGAAATGGAGCATACAAGTAACTGCAGTCTCTGACTTTCTATTTTGAAGATAAGATAAAAGGCAGTTTGAGTTTCTACAAAATCAGTTTCTAGGCTCTATGCTTCCTTCAGAACTTCTTTCTCTCCTTCTATGTTTGACAGCAACAGTTAATAAAGTGCTTATGTCTCTTTGGGGCAATCCTTCTCTTCACACAATGCTTAAAGTAGACAATAGGTGGAAGCTGCCATTAAATTAAAAAAAAAAAACATGAAATAGCACACAGTGAGTGCTTTCCCTGAATTCCTGGACCTAACAAGTTACCGATTCTGAAGAGAACATTATTATTGGTACGTACTAACAACCTCCACTGAATGGTGAGCTTAGGACACTTTTCCCATGACAGGTTCTGTCCAGGTTATTAGGATGGCTGAGTTCTACTGCATCAATGAGCTTACAGACCATGCAAGACAGAAAAGTCTAAGAGATTGAGATCCCAAAAAGAAACTGGACCAACAAGAGAAAACTTATCATTGCTGAAAAAGTGGGAAGACTTAACTAGGAGAATGTTCCTCTGAATACAGATATGGATATAATTATAACAAAGTTCTAAGTTGTGGCTCATCAGTAGAAACTATCAAGTCAAACCTCACTAAAGCAAAAAATAAAACTTATAAAATTAAAAAAATCTATTTGGATTTCAGTACTAACATCTGTTTTAAGGAGTGTGATTGTGGTGTGTGTGTGTGTGTGTGTGTGTGTGTGTGTGTGTGGTGTCTGAGATTATGTATGGGACAGCATTAGTTCTTAAAACCCATCATTTTGTCAATATTCTTTAGGTTTCCCATTCAAGTCTGATGGCATTCTAGCTCTACCATGTTAAACACACAATTCTCGCTTTCTTCTGGTTAAATGGAGATAAACATGTAATGGATATGTCAACCTGGGTTGGTTTCAAACTATGATCTTCAGATCTTACTCTCTGGAGTAGGTAGTGTATAAGAGTGAGCCACTATGTTCAGCCCAGTATTTCAGTGACTTATATAATCTTTCTGAATCTCAGTTCTTCCTGTGTGGAAAGTGAAACGAATTACTGTGTGGACCTTAGAATCAGGTGGGAGTTATGACTGGGTGTAGAAAGTATACGTGTTTGGGATGTGTGTACAAAGCCTGACACGCTCATAAAACTACTGATGCTTATATTGAAATGTATTCCAGGAATTGGAAACAAGAGGGATTTTTCTGTTCTAGTTTATCCATTTATGGCATTGAAGGAGCCAGAGATATTCAAGGAGAACAGGCAAACAAATGCAGTACTTGTACACTGTAGATACTGTGTTCACAACGAGCTATAACACTGTGGACAGGGACAGGAGGGATGGGATTGTCAAACAAGAAATGAACTCATTACCTGACTTACAAAATTGTTATCTTTTTATTTTATTTTATTTTATTTTATTTGTGAACATACTGTACAGAGGGGTTACAATTACATGGGCAGGATAATGCATACATTTCTTACCAAGCATTGCAGCCTCCTCCTTTGTTTACCCTTCACCTCCCTTCCCAGCCTCCCCCCTCCCCCCACCCAATCCTTCCCCCCTCCCCCCAACGACATTGTAAAGCTCGTTTTTGACATGGCAATTTGTACTTCTCATTGTTGCAACAGGTCCACCTGAATCCTTAAACGAATTGTTTTTCCCCATCTCCTCTACAAGTTATACTGACATCAAATATACTGAAATTAATGTGCTTGAGTATGAGTTTTATTTATTTAATTTGCTGATGATAGTGAAATGTCGTTGTCCTTTAGCTCTTCAGCTCCAAACTAGTACTCTACCACTTGAGCCAAAGTACCTCTTCTAGCTGTTTCTGCTTAGGTGGTGCTGTGGAATCAAACCTAGGGTCTCGTGCATTCAAGATAATCTGTCTACCACTGATCCACCTTCTCAGCCCCCATAAGTGATATTTTTTGCAAGGGTCTATCAAACAAATCTATTGAGCAAATGTATTCATTTGCCACTAGACATAATCAAAATTTATGAATTATCTGATATTTTAATGAATAAAACTGCTATCATTGTTACTAGGAATTGTTTGTCTCCCCATGCTGCAAACATGGAGGAGGTATTTTAAACTAAAACTACAAAAGTAATTTTAAGGTCTTGGTGCTAACAAAACTGTCCAGGTGTTATTACACTAAACAGAGAATTCAAAATGAGTTTTCTTCATAAATACAGAGATTAAAGGACATATAATCCTTTATAATCCTTATTTCAAAATGCAAATTAAAGGGAAAATCAGTCAGGAGGTAAAATTTATATTGAATGTTAATTTTTGAAGAGGAAAAGAAGATCTTAGATGGCAGACTAAAAACACTATCAGAGCCCTTTATGCTGAATTATAAAAAAAAGAAGCTTTAATTGAAAAATTGAGCTGGAATGTGCACATCAGGCAAAGGCAAGCAATCAGAGCATAGCACCAACAAAGAAACGCCATAATGTATATCTCAGAAAAAGGAAACAAGTACAGACCAGGGCTCAACATCCTTATCCATGATTTCAATGATACACATATACCCCCCTACACACAGATGCACACTCACACACTTACACACACACACAAACACACACGAATACACAAGAAAGTATGCAACAGCTCAACCTAATCACTTCCATTCAACATGAATCAAAGGTCTTCCTGTAATATTTGAAACTTTAAAAGTTTCAAGTCTTGTAAGTAATTGATAACAGATGCATAAGCAAGTATTTTCTGAATAGACTCTGCTATAGAAATGAGAGTTCATGATGGTTATAACTACTTAAACATCTTTGAATCTCAAAAGAATTAAACAAGAGACAATCTGAATTTTGGAACTATATTTCTACCAGCTATTCTTCAAAGGCTTAATAAGAGGTTACAAAATCCAAAATTGAATACCAAATTAATACAACTAATACTTGTGTAAGTGAAGTGAAAAACACTTCTCAGTGACCTATGCTGCCTCAATTTGTAAGCCTGCTCCTCATTGTGGAACCTTTGATTCTGCTGGGCCAGGCCCACAGTTGTCTTCCCCAGAGCAGTAGCCTTGCTTGGGTTGGCACTGGGAGCTGTGTGGAGAGGAGGGGAGGCCTCGGGGGAGGCCGAGCTGGGGTTGGGGATGGGGGTAGTAGGGAGAGTACGGGAGGCCCTGGCAGAGGCTGATGAAGGGAGGAAGGAGGCAGTAGGCCAATGGCTCAGGAAGCAGCAGCCCCAAATGCAGCTGGGTTCTGGGGAGTGTCTGTGAGGTGCAGAGTTTGGCCCCTGGGGCCTCATGGCTGGGTGAGGAGAGGAAGGAGTCTCAAATCCCACCCAAACAGACAATGAGAAATGAGACAACCAGTGGTTGAAGAATTTCAAGAAAAAAGGCAGGTACTTGTAGGTAAACTCTGGGGGTGAGGAGGGCAGTAGTGCTGAGCCAGTGGTAGTCATGCCTCTCTGGAGGCCCTTGATGTGAGTGAGGGCCTGCTCTGCTGTGCACTAGGCCTCACTCTTGCCTTGAAGCAGGTACCAGGAATTGCAGGCACAGCCTCAGGTTACCCCACAGAGCTGGCCTGCCATGAGTCCTGGGGACCGGGCAGCTGCTGGGAGGTTATGTGGAGCAGGGCAGAGGAAGAAAGGCTGGTGGGTACTGCTCCACCCTAGCCAGGCACAGGGCCACTGGGGAAATTCTGGCTCTGGATCAGGACCAGGGACTGCCCCCCCAGACAAGTGGCCTCTGGGGACTTGCATGGTGGCTGTTATGTGTGGGCTGGGAAATTCCTTAGCATGGTCAAGGTGTCTCCACGGATAGGCACATTTACTCCTGTGCCCCTCCTATCTTCTGGATTCCCACTTTCCTCCTGCCTCGTGCCATTTCCAACTATAAGAGTAAAGTTCTCCAGCCTCTAAGAGGCCATCCCGGAGATGCTTACAGGGCTTCCCACGTCTGGTTCACCATGCATGCAGGGCTCATAGGGTGTCATCCTCCAGGCAAAGGGTACCACAATTTCAGTTTGGAAGAGGGAAAAACTTCATTGCCCCAGATACAGCTGCCCTTGGGGTTCTCTGTGTACACTAGTCTTGTGCTGAGATAATGATCCCCAAAGACCACCAAGGAGCCATTTCTGATGTGAGCACACGAAGGTCATTTATTGCAAGCTCGAGCCTGGACTCAAAATTGTCAGCATCGCAGTGGGTCAGAGTTGCGACCTCCAAACCTTCAGTTAACAGGGTTTTTATAGGGCATAGGGCTGAGGTAAGTTGGTTCATAGCTTGTCAGTTACATGATTGGTTGACATTTAATGAGATAATATTGTAACAATCTTATTGGCTAACATGTGCAGGCTTAGCAGTATGAAGCAAATTATGTTAACTATGGAATCTTAAGAAACATCTGTAGCTTTAGGCACCTTCCTGTCATCCTCTGATGGCTATTGGTAGAGGAGTTACGGGAAGAAGGTTATTGGGACATTTCATGGTTTTTCCAGGAAACTGAGTACTAACATTCGGTAAAAGTTTTTGCAATAGGTACTTTCAGTAAATGCCTTCACAATGGATACTTTCAGTATAGACCTTCAAAATGGGCAAAGTCCAGAATGGCTATACTTTGGCTAAGGTCTCTCACTAGGGGTGTGTGAGTGTGTGTGTGTGTGTGTGTGTGTGTGTGTGTGTGTGTGTTTGTGTGTGTGTTTGGTGTGAGAGAGTCAGACACAGCTGAGGTTTGGTGTAAAACACTTCTTCCCTTCAGCCTTGAGTTTTGGTATCTAGTGGTTGTTCCCCCTCCCGAATTCTGAACTCTAAATTTGTTCTTCTATATACTTTTATCCTTAGATCTTCTTAATATTCAGATTCCTAATATCTGCTGTGACCTTCAGAATTTGCTTCATAAAGGGGATGCCTTTCTTCTAACTTTTATGAAGCCCTTTGCTCTATTTAAATGCAGGATGTGCTGTGTTAGTGGTTTTACTTAGCCCAGACTATGTGGCCCAGGCTGTGACTGCTAGTTCTGAGATTAGTTTAGGCTAATATGAAATACTATCATTTCAATCTATCTAGTGAAAAAAGTTCAGCATCTTTATTGAAACAATTTCCTGGCTGTAAAACCAACAAAAAAAATTCCAGTGGTATAAATGTACAATCTGTTGATTTTAGTTAATTGTGCACCACAGCAATGAAAAAATTCTTCTTACTAAAGTGAGTATTTAGAACGTGAAAAAACCAAATATTATAGAACTTAAAAACTGATAAAATACCAAAAGTAAAAGAAAGACACTGATCAGGAATGCAGTACAAATGTAAGTGTTTAATAAATAAATGAAATATTTGAGATTCTTATCCACATAGGAAATACAAAGGAAAATAAATAGGAAAGTCACTGAAATCCCATCTTACACACCAGAATAACTATCACCATTCGAATAAATAAACATCTGGAGAGGTTGAAATAAATCAAGAACTGTATTTGGTTTTGTGGTATTATGCAACCCATATGGAGATCATAATGGAAGTTTAGACAATACCAAAAAGACACATGTGTTGATGACTTTTATTGAAACCTTGATACATAAAGAAGGAATATAAATCAACATCAACATCCATGTGCATGGCAGCAAGAAAGAAAGCTGTGCAATCAACTTAGATGCACAAAAAAGAGGGAATAAAGAAATGTGCTATTCATAACTATAAACATGTTCTAGTATATAAGAGAAGTGAATTTCTCCAATATCACTGCTAAATATTTTTGGATATACACCTAATCCTAATTTCACAGGTTTTGTGGCTTCGTGTTTTTCTTTAAAAGGGACCTCCATATTGATTTTTAGAGGAGTTACAACAGCTTGAAGATATCCTATAATATGTGGATATTAGAAGAAATTTAAATATATCAATGAACACATAAAGGACCATCATATACAGTTTGTAATTTGATCCAATTTTAAGAAGGCAACAGTTGGGGGACAAGACAATTTTAGAAGCTTAATAACAAAAACACAGACATGGAAAAATTTTTAAAAAATGTGCAACTGATTAGTGCTAATACTAACAAAATATTTTCCTCAAGTTTTAAAAATGAAACAATTAAAATAATACTTAATAACTTCAAATAAGTATGCCATGGAAGAAAATGTACCATAGACATATGTTTCCCATAATTTGTTTTAATTTATAACAAATGGACACAGGTCTCATGGTTTCCCTTATTTGCAATATCTAGTATATGTATGAGTCAAACGGAAAAGGTCAGATAATGTGATGTTAGGAAAATGAACCCTTAGATATGTATTTTAATGTTTTTTTTCTTTCATGCATGTGTTTCTAATGCATTTATAAGATTATTTCTTTGTTGCTTTGTATGTCCCTCCCCCACAGTATTCCCCCGCTTTCACTATATTTGATGTCAGTATAACTTGTGGAGGAGATGGGGAAAAACAAGATGTTTAAGGATTCAGGTGGACCTGTTGCAACAATGAGAAGTACAAGTTGTCATGTCAAAAATGAGCTTTACAACGTCGGTGCGGGGGAGGGGGGGTTGGGAGGGAGGGGAAGGATTGGGTGTGGGGGAGGGGGGAGGCTGGGAAGGGAGGTGAAGGGTAAACAAAGGAGGAGGCTGCAATGCTTGGTAAGAAATGTATGCATTATCCTGCCCATGTAATTGTAACCCCTCTGTACAGTATGTTCACAAATAAAATTTAAAAAATTAAAAATAGGAAAAAAAAGAAAATGTGATTACATGTCTGAAGATGATAACACATTCAAGTATCATTTATTGAATCCAGCAAAGAAAAGTAACAGAGAAGTAGAAAGTAAGAACAACCTGGGGCATGGATGAAGATACTCAGTAGAATTTTGTGAGGAAAAAATGTGCTCCATTTTGCTCATCAACGTTGAGCTAGGACAGCTACCTTTTGACAGAGCACTTGTAATGTAGTCAGAGCAGTGGAGTTACGAATTTAGGCAGTAATTTATTACTTTTATTCCCTAATCTTATGATGTGATTCCCAAATGATATGAGTGATCGTAGATTTTCTGAGCCCTTTTTCACCCAAATTTTCTAATTCCTTCCCCTGCTAGTAATTCTTCTGCTATTCTCATTTCTCCTTGTTTCTGAACTCAACTCCTGTGACCTTTTGGTTCATGAGAAAGAGCTAAAGAAATATGAGGATGGTCTGGAATCTGAGGAACATCCAGTCCAGCTTGGAGGATCTGGTAAAAGACCTCCACCTGGGACTCAGAATCAGGTATTAATTGACCTCTTTGGAAATAGAGAAACTCAATCCCTCAGGCAGGATTCATCATTCCTTGACTTCTTTGAAGAGATTTGGTACTACGACACAATTCAGAGAATGAGCTTTCCCACCACTCACCACAGCTTTGTCAGGAGGAATAGGTTCAGAACTTAAAGTGACCGCAGTTCTCACAGGGCCAGTCAGAAACCAAGAGATCACATTTTCCTCCTCATCAGGCACCTTCTGGTAGGAACAGAGTCTGGGCAAAGTCTAAGATGGAGATAAAGTGAGACTGGGCCTAAGGAGTACACAAAAGAATGACCCTCTCTGACTAAAAGTGAGTTGTGCAGTGAGACATGACAACTTCCTTTATATATGAAAATTCACTAGGTGTATTATCTCACTGCCATTGTGAGGGAGGTCAGTTTCCCCAAAGAAGTTGTTAAATGTTGTGTCTACCAGTTTGCTCTCTAGGCTATTGTCTCTCCCACCCATTCCCATGCCAAGAATGCATTGCTTCTTTCAGGCACTCAACTACTTGTCCTGAATCCTAAGCAGGAATACTGTAGGCTATACTTTGGCTAACCTCTTGCATTGGAGGTAGAAAAGGCCCAGGCTCTGCACATGCCAAGAGGTAGAAATGGTGAGTATAAGCTCAGATTGGAACTGAACAACAATCATATTGAAAAAAAAATAAATGAAATTAATGGTTGAGTAATTTAGGGTGGATAGCCACTAAATTTAGGTAATTATTAGTAACACATATACAATCATGGATTAGGAAGAAAACAGTGAAGTAGGTTCAAGATAACATGGAAAAGACACATAATAGCCATAACAGGAGATGAGAGTGTGAAGGAACTGTTAGCATAGGTCCATTTACTATCTGAGGAGTGACCTTGGTTAGGAGGCTTTTAGAATAATATCTAAAAGAGACAGACTTGCTGGGCACTAGTTGCTCACACCTGTAATCCTAGGTACCCAGGAGAGTGAGATCTGAGTATTACGATTCAAAGCAAGCCCAGGCAGAAAAAGCCAGAATTAGTCCTGTGGCTCAAGTGGTAGAGCACTAGCCTGGAGCTCAGGGACACTATCTAGGCCCTGAGTTCAAGCTTCATGATCATCAAAACAACAACAACAACACAATAATGACAAAAAGAAATAAAAGAAGGACTTAAAGATATGCGATGGAATGATGATCCTGTGTAACTGTCTAGGGAACATAAAAGGAGACAAAATTTGGAGCAAAATGATACCTATTCTTACTAATCAAGGATGCATAGCAAATGCCAAATTCCTCTTCTGAGAAAATTCCAAACCTGGGCTAGGAACATGGCTCATTGGTTGAGTGCTTGCCTTGCAGGCTTGACTCCCTGGGTTCAATTCCTCAGCCAGAAGTGGTGCTATGGCTAGAGTGGTAGAGCATTAGCCTTCAGGTGAAGAGGAGAGGGACAGGACCCAGGCCCAGAGTTCAGGCCCCATGACCTGCCAAAAAAAAAAACCCAAAAACAAAAAAAAGCTTCCAAACTTATTTTTTCTCATAAATGAGGAGAGTTTTTTTTTTTAACAAGAATTCTTATCTAGTTCAAGGTCATCAGAACTTCAGTAGAGTTTTCCTGTTGAGATATAATGCACCAACTCTGCGGAACTTAATCATGACTAGGAAAGTATGGACACTAATGTGTTTATTATAATTTTCCTTATAAATATATAATTCTGTCAGATATTATATATAATATATACTGTAAAATATATTATACATTATATAGTATAATAAATATATTCTAATATAACATATATTATATATTAACAAACTTCCTAATTTTAGAGTTAGGAACAAGCAACATATTGAAAGACAAATGATTGAATCTCTGAGTAATTTCTGTACCACTGGACAATTCCAGGTTTCATTCTTATTACCCAAAGAGCAACATAAGCAAGCAGTGCCCATGGAGGTGGTTCTCTGGATTCTGGAAACTGTGATCTGCATATATACATGTATATATATATATATATGTATATATATATATATATATATATATACATATATATATATACATATACATGTATATATGAAATATTGTTTTATACTAATGAATGTGTAAAACTATAGCCACAGATAATTAAGTCAACATCTATGTGCACACACACTCAATCACTTTCAAGTATAAGAATTTCTTTTCGGGCTGGGAAGATGGCTCAGTGGTAAAGTGCTTGCCTTGCATGCATGAGGCCCTGGGTTCAATTCCTCAGCACCACATAAGCAAAAAGAAAAAAGCCAGAAGTGGTGCAGTGGCTCAAGTGGTAGAGCACTAGCCTTGAGCAGAAAAGTCGAGGGACAGCACCCAGGCCCAGAGTTCAGGCCCCATGACCGGACCCCCCCACAAAAAAAGAATGTCTTTTCTATGTTCCGTATGCACCTACACAGAGAGTACATGAGTTGCCCTTGAATTGTCCTGGTAGTTATTTATCTGGCTACTGTAGCTTCACATCCTTTGTTCTCTTAGTAGCCAGATGTCATGTGTTCAACAACAATACTTGTTACAGGCAAAAGTATCTACCCTGACACACATAGGAACTTGGATTTCAGAAATGCCACAAATAATTGGGAGGTACAGCAGTACTTATCAAAATTAAATAGATTACATATTTATTAGAAAGTTTGTCAGAAAAATAAACTTCAGTGCAGGATGAAACACTTGAAGAAAATTACAGTTGAAATTACATATAGCTAGATGCTAGTAGCTCATGCTGGTAATCTTGGCTAATCTGGAGGCTGATATCTGAGAATCAGTTCAAAGCCATCTTGGGCAGAAAAGTTGCCATGAGACACTTATCTCCAGTTACTCAATCAAGACTAAAATTGATACTGTGGCTCAATGTTGTAGAGAGATAACCTTGAGCCAAAGACCTCAGGAACAGTGCCATGGACCCAAGTTCAAACTCTGCAATAGACAATAAATAAAAATAAAAAATAAATTACATATAATTTATTATCAACTCTGTACAAGGAAAATAGGATATGACACATGGCAACATATGACTTTAAGTTACAAAGTTCCAAAGCATTTCCCCACTCTTGAGAACTAGGAGTAATCCACATTGAAAAAAATAAAAACATGAATGATTTATCAAAACATACTATATGTTATACGAAGGAAATGCAATAAACATGCATTTCGCAATTTAGTAACATCATATAGTATAAAGAATCTGATTAACTGAGTCATAAAAATCAATACAATGGAGATAAAACATCCAATATATCAGGGTCAAATTAGCAGAATACTTTCCATCTATGATGGCTGTTCTGTAAATTATCCAGCCCTATCCATCCCACAATTGCAGAAGGCTCCTCCTGAGAATGGCCAGAAACCTGTCTACTATGAGTGCTCAATGCAGACCTGGTCCCATTCTCTATTATTTGGGCAAGTGATTGAATATCTGAAAACTTGCCAAAGGCACAATTTGGGAATGGCTTCCAGTAACAACATTTTAGTTCTCAGAAAAAAAGGGAAATTGAAGACAGTGGGAAAATGTACCAGATCCTGGAAAGATTTCTATCATTGTGCTAAAACTGTACCCTTCTACTGACACTTGAACAAACTGCAGCAATTGTCACTCCAACCACATGTCCAAAAGATAGCTTTCCAAATATTGACCTGTTTTCACGTTGGCAAATCAAGACACTCTATTGTGGTCCTGTTTTACTTAACCTATCTGCTATAGTTTGCCCAAGAGATAGTTGACCTTACCAATTTCTTAAATTTTAGGTCATCACATAAACACTTCATAACCCTTAAACATTAAAAATACCTATCCATAGAAGTCTGCATTACATTACACACTTATTACTGTTTTTCTTCATTTGCCATGTTGTACATATTTGTGTATCCCATGGCTTAGTTCTGTAATCTTCCTTCTCATGAGTGTTACCACTGAGTACAGGTAATTATTTCGTTTTTTTTTCTCCAGCTCTGTTCTTTCTTTAATTCAATTCCTTAATAGCATCATGTCTACTGACAACTCCTAGCTATTGATTTTAACAAATTCAAAAGAGTCCAAAGTGAGCTTTGATTGTATCCCTCATTACTATTTGATTAATTGATAACTCTTCCAGTTGCCTTGTCAAAATATCTTGTAGTCATTTCAGACTTACCTACTATTTCACACCTCATATGTAATGTATGAGCAGGTTTTGACAAATTAACTCACATAATATTTTAGGAACCATAAATATATAGTATATGAATATTAATACTATGACTTAAATTCGTGGCCTTGGTTGTTTTTTTTTTTTACTTTTCTTTTGTGCTCAGGTTGTCAGTCTTCCATTTGAGCCACAGCTCCACTTTTAGCTTTTTGGTTCTTAGTTGAAGATAAATGTCTCACGGTCCATTTACCTGGTCTAGCTTGAAACTACGATCTTCTGTTTTCAGCCTTATAAATAGCTAGATTTAAAGGTGTACACCAATAAAACCATCCCTATTATATTTGAATTAAAAATAAGTTCAAAGAACGAATATTTGTAGTATTTTCAAATCAATATGTTTTCATTTACACACTGTCTTAAGAGGTTTTTGTTATTACAGCTCACTTATCAAGAAAGGAAAGGAAAAATTCATAACCAAAGAACCTTTGTATGTACCAATGCTGAAGCCTGCTAGCCACAATTTCTTTGCTGGGAAATAACAAAGGATAATATTGTCTACAGGTAAAGCAAGAGAAAAAGCTCTTCACTGAAGTTGCTGAAAGACTGATAAGGATTAGGACAAGCAACTTTATCCAGAAAGTATCACAAAGTGTTTGCTGTGGATAAGTGTAGCCAATCTTAGAGGATGTTCATAATGATGAGGAGAATATTTGATTACAGAGGTGTGCTTTCTTGAAGATATCTATTTATAACATAGTTTGTGTACTGTTAAAAATGAGACAGTTATGATAGGGATATTGTCATTTCTTATATCCTTCACAGTATAATATTAAAACCAGTTTTATACATATAGTATTTATAGTAATTATAGACTATCACTAATTATGCATATATTATAAATATATCATTTATATGTTATGTAATATAGTATATTACATATATTATGCACACATAATTTAATTTTTCTACTTGTCTGTCCAGGAATTAAACTAGCAATATCTTTGAAAATGGATAATAAAGTAGGGTCCTTACAATTTCGATTGTAACATAGAGTTTTACTCAATTAGTAGTTATTTATTCTGAATTGGTTTAGAAATGGAATAACAGAATATAATTGAGCATTCAAAAATAATTATGTAAGAATATGCCAAGGATGGGGTTAAAAATCTATAACCTGACTCATGTATGTAATTACTGCTACTTAGGGGCTGAGATCTGAAGATAGCTATATGAAGCCAGTCTGAGAGAAATGGCTCAGGGACAAAACCAGTCTCAGTAATGGCACAAAAATAAATTATGTGACAAAAACATACATATATGTTTATTTACATAAAGTTGTCATTCCTTGTATCCTTCACAGTATAATACTAAAATGTTTTATACATATATTATTTATAGTAGTCGTAGAATATTAGTAATGATACATATATATGTATATATATGATATATAAATATATAATTTCTATGTTATGTAATAAGATACATTACATATATTATGCACACCTAATTTATACTGATAACACTAATATCCATTAAATTGATATATGTTTTAGAATAGGGAATAGATTTTTTTTGGTACAACAAGGAAGTAAGTAGACACAAAAATTATTCCTTTTGGATTGTATATCCATAACAATCTATTCACTGTGTATTGAGGGTACTGATTGATAAAAGCCTGTGTTCGTCAGCACAGGTGTCTTTGATACCAGGAATAATAAACAGTGGAAGCTGAATGATGTTCATTCAGGTATTTCTTTAGAAATTAAACTGATCTTCCTTTGATATAAAGATCACTTGTGCTGTCATTATCCACACCCTTTTCATTTAAAAATATTTATATTCTGTATCAATGTTATTTATCTCATAACCATAATTAGGAAGATAATTTGGATTCATCTGCTCCATAGCTCTTGAAAAGTAATGAATGTGACACAGAATATCCTCAGATGTGGATGGTGGAATTCTGGATTTGAATTATGGGTCTCAACTGATCAGTCTTAGCAACTTGGGAAATTTGTTTGGGCTTCTTTCCTACTTTTGTTTTTAATAAAAAACTTAATGTATTTCCTAACTTGAAGAACACTCATGAGCACTTAAATTACCCTAATGCAGGTTCAGTGCGTGGAATGGTGTCTGCACATTGTGTAGTAGGTCCCCAAGAAGTCAGCTTCCATCAACATGGTCACAGCATCCTTCCTGAAGGACTTAAGAAATATATACCCAATTGATGTTAATATCTTTGAAAATTTGTCTTTACACTAAAAAAAGTCTTGTCCTCATATGAAACAATGAAAGCAATATTAGGGTTGTCCTGTGGCTTTTATTATGAAGGAGTTTTGCCTAAATTCATTCTTACTCTATTAGTGGTAGCAGTGACATTCTTTAGTGCTACCCTTCATATTTCTAGTTCTGTGTTCCAGTTGGAATACCACTGTAACTTCGTTTATAATCTTTGTTATAAGAATAAATAAACTACAACTGCTGAAGTTTTCAATAGTCAATGCATTACATTTTATGTGCTTAATATTTTCCTGAAATTATTACCTTTGGATTATATATCCCTAACAAACTATTTTTTATGATTTCTTATATGATTTATATAGATTTCTTATGTAATTCTTATATGACATCTTAGAGATCCATAAATAAAACATCTCAGAACAGGAAAAGAGTAGGTAAGAAGTCATAAACAATACTATTATGGTGCTCTTAATGGCTAAGTGTAAAGAATATGTGACAAAACTGTTGGAAGATTCATTTGTTGTTGTTTTTTTTTTTGTTTGCTATTCTCTCCCCTTTCTTTGTAGAAAAGGTTCTCACTATAAAGTGCCAACTGATCTGGACCTTTCAAGGCTTGTCTCAGTGACATAAGTGATGGGATTAGGGACATGCTCCCATGGCTGGCTTTTCGGAAGTTCACAATATCGCAATACCTATACACATAAAGAAACTTTTGTGAGTAATGTGTATTCACTTCCTCAATAGCCACAATGTCAAAACATCAAATTACTAACAACTGGCATCACTAACACCTCCATAAATCAAATGCAAACTAAAAGCTCTACTTCAAAAACCAACATCTAAGGCAGTGTTGGAAATACAAGAAGATACATAACACATCTAAAGGAGTGAGTTCTTTAACACTGGCAATGAGCAGTGATAGCTGAATTTTTAACCAGGCTTGAAAAGTTCGGGTGTCCACTAACTATGTGATTAGAGTTGCAGTGTTGACCTTGGTATCAAGATTGGAGGTAATATTCTAAGGCAGCTAAGTTGCTGCAATATTGTAGCTCGATACAGTGTGACCCTTCCTGATAATGGTAAACAGACAGTAGAAGCTAAGTCAGTAAAATGTATAGGAAGGATTCTCCACTGAGAATAATTTCAGGGGGTGATCATTACTCTTGAGTTGAAAATGAATAGCCCATCATTCTGCTTTAAGCTCTAGCATATTTATGATTTGAGAACAATTATAGCAAACCACTGTGCCATGAGTGCTGAGCAGTGTAGGTGTATATTACAATAATATATGTAAAAATCCTTACTGGTATGGAATGGCCTGACCCTGACACTTCATTCTGTGTTGTTGAGTTTCATGGAGAAATGTTCATAATTAGGCAATTCACACTCATCTAAGTCTGAATCAGGCAACTGAGATAAGACATTAGGGTCATCACTCCAGTGACATGGTCTGTGACCTGTGAAATAAATAACATTATTTAACAATGTATATGTGTTTCTGAAAATGCATGCAATACCAAATACCAAATATACAAAAGGGACAATTTTCCATCTCATATTATCAGAAGTAAAGATATTCCTGAATTGTACTTACTTGCTAGAGGATCACAGGGTCACTGCTAACGTTTGGTATCTTTGCTCAATCTTCCTCAATCTTTTTTGAGGAAGTGTTTTTCCATAGTTTGTTTTGAGGTGTTCAGAAAATCAGTACTGTCACTAACCGCAACCATGGGAAAGGAAAGATGATGGGATACCTGGCCAAAAAACTGAGAAATCACTGGAAATGATAGGAAAGAAGACACCAGAGGACCCAAAGCCTCATTGCCAGCTTTTGGATCACCAAATCCTGCTTAACATGTTTATATTCCTTCTACTACAAGGCAGGTGGTGGTCAGTGGCTATAGGTATGTCCACAAACTAAGGCATTAACCTAGCTTTGGTTACAACTATTAACCTGAGGTATTGTTTGTATACATAGTGATAATTGAATCCCTTATTGTTAGGGAGCAGAAGGGAGTAATAGTCATTACATCCATAACATAGACATCCATCTTGTCTCCAAAGTCTTAATCTTTTAGTGTCCAACAGCTCCAATTTATATACTTTTGAGGTAATAACTCATACCCCTGTCTTCCCTTGACTGACCTTTCCAGAGCAGAGCTCTCAGTCTCTTGATTGCTGTTTGAGATGGCTTCGCAATCTATCCCTTTCCAGGTTTAACAGTTTGACCCTAGAATCCCTCACAAGTACTGTGACAGATGTCTTATTTTGAAAACTATATTTTTTCCAGGATAGGTTCAAATTTTAAATTTTATTTTATTTCAAAAATACTGTACAGAGTGTTTACAGTTACATGAATAAGATACATTCCTCGTTGAATATTTTTATCCACTCCATTGTTGTTCTCATTTCCTTTCCCACTCCCCACACATCCTCCCCACCCCATAGTTGTGAAGTTCATTTCTGAAAGTGTCTTGTGAATATCATTGTTGCAATGGGTCTCTCTTTGCACTTCTTTCATCACTATAATTTTTCCCTTTCCATCTCCAAATCAGATAAATGTAAATACAAGATGGAAGGTACCAAAATCAAGACAGATTTTGCTAGGGATAAACCAATAGAAAAGACAAATGAAATAAAATAATATCTAGATACTCTACCGACATCAAGGTTGATATCTAAAAAAAAATTTGCTGTTTCCATGTCATGGAGTTCATTTCAATTAGCATCATTTTGTAAGGTCAAATGTATATAACTCTGGAGCCAGCAATCCCACTCTTGGTCTTGTAGAAATGATCTCAAGCTAAAACACACTAAATCTACAACTATATTTTTTGCAGCATTATTACTATAACTAAGATATGGAACCAATCAAGATGCCCCTCAATGGATGAATAGATCAAGAAAATGTTGTAATTTTATGCTTCTATCAGAAAGAATGATAGAATTATAGCCCCTTTCTTAAGAAAAGGGAAAGACTTGGAAAACAATCATATTATGTGAAGGAAGCCTTACTCAAAGAAAAATAGGTTCCAAGGTTTGCCTCATTTTTATTAATTAATATATGCTTAGGATAGTCCTGACAGACAGGTTTACTTTTTAAACTCTTAATATTCCCTTTTTTTCTCTCGCTCTTCCTATTTCATGCCAATTGTGTGTGTGTGTGTGTGTGTGTGTGTGTGTGTGTGTGTACGCACACAGTAATGAAACTTGATTCGGAGCCTCAAATTCTTGCTTGGTTTCTTCATTCATGACTGACTGAGTCTGTACTATTTCAACCAAGGTTTCACTCTGTCTTTGATTTAACAATTGAACATAAATATCTCATGGATTGCTACCCCAGCCATCTGTGAACCATGATCTTCCAATCTCAGCCTCGTGACTATATAAGAATAGGGATGAGGCACTGGCATCCAGCTTTATTGGCAAGTGTTTTTTTGCTTTGATTTGTTTTTTTTTGTTGTTGTTTTGTGCATTCAAAATCTGTAAGGAAAACAAATCACTTATAACCAAGAATATTCACATAAAATGTGTGTTGTTTAAATATTACTTTATTAATGTTATCCTTTTATATCCACATTATGTGATTTGATTTTTTTGAACTCTATCGTTGCAAATGGTCAAATCACATATATAATTTGAATCTTCTTTTCTTGGTTTTAGAGTGTGTTTCAAAACAGAATTTACCAAGGTTTAACTCTGCACTACAGAAGCAGCACCTTTATGATTATTCAATACCCTGTAAATCATAAGTTCATCACTTCTTGTGGCACCATATGAGCCTATAATACCTCCACATAGTTTAGACCTCAATGCCGTGCACTCTTCTGCCAAATATGCAAGGATATCCTTTGTAATTCTCCTTGGATTTTCACTGTTCTTCTCTCTACTCTCCCATGCTAAGTCCTGTGATGATCATGTTGATTTTCTCCCCTGTTACATTCATCATTGCATCTTGGGAACTACTGTTATGCACTACTGTACTTCTATCCATTCTCCTTGTGCTTCATCTTGTACCCCTCTCACTGCAGAGGGTCAGAGATTGAGGATATTTTCTTCACTCTTTAGCTCAGACATCTATCTTTACTTTCTAGCAATACATTCATTGAATTCTTTCTGTAAAGTCTAATGCCTTGAAAATGATTACTGCATTTTCATGGCTTTGTTATTTGGCATTGGGGAAGTACATAGATCAGTAACTGTAACTTAGGTAAAAGAAGACTGCAATCATGCCTCCGTAGATGTTGTTCATTGGGTAATGTTTACTTCAAGGTCTTCCTGCCTGCTTCCTATTCACTGTTTATTTTTAAAGTAGCCTTTTCTTCTGGAAAGTATTTATGGGCCTAGTGTAGATCAATTCCTACTTTAATTAGTCATTAATTTTATTCCAACATCATTTTGCAGATCCTACTGAGTTTCTTCAGGGTCTGTATAGTAATGCTTCACATTCTTAGATATGATTTTAACATCGATGCATCCGATGATAAAAACACATTGCTTAAGTCACCATTTTGATGATTGAAAAGAAACCATGCTGCAATCTCACTATATCGCAATTTTCTTGTTTTAAATTCTTTTAGATTAGAATTGATGCTGGAGAACGAACATTCTGTGTACAATTTTATATTTTCCTAATTATTTTTAGTATACTTTCCAATATTGTATAAAGTTAAAACATTACTACTTACTTAGTTTTAGGATTTCTAAAATGGTTAGAGTAAAAGTTCTATTCATTCCCAATTTTAGGACAACATTGTCCATTATGACCAAGTGAGATATTTTAAACTTTTTATTTGTGGTCCTTATTGGTGGTGCTGGGGAATCAAGTTCTTAGCTTCATGTGTCTTAGTCTACTGTGTGCCTCTGCGCCTGATGTGACCTATGGTTTTATTTTCAATCAACTGGGATAAAGAAAAATTTCCCTAGGAAGGATTTAATACTTGGTTACTTTCTCCAGTATCTCTCACACACATAAAAGTAATATAATTCTACACTGACAGAAAATGGTGTTCTTATATTTTATTTATTAGTAGTAACTTTTTGTTTTTTGTAGCCCCACTCTTCACTATGTCTTGCACATTTGCTATCCCTCCTTCCCATAAAACTTGAGTAGATCAACTGGAAACCCACTTCTAGTCACCATCCTCCTTAAACAGCTCAACCTTAAATAACCTACCCCCTCGTAGCAATGCTAAAAACTTTCAAAGGCCTGACTGCAACCAGACTCCTTCCTTAAAGCCCTCCTCTGCTTTAGGGAAATCCCTCTTCCACTCCACCCCTTCCTGGAATCCCTGCTGTGCACCACCAGAAACCAGGCCACATCCATATCTCCTTCTATGTCCCACCTTGCTGCAATAGAACCCCGCCTACACCAGGCTCCTCCCTCAAATCCCCACCTCGTCCACCAGATGAGATCCGTCCCTAACTACTCTAGTCCCTCTAGTCGCATTTCTCCCATATCCTAGTACCTCCAAACTCCTCCCTTCCCTTTCATACCCCATCCCCAACCAGCCTTTTCACTCCAGCCCCCCTGGTTTCATCAGAATCTCTGCCCATAACTAGCCTACTTGTAAGAGGCCTAATCTCTCAGACACAGCCCTGAAACTACCACTTCCCACAAAGCCCATCATGCTATACCAAAAACCCTTCATCTCCCTATAACTGCCCTTGAAGCCCTGCTTTGCTTGGCCAGAAGCTTCTCACACAGCCCATTTCCTGCCTGGAAAGGCAGCACTGCTCCACCACAACCCTCTCTACCTCCCACATCTACTCTCTCAATGCCCTGACTTGCTCTCCAGATAACTCCCCCTTGGCTCCTCCCTCAGTTCCACATCCTACTCCACCAGATACCCTGCCCACAATTATCCTACACCATTGTAATTCTTACATTCCTTCTCAAAGCCCCTCCTCCAACTAGCCCCATGGCTCCAAACCCTGCCCTGCTCCTGAAAAACTCCACTAGAAAACCCCCACCACACTATGCCATTTCTGGACACCCACATTGCTCCACTGGAAACCACTGTTCCAGTTGACCTCCTTCTGGAAGCCGAGAAAACCTCCCCCACACTCTCCCATCTCTCGACACCATCATTGCTTCACTGGAAACCACTGCACCAGTTGGCCTCCCTCTGGAAGCCTCACTAGACTCAACTTAAATCCCAGTCCCTTCATAGTCCCTTTTGGAAGGTTGTTTTGCCCTGCTGGAAATCCTGTCCATAGTCCATGTCCTGCCTTACAACACTGAAATACCCATCCAACCTCACTCCTCTTTTCGAAGTGGTAACTGGCAACACTAGAAACCCCATCTTAACTAGTCTAGTGCACTGGATCTTATCACTGCTCTCACAAAGCCCTGGTCCTGAAAAATGCCTCCATACATTGTGTCTACATCCTGTTCTGCTGGAAACCCCACCTCCACCCTAACACACTTCCCAAAGGCCTGCCATTCTCCATGAGAAACTCTGCCCCTTACTAGCCTATGTCTTCCTAGTACCACCCTGCCCTCTCAAAGCCACACCCTGAAAAGCCAGTCCCTCATAGCTCTGCATTCCTACTCCAGAATCCCCACCTTCTGTCAACCTCTTCTTTCCATTCCCTGCCCTGCCTTATGGAAAACCTCACCTTACATGTCCCACAAGGGCTCACAGTGTTTCACCAGATCCCCTCCTCTAAGTAACCTCCTCCTTTGTAGCCTTGTTCTTCCTTCTCAAAGTCCTGTCCCAAACATCCTCCTCCCCAGTAACCCCACCTTCTTCCAATGAAAAGGTGTCCACCTGCCAGCCTCCATCCTAAATCCCATCTACTGCACAAGAGACCCCTCCTCTATCATGTCTAGTCCTTGCTGGTCCCTCCCTGATGTCTCAAAGCCCTACACAGACTGGCCTTTGCCCTCAAATCCCTGTCCTGTTCCACCATACAGGCTGTGCCAATATGAACTCCTCCCTTAAACCAGACAGAGCTCCACCAGAAACCCCATACCACCTCATCTATGAAGGTCTCATCTAGTAACTTTTATTACAAATGTGATTTTGAACATATCTGGGGAAATAGAAGTTCCAGCCTCCAGCTGGGCTCAGTCATAGAGAAGGATTTGTGCCTTTTTTTGACTTTTCAGCTAGTCCTGACAATGTAAAGTGCTCTTGTCTAAAACTGGATAAAAATCAGGCCAGTTTAATTTCAGGTGACTTCCCCCCCCCAGCCTTCCTCCAACAGAAGGGATGCAAAAGACCAATTTTTGAAATGCCTTGCTAAATAAGCAAGCCCTGGGAAAATGAAGCTCAACAAAGTTACTTAGATTAAAATAAATACTGTCACAAAATTTTCTTTCAAAACTTTAAAATGTACATATAACTGATTTTGATTTTTGCGTGCTTAAAAATCTGAGTGTGTTTTGTATGTGCTTGTGAACATGTTCATGATAGAAATTGTCAACATGCTGTAACAATTGGCTGAGTTTAAGTTTAAAGTTCCAAAGGTTATGAGATTTGATCATTACTAAAAAAATTTTAAAGCATTTTCACATTGTTTGAAATAGCTTTTTAAGGATTCTTTAACTTAAAAATTAGAAAATCTGGTATTTTAGAATGCATAAAGCTGTTTACACTGTAATCAAGATATCTGGCTTAATAAAAAGGAGAAATTTAGAAGCCAACAGAAGACCTATCGTTAGGAGTGAAGGATGAACAGGCAGAAGTGCAGTTCAGCTGGTCATGCATGGTGGAACAGGCCCTGGGAAGAGTCCACGCATCGTGAATTAGGGCAAGCGGGCACAAACGCAGTTCAACTAAATCTAAAGAGTCGGACTGGGTGTGTGCCCATTCCACAGGAAGGGCCAAGTGGCCCATATTTATTCTGCCCCTTTTCCCTACAGATAGACACTGGAAACATGATGGTATAAATGAGTGATGTGAAGATCTGATTAACATTGCTAAAACTGCCCCTTGGATGTGTTAAAATTAAAATTAAGAAGGCCTTAAAAAGAGGATCAAAAAGTTTATTTGTATAATGTGGTTTGCTCTCTGATATTCTGCCATTGGATATGTTATTTTTAAGGCATAAAGGTGTTAAGTCTAGCTTCTTGGTACAGTGATGGTGATTCTAATTTTTGCATAGAGAAAAAAATGTTATTTGAGCTTAAAAGTTTTCATGTGTATCTGTTTAAAAACAAGCAGCCAAAAGGAAATGAGTGACACCTAGCCTCGAGAGTTTAAGGGGTTTTTCAAAATGCAACTAAAAACTAAAGTATAGAATATTAAAACAGAGATGAATAGGAGGCTTACAAATTAGGAATGGATTTCTGTATATAAAGTTTAAAAGTAAAATTGTTCTAAACATTTGCCTCAAAGTACAAAAAGGAAAAATTAGAATTACCAAAGTTATTGCTTAATTCCTATTTCAGTTTGGTCTCATAGGTTGTTTTTGTTTTTTTTTTTTCCATAACAGTTCCCAGCAGATCCACAAAAAGGAGTGAGGATTCTTGTAAGTTTGTCAGATGTAACTTTGGCTCTTAATAAGTTTCAGGTGAGAATATGCTTAAAAGCTACTACTATGTTGACTGTCTTTTTGCTTTTAATTGGAGTAAAATGGCCTTTTATGAGACTCATTGATCTGAAAACTGGTTCGAATCCAGCCTGGGCAGATGAAGGTCTCTGTGAGAATGTCACCTCTACTCAGCCAGCAGAAGGCAGAAAGAGCAAGCAGACCTGCTTTAGGATTCAATGTGGCAGAGTGCTAACCTTGAGCTGTAGAGCTGAGGGACAGCACTCAGGCCCCAATTTCAAGTCCAGCAACCAACTAAGGGAATTGCCAATGAGGCATTGTTTCCAGTGTGTAGAAGACACTCCTTGGACGAAAGTAATAGAGGAGCAGCATCCAGAGACCGTAAGCCACTGCTTAGAAGGCAGAAATAATGTCAGATCCTTGAGTCATTTGTGCATGGCCCTTCAAAAATTGGTCAGAGCCAGAAGGTCATGGGAAGATAGTTTGTAAGCATGTCTATGACTGAAAGGGACAGGAACTTGTCAGTCATCTGTGATATTAGTAAAAAGCTAAGGTTGCAAAATGTGGAGGATAGTTTAAATCCCAACCCCTGTATGTGCCAAAAGCTCTAATTGGCAGTAACTTTTGAGCTGACACCACCTACATGAAATTCATCTTCTCAAGAAAAGTTTGTAAACCTGAGAGTGTGTTTCTATTGATATCTGTCTGAAGGCCTGCATAGGTATCTCAGACATTGTTAGGATTACTAGAGATCACGTTCCAAAGCCATTCATAAAGATCCTTTTGCAAACCAGAAGACTAAAGAAGCTCCACTGCTGTAGCCAGAAAAATGGTCTGTGCATTTGTCAAAAGTTAAAATATTGTTCTTAACCTCTTTGTGAAATAGGCTAAGTTTATAGGTTCCTGGGTAGGTAGGATCAACACTCCTGAGTCAGCTTCAAGAAGTGACAGAAGATGAATCTTTGCCCATCATCCCTTATTATGAACAAGGGAAAATATTCACTTTTTAAAAAATGTGGCAAAGTAGACAGAAGGAAAAGGCATGGGAAATAATAGTACAGGCCTGAGTCCTCTATATCTGCTTAGAAAATCCTAGCTTTATTAAAAGATCTATTTGTTTAAAAAGTTGTCATCTTGGTAAATTGTCCTGGGCTATTGTGTAAATTGTCTTTAAAACTAGAGGAGTCACAGCCTGCCAAACATATGCAATGTATCCTTACCAGTCTATGTAGGAATTTGCAGTCCAGCACGAGATGTGACAGCCCCTTGGAGCCACTGAGAGACCCTGCTGCTGCTGCTGCACATCCTAATGGGTAAAGTTCAACAACAGCCTGACAGTTACCTGGAGGAAATCTACATCATCACTCAGATCACCTCCACCGTGGTAAAGGTAGACTGCACTCCTGACTGATTCCATCACCTGAAAATGCTACCCGGTTGAAAGCTGCTACAACTAAGATCGTGTGGGATATTCTCTTGGTAATATGCAGTAATTCTCTATACTCCCACAGTAGATATTGGGAACAAGGATATCACTGGCTTGCCTTAGCCTTTGGAGTCTAAACGCCACACAAATATATTAGTTTTTATTCATCCTAACTTCAATTCAACTCATCTTTCTAAAAATAGTTTTTAGTTTCACTCATTATCTTGTCTTTATTGTAAACCTAACCCTAACCCTCACCGTAATCATACTCTAATCTTAATATTATTAGCAGTTTTCTATTTCACATTAATCCTAATTCTAACTCTACTTGTTATTTGAAGATTTACTTTGCTTGACCCTAAATTTTCCGTTTCCCTAATGCTTACACTAAGCCTAGCTGGAACTAAAACCTAACTTTCACCCTAATGATAATCCAATTCTAATGTTTAAGAAAAATACACTAGCTTTTAATCATTCTAATAAATACTCCAGTTTTCACTCTGGAAATGAGTTTCAGTTTGCCCTAATTCTCACAAATTTTCTGACTCTACCTCGAAAGTTATCTTGTTCCCTAACAGGAGCCATTATATTACTTTTCCTCACATTCTCTTACCAGGAAAAATACCGTAGTTTCCATTGATTCTGCCTTTTTCTGAACCACTGTATCTGAAAAGAGTTTCAGATTTACTTACCATCTAGTCCATTACTTAACGCTAACTCTCAACCTAAACCTGTCTGGAAAACTCTCATTAATCACTACAAGAATGATCACTGAGAAATAAATATAATGATAATGTTCTAGTTACTATTCAGCCTCATATATTTGCTTCTACTTGTTAGTGAACACAATTTTATACTAAAAGCTTTATTATTCGTAACAGTAAATATAATCAGAAGAAAATACTGACCCTAATCTTAATCCAAATTATATGACAATACTAACACTAACACAAGTACACTAGTTTTCACTCATTCTTCCAAACATAGGTTTCAATTTTTCCAATATCTTAGTCATTTTCTAACCCTAAACGTAATCTTTCTTAACTGGAACATTGAGAATAACCATCAGCCTAATTGTGAGTAGATCCTAATATTAATAGCAATACTCTAGTTTACATTCATTCTAATTCTTACCAGGCTTATATTAAAATTTACCTTCAATTAGACCCTCATTTTTTTTTCTCCTTCACACTAAGCCTAACCATTGCTGGAATCCTAACTAACCATTACCTTGACACTAATCGTATCCCAATTCTAAAATGTATGAAAAATGCTCATTTTGTGCAATCCTAACTGAAATTCCATTGTTAATTCTTGAAATAAATTGTAGGTTTTCTGTAAACCCTAAAGATTTTTCACTCTTAACTCTGAATGTATTTTGTTCCATAACAGGCATCATTATACCCATTGATCTCAAATCTTGATTTTATGAAATACATTGTACTTCCATTATCCCAGCTTTTCCTGAATTCCTAGAACCTAAAAAAAGGTTCAGCTTTACTTAATATTTAACATTTCTTTTTTTATTTTTTCCTTTTTGTCGGTCGTGGGGCTTGCACTCTGGGCCAGGGCATAATCCCTGAGTTCTTTAGCCCAAGGTGTGCGTTTAACCAATTGAGCCACAGCACCGCTTTTATGTTTTATAGTGGTTAATTTGAGATAAAAGTCTCATGGACTTTTCTGCCTGGGCTACCTTTGAACTGCGATCCTCAGAAAATAGCTTCCTGAGTAGCTAGGATAATAGGCCTGAGCCACTAGTTTAACCCATTTCTTTACTCTATCCTCAACTCCAGTTAACCAGAAACCTAATCTAAATCACATTCTGATTTAACACCAAATGGTTAATGTAAGGAAAATTGTCTAGATTCTATTCAATCACACATTTTTTTGGCTTCTAATTCTAATTGGAAAACTGAAATTCACCTTAAAGCTTATCCTTCCCTAACCCTAACCGGAACAAAAATGTATCTCACACTTTAAACCAAATTATATCTGAATGTTTAAAGTAACACAGACTGGTTTTCATTCATTCTTCTTAAAATATGTGGCAGTTTTACACAATGTCTTACATGTTTTTCTCATCTTAACCCCATTCTAACTGGCACACCTTTCCTAATCCTAAACCTACGTATAACCGAATCATCATGTTAGTAGCAAGCCACTTTTTTCATATTTATCCTAACTCTTGCTCAGCGTGTAGGTCTAACTTTTACTTGCATTTTGAACATAAATTTTTAACTGTTTTTCTATGTCCTGTCAGGTTTTATTTTACATTATTTTTAAAATTTTTGTTTTGTTGAAAAGATGCTTTAAAGAGGGATTAGTTACATATATAAGGTAAGGAATACGTTTCTTGTTGAGCATTGTTACCCCTTTCTTTCTTGTTCTCTCACTATCCCATCCCTCCCCACTTCTCATACCTTTCCCTTCCCATGGTATAAACTTCATTTTCAACATAGTGTCTTGTGAGTATCATTGTTGCAATGGTTCATCCTGTGATGAACCTAAATTTTCTATTTCTCTAATCCTAATTCTAATTCTGTCAGAGATCCTAACCCTAAAAATAATAATAATGATAGCTCAATTCAAAAGTTAACAAAAGATATTCAGGTTTTTATTTATTCTATTAATTCACTGTACATCTTGAATTAACTTGCAGTTTAACTTAAATCTTCCAAATTAGTTTATATGTGCATACATAAAGATGTAATTTTATGTGAAAAACAGAAGATCTTTGGAGGAAGGAGTAATGAGAAAGAAATAGAGGGAGTATAATCAAATACCGTTAAAGATCTTATGGAATTGTCACTTCTGACAATTAATATCTATTAACAAAATAACTAAAAATTAATAAAGAACACACTGCCTTCTAATGTTCTTTAAGAGAGCCATGATCTATCTTCTGAAAAAAAAAAACTCGTGTTAGATAAACTTTGTCCATGCATAATTTATATTGTTTGCCAATTATTTAACTTAATGAATAAAAATTTATCAAATAAGATTCCATGACAAAAATATAAAACAGTTACTTAGCAATTGTTTGAGAAAAAGTTATTGTCATGAGTTTTAAGAAACGGAATTGCTATTTCCCTACAAAGCAATGACTTAGGTTTACTAATCTAGTATTTGTAGTAAGTTTAGAGAACATAATTGGCATGAAAAACAACTAACTGTACATCTTGTTTCTTGAATGAGTGATATTTTAAACATTGACTTTTATTCAAATAAATACTTAGGTTTACATTTCAAAATAAGTTCAATTTTATCTCCTTTCAGAACAAGTACTTACCCTGCAATTAAATGTACTAGCATATTCAGGTATTTAGAAGCTAAATTTTCTATGTTTTACATGTAGCTCTACATATTCAGGATGACATGATTTTTTTATTCATAAATGTCTAACGTCAAATTTTTGCTTCATCAATAAAAATTGGCTCATGAGGTTGTAGTGAAGGCTCCAGTAACCAGAGTGGTCAACACCATTTCCTGAATTCTAAATTTTAAATCAAATCATTTTTAAGCTTTGATAATATCATTTATTGTCTCTTCAGAGCAATTAATCTAAAACAAATACTACTTTTAAACATTTCACTCACATTGTAAAGAATATTAACATAGGTCAAAAAGAGACTAATTATTCCAGACTCATCATATTTGGTGATCTTAGTGTGAAGAATGCAGAGAGTAGAAGGTCCTTATACTCAATAAATAGTTTTGGTTAAATTAAGTCATATACCTGGATTTCTAATTTGGAGGTTAATCACATGGAAACAGGAAAACAATAAAAAAAGTACTTTGGAATCAACAGAAAAAGATATTTGTGCATGTACCACAGTTGCTTTATTTGTTTGTAGGTGAACACTGGACTTCGATTTCTATCTTAGCTGTTGTTGTGAATAATGTGAATAACAATGAATTACAGATATATTTATGAGTTACCCAGAGAGAAATAATCACACGATTGGTGGGACAGATGATATTTTAACTTTGGATTTCTTTAGAAAACTGCATACTACTTTCTACAACGAGAACACTAACGTGTATTTTGACCAAGAGTGTTGAAAATTTCCTTTTCTCCACACTGTCGCCAGCCAACATTATTACATTTTGAGTTTTTTTAAAGGGCAGGTTTTTACTGTGTGCAGTACCCAAGACTGGCCTTAAACTCAAATCCTTTTACTCTACCCTCCAATCACTTGGAATTACCAGCCTTTACCACCACACCTGGTTCCTTGGATATTTTTTATAAGAGTTATATTAGTTAAGAAGTAGCATCAAAGTAATTTTGAATTGCATTTCTCTAATGACTTCTGCTCACAAAGCATTAAGCTAGCACAGAAGTTGCATTAAATACAAATTTGTAAATCCGCAGGCAATTTTCAGGGCTTTTTGGAAAACATGTCTATTCAGAACTTTTGTCCATTTTTAATCAAGTTTCTTGTTAATCTCATCTTTAATCTCTCTATAGAAAATCAATAATTAATTCAAGGTAGTAGAAAGGAAAAAAATTAAGCAGCTCCTAAAATTTTTAAATTTTTAATAACATGATATTGCTTAAATCATTTTCTGTTAACGCTTGAGACTATGTAACTCAATTTAGTTAGACCTTTTACAAGGCTTTATATATTTTATTTATTTTACTTTGATTGTTCTTTCCAAAGCCTGTACGGCTAATTTCACTTGCTTTCTTTCAGTCTCATGTAGTTCAGATTTCAAACTGAAGAATAAATGGAAGGAAGCAAACAAAAAATACAGTTCCCCTCATCTGATGATGCCTCTACAAGAATGAGGAAAGTGTTCATCCTTCTAAGGACCTATGATAAAATATCAAAAAGACATTTTATTCTTCTAGATCTTCCTTATCATTGCTATGTAACTTAAATGAAGTAAAACACAGTATACTGCTCCGATACTTTTATGTTTTTTCAAGTTTGCACATTTTTATATGGCTTTCACCTCAGTCTACAACATTCCTTCATTGTTCTGTCTCTGATATTTTTACACTATCACGACATAAGATAGCCAGTTTGATTTACAGCATGAGAAGTTATCCACCTGGCTTCCTTGGAAGCTGAGCATGGTCAATAGATATTACTTCTGGTTGCTAACACTACATGTAATGATTTCTGTACTACTTATCATATTCTATTTAGTATTTAAAAAAGAATGCTGGCTAAACTCAAAGGTCATTCATAGGTTTATGTTAAGTGTTTCACAACTTTTATTCTCTTACTTCTTAAGATAACATTTAGTATAATGCTAATGTTATTACCATTGTAGTGTTGGGAAAAATTGTAGTAAAAAACTGTAAGTGCATGGCCGAAAGATACACACAGTGAGGAAGGAAATGAGTCAAAGTTTCCAAAAGTCTTTCAGCAATACCAAAAAGGTGGGTAAAATCTCTCCATTCTCTTATACTCTCAATTCAATATTCATATTGTCCAAGAAATAATAGCATAGCAAATATTTCCCATGGTGATTGTTTTCTGTCACATTTTGTCTTCAACACAGAGTGTGTTGGTGACCTTAGGTTATCATGCACAGAGCTGAGCTTACAAATTGAGGTCCGAAGACAGCCAAATTTCTTCTGTCCCACAGTTCCAGTTTCTTTTTTAAAAAGTACTAAAACTTTTAAATATCATCACTTACTATCTTTTAACAATCCCCAAACGAATTAAATTGACATATAATCACTCAAAAGGCTTTCAAATTCGGTGATGATAAAACAGGCCCCCATGAAGTAAATTTTCTTTTACTTTTAAAATTGTTCTAAAAGCCTTGTGCTGGCTGATCTCACCTATAATCCTATCTACTCTGAATATTTGCTCAGGAGACTGAGATCTGTGGATAACACTTGGGAGCCAATCAGGACCAAAAATAAAACTTCATGAAATTATTTTTCAAAATGTTTAATGAACTAGCAAAGAGCCAAGAATTGCTTATATCGTAGCTTATATCATAGCTCACCAATCTAGATAGGAAAGGCCTAGTAAGGCCTTGAAGCCCTGATTTAAATTCTGAGCATTCCAATATACATGCAAGGTGTTTGTTCTCATGCATGTGCGTGTATGCTTGCGCGCTGCCGCACTCACACACACACACATTTATTCAATTACCTTCATATCAGTGTTCTGAATTAATTTCTTTATTAACAATATTATATGGGTAAAATAGAGGAAATAAACTCTTCCACCTAAGAACATTTTTATATGTTTTTTTATGGTAATAATACTGTGCAGAGGGGTCACATTTACATGAACATGGAAACTAGTAAGTTTCCTAACAAGCATTGTTACCTCCTCCTTTATATTTCCCCTACCATCCCTTCCCTCCCACCTCCACAAGTACACTCCCCTCCCCCTTCCTTCCTCCGCCTAAATTGTAAAGTTCATTTTTCAACATAGTGTCTTGTGCATCTCATTGTTACAATGGGTCAACCTGTATCGCTATTTGAGCATTTTTTCCCTTCCCCTCCCCAAATTAGAGAAGCATACATACAAGATGTAAGTGTACCAACTTCAAATACAGAGAAAACAGGGGTTATAGTGTGGGGAGAAACATAAAAAAACAAAAAAAATGACATCACACATTATAAGTACGTTAGAAACAATAGCAAGAAACAAAAACCCACTTGTGTCCCTATCATGGGGTTCAATTTCTTTAACATCATCTTATCTGGTTATATGCACATATCTTTTGAACTTTTCTGCTTATCCCAGACATACATTCGTTATTGAAAATAAGGGAAATCATGGGACCTATATTTCTTTGGACTTGGCTTACTTCACTCAATAAATTTTTTCCAAGTCTTTCCATTTCCTAACAAATTGGGCGATATCATTCTTTCTGATGGAGGCAAAGAATTCCATTGTGTATATATAACACATTTTCTTGATCCATTCATCTAATGGGGGCATCTGTGTTGGTTCCATATCTTAGCTATCGTAAATAATGTTGCAATAACCATAGTTGTGCTGGTAGTTTTAGTATGGTCTTTTTTATGATCATTTGGATGAATCCCCAAAAGTGGGATTACTGTGTTATAGGGGAGTTTTATATGGAGTCTTCTGAGGCACCTCCATACTGCTTTCCAAAGTAGTTGAACAAGTTTACACTCCCACCAAGAATGCAGTACCATTCCCTTGTGGCCACATACGTTTCAGCATCTGTTGCTGTAAATATATGGAACGCTCCAAGACTTTGCATGTCATCCTTGCGCAGGGTGCATGCTAATCTTCTCTGTATCGTTCCAATGTTAGGGTATGTGATGCTAAATTGAGCACAGAACAGTTTTTATATATAAAGTATAATTTTTAATTGATTTTATTAAGCTAGGCAATTCAACAAAAAGTAAGTTCAAAAGAATTGTTGTGAAATTATAGAATCATGTATTTCTTACATAAGCACACAATTAAGAATAAAATCAAGATAGACATGCCAAAAACAAAATAATTCCAGATATTTGTAGTTCAAGAGATGTGTTTGAGGAGAAATTCAATTATTCTATACAAGGCACCTGTCAAAATGAACATTGCAGCAAGTGTTAAGGTTTGTTAAAAGTTTTAATGTTTTAAATATGTTTTATTTGGGATTTTGCTTATATATGCCAAAAATAGGACTGTTTGGCAGGTATAAAACTTTTCTGTAAAGTATTTAAGATTTATGATAGCAGACATTAAGTACTAAGTAGGTACATTTCAGAGTTTATGGAAACTTTATTAATGAGAAGTTCCATTCTTTGTGTAAAGGAGCAGAGTGAAGAGTTACGACTTAAACTACACAGTTTCTGTTAAAAGTTTAGTGATTCCTTACTTTATTTGTTAGCAAGGAATAAATGATGATATAAGCCATAATGTACACATGTATGTTACTATTCACACACATACATATTCTCATGTATACATGCACCCATGGAGAAAGACACATAATTACAGCCAACACAAGTTTCACCAGTTGTTGAATATGCCTTAAAAGGAATAATTGGAACAATATATGTTGAAGATGCATTTGTCCCTAAGAGTTCATTTTCCACTCTTCTTATCTCTTAAAACTGGTAGTTTTAGAGAGATTTGACTTTCAAAATGCAGTACAAGTGATAGCAAGTCACTTGGAAACCTCAGTAAGTATAAGTCTTATGGTATCTCCCTGCTCCTCACGGAATGCTTACTCTTGTAGACATTCTCAACAACCAAAGTAGCAGGAGAATACCCTGGTAAAGAGTAAAGTTATAAGGCTTTAAATGGCATCCTTACTTGAGCTCTTTTTCCAACAACCAGCATGAATTCCTAGGCAGATGAGTGAGTCCTCAGAAAACTGGACTCTACATATACATTTAACTAACCCATGTGAAAATTCCTAGGTGAGAAATGCTGACTGAGGTCTTGCTGATTTCCTGGCGAAGAAAATAAGAAAAAAAGAAAGTATTTTTAATGTTTTAAAGTTTAAGAATAATTTGTAACCTGTCAATAAATGTGTAGAACACAAATACCAACTGACAAAAAAATGAGGGCATTTCATTTATGTGCTCTTGGACTTGGGCAGTGATTTTAGATGTGTCTACACAAGTAGAATCAGCATAAATCAAGCGAGCATTTCTTCATTTAAGATATAAGTAAAGGATACTGGTTGACCCATTGTAACAACGAAATATACAAGACATTCTAACAGAGGATGGGTGAAGGGGGGAGGTGGAGAGGTGTGAAGGGAAGGGATGGTAGGGGAAAAACAAAGGAGGGGGTAACAATGCTCAATAAGAAATGTACTCATTACCTTACTTATGTAAATGTAACCCCTCTGTACAGTATTTATAATAAAAATATATGTTAAAAAGATACAAGGAAAATTTCTGTACTTTTATGAAGTTGTATTTGTCACTCAATATAAGTAAGGTATTGGTTTTAGGACCACAGGCTTATTACTTTGGATTCTCAAAATCTCTACATGAACACAGTATATTATTTACATCAGAATCTGCCCACAATCTAGCGCAGTATAATTGTTATGAGAATTTTTGCTACATTCCATATTTGTAATGAAAAATAAAAGTATATGCAATATAAACAGATACAAATTTTTTCAGATAAATTTTGTATGCAGTTTGTGGATGGAATTTGGAGAGCAATTTTGAAAAGCACAAATTTCATCAAAAAGACCAGTCTGAAAATTGTAACAAGGAGCTAATGCAGCATCATTGAATAGTATGGAACTCCAAGGAGAAGTATTTGAATTGAGACAATATCAGAAAGTGTAACAACCCAAGGTCTTTTTAGAAATGCAGCTGCTAGATTTCTCATGTAGAGCTTTCATAACAGTTTGTGAAGCACAAATTAGAACCTCACTGAAGTGTAGATGGTTTTCTCTCAAATTTCTGTCATGATCAGTCATTATTAATCAACATATAGCTAATCTTGAATAATCTTCTAATAAAATGTTGATGGAGTGTTTATATGCAAAAACCTCAGAAGGCTAACTTTTTCAATTAGGACAGTCTGTATTCTATGATCCAGCCGAGAGAAAACTAGGTAAGCATCCATTTACAACCTTCTGAATAATTCTGATTCTGCCCACATCACTTATCTATCCATACCTGTGCACGAGTGAAACAATTTTAAAAGAATTTATCATTTAAAATTTAAATTTATGGTTCCGGGAAGATAGCAAAGGAGAAGCTGGAAGCTTAACTAAGCCAAAGAATCACACCAAATGTGCCATCACAGTACAGAGAGTTAGGCCAGAGAGGGAAAATCCAGGCAAGTAGACAAATCTGAGCACTTGCCAGCGGCCATGGTTGCAGCTATGGGGGGTGGGGGGGCGGTGGTGGCCGTAACCACCATACCTGCAACACAGAGAGTCTAGGACAAAGGCGCCAGATGCAGCAGGTGAGAGGATTCTACTCAACACCAGCAAGAACTGACAAGGAGCAGACATCTTCATCCTTCATATCGCAGATCAGAGATCACCCAGGAACCAGACTCCTGTGTGAGTAGAAGCCTGATTTCCTCACTCCTTCTCAGGGAGCAGAGAAGGGAACGCCACCTCTCCCTGCCCACTACCGGAGATCTCCATCTTTGATACTGGCAAAGGCCTGGCTGAGCAGCTAGCTCCAACTCAGTCCTTGGATGAAAACAAACAGTCATTTAACAGGTCACAGGAACCTAACCTGACCTGCCAGGCTAAGCTCCACTCAGGGAAAATTCACCCATCCCGGGCCTGCACCAACCCCAGGAGTGGCTTTCTTCATTGAGTAAACAGAGCCAGAGGCTGATCCTCCCTAGACAATCAATTGAAATTCAGTAACAATAAACCCTGAGAACGGCTGCTGGCTAGGCTCTGTGACTGCCTCAGAAGCTAGGCCTCAGGGAAAAGCTACTGTTTGCTGAAAGGCCTCAACTCTACCCAGAACCTAGCCCCATCACAGCATCTCCAAACTAGAAGAAACAGCCATCTTTTGTGATACTCAAAGCAGATCTCCCTCCCATTGAACTAGCCTGGGAGGAGGATGACAAAATCCTGGGTAAATCAAAGCATTTTTCTGCCTGCTCAAACAAACTGACTTAAAAAAAAAAACCAAGCTACAGGAAAATCAAATACCACAAGCAGACCAGAGACTCCAACAAGAGACTGGTTATGGACACAAGGGAGATACAGGATCTTCCCTTCTCATCCCCAAAAAGCAAAGAACTCTTTTATGTCACCTTTTATTAAAATTGTTTTAACATTTTTAATTTTTAACTTTAAAAATTGTTTTCTATTAACTTTTTTCTTCCTCTTATAATTTTTATTTTACAGGTATACGTGTGTGTGTGTGTGTGTGTGTGTGTGTGTGTGTGTGTGTGCTTTTTTTCCATTTTTGTTTAGCACTACTGACCTTTTGATCCTTTTTTCCTTTCTTTCTCATTCTTTTCACTTTTTTTCTCTTTCGTTCTTCTTTGCGTGATTTAGTCGCATTTCTGCTCATTCTCAGATATACCTGTAGTCGATTATTAGACCTTATCCCCGATTGTATACACACTTAATCCAGAAATTTATTAATGAATTCAAAACCTCTTAGACTTAACTTCTTTAATAGCTGTACTACCACTATATACCTATATAAAATTTTAAGCATTTTTATTTTTTATTTTTTGGCGTCTCCTTTCTATTCCTTCCCTTCTCTTATCATGTTCCCATCCTTCTCTGAATATTAAGTTCTTAATCTGCATAATTTTAAGTGTTTCACTTTTTAATTTTTATTTTACTATTTTTCCTTGTCTTTTTTTTCTCTTTCTTTTTTCCCCGTTGTCTATTATCATTCTATCGAATCTATTTCCTGCTTTGAGATTAGGACTAAGTTAGCTCTCCCTCTATCTTTCCACATCCCTCTATTCCTATTTATACCCACATCTCTCACTAAACCTAATAATTTCTTGTTTGCCAAATTCTTCTTTGCGGTTCATAGCCTATTAATACATAGTTGGTTGATGTTGAAAATGTATCTGTTGAACTAGATTATATCTGCAGGCTTTTGTAATATTTATTTATTTATTTTTATTGTGAAAATACTGTACAGAGCGGTTACAATTACATGGGCAAAATATTTGCTGCCTTCAGGAGTCACACCTTGCCCGTAAAAACAAACACATTTTCAATGTTAAAGGCTGGAACAAAATCTACCAAGCAAATGGCTCCCATAAACAGGCTGGAGTTGCAATCTTAATATCAGATAAAATAGACTTCAAATTAAAATTTGTGAGAAGAGATAAAGAAAGTCGCTACATACTAATCAAGGGATCTCTCCTTCAGGAGGATCTGCAGGCTTTTGACTGTGCAACTACAGACTTTGTTGATGCTTCCCTTAAGATAGTTTTCTAGCACAAAATTGGTGTTACTCTCATGCCAAATGGGCAGAATAAGCCGGAAAAACACAAGAAAAATGGCAAGTCCGGGTATCTCAACTCCCACTCATGATAATCAGTGGACAGAACAGATAATGAATAATCCAGAGGAGAGCTTCCAAAAAGATCTAAAAACACTAATATTAATCATGGTAAATAAAAAGATTGAAAACCTTCAAAGGACTCTGTGTGAGCATGATATATATAGAGAGGAGGCAAACAAATGTCAAAACAGGAAGCTCATAGGTGTGAGGAAGCTACTCAAAGATAGATAAAAGAATTGCATGAGCAGCTTGTGAACACTCAAAGAGAAATAAAGGAATTGTGTGAGTAGGCTGAGATTAGTCAAAGAGAACTACAGGAATTGCATGAACGTGAGGAAGCTGATCAAAGAGTAATACAGGAATTTCAAGAGCGGGATGAGCATAGACAAAGATCACTAGAGGCATTCATGGAATCCATAAACAGAGAGCTGAAAGAAGTCAGGGAGTCCACAAAGGGAATGCTGAATGGATCCCAACAGAAGTAATGGGAGTCCAAGGAAACCATAACTAATCAACCAAGTGATTTGAGAATAAACACTTGACACTAAATTAAGGAAGTAAAGAATTTCATACAAGATCTAAAACAAAGATCCAACAAAGAATTAGAAGCCATAAAAACTGACCAACTAGAAGGAAAAGAAAAAAAAAAATAGAAAGTCTCGATAGTAGGATAGGTCATGCAGAAGATTGAAGCCTGAGGATTGAAGACAGCCTAGATATTATAGAGAAAGAATATACAACCATCAAAGACAAATCCAAGAAATATGATAGATCTATTTAACATTCAAGCCTTGGAAGACCCCACTAGAAGGCCTAATCTGAGGATAATGGATGTAGAGGAGCACCTAGAGCCAGAAGTCAATGGTCTAGGAAATTTGTTTAACAGGATCCTAGCAGAGAACTTCCCAAACATGCAAAAAGATAGGTCTATTCAGATACAAGAAGCTTTTAGAACTCCCAATAGACTAGACCAGAAGAGGATATCCCATTGTCACATTATAATACTCACAGGATCAATTCAGAACAAGGAAAAGATCCTTAAAGTTGTCTTGGAGCAAAGATCAAACACCTATAAAGGGAAACCAACTAGAATCACCTCAGATTTCTCAGCAGAAACAATCAAAGCAGAAGAGCCTAGAATGATGTAATCTATGCCCTAAAGACAAACAACTATCAACCAAGAATACTTTACCCAGCTATACTCTCCTTAATAATCGGAGGTCAAATAAAACCCTTCCATAGCAAAGAAAAATTGAAACAATATATCTCCACCAAACCAGCCCTACAAAAGAATCTTAAAGATGTCCTACACAGAGAAAACCAACAAGACCACAATAAAGGCCAAGAAATATCACCCAAACTGAGAATCCAAGAACCATAGGAAGAACACAGTTGCCACAGCCCTGAAGTAGTTGGATAAAATGGCAGGAACTCCCAAATACCTCTCAGTTCTATCTCTCAACATTAACGGACTTAACTCACCAATTAAGCGACAGTCTGTCTACTTGGATTAAAAAGCAAGATCCTTTTATCTGCTGGCTTCAGGAGTCACATCTTGCCCACAAAACCAAACACATTTTCAATTTTAAAGGCTTAAACAAAATCTACCAAGCAAACGGCTCCCATAAACAGGACGGAGTTGCAATCCTAATATCAGATAAAATAGACTTTTAATTAAAATTAGTGAAAAGGTCGGTACATACTAATTAAGGGATCACTCCTTCAGGAGGATATTACAATTCTAAATATCTATTTGCCAAACAGCAGAGCACCCTAATTCATCCAAGAACCTCTACTTTCCCTCAAATCCCACATAGATCCATAAACATTAATTGTTGGGGACTTTAACACACAACTTTCCCCACTAGATAAATGAACTTCACAAAAACTCAACAGAGAAACCGCAGATATAAACAACTGCACAGACCAACTAGATTTAACACACATCTACTGAATATTTCACCCAGCAGCATTAGACAATACATTTTTCTCAGCAGCACATGGAACATTTTCCAAAATAGACCACATTTTAGGCCACAAAGCATACGTCCAAATTCAGAAACATTGAAGGGATACCTTGCATTCTCTCAGACCACAAGGGAATATATTTAGAACTCAACACCAAAAGCAACCAAAGAAAGTCATGTAACACATTGGATCCTGAACAACACACTGCTGAATCACGAGTGGGTCATGGAAGAGATTAGAAAGGAAATTCAAATGTTCATGATATTCAACAAAACTGAACACACCAATTACTAGTTCCTCTGGGACACAGCAAACACAGTATTCAGAGGCAAGTTTATAGCTCTGTGCTCCTATATCAACAAATTGGAGAGATCTGAAAACAACAATTTAATGAGACATCTGAACCTCCTTGAAAAAAAGCAGCAAGATAAACCCCAATCCCGTAGACAGAAAGAAATAATTAAAATTAAATCAGAATTAAATTAATTAGAATGCAAAAAAAAAAACTATAGAAAGAATCAACAAAACTAAGAGTTGGTTCTTTGAAAAAATTAACAAAATTGACAGACCCTTAGCAAATCTTATCAGAAAAAGAAGAGAACACACCCAAATAAAGTCAGAGATGAGAATGGAAACATCATCACAGAAACAACTAATATTCAGAACATTATAAGGGAATGCTTCTAAAACCTGTATACTAATAAGTTTGAGAACTTGGCAGAAATGGACCTTATTCTAGAAAATACTGACATCCCGAAACTAAGCCAAGATGAGTCAAACTATCTTAAAAGGCCTATATCAAGCACTGAAACAGAAAGAGCAATAAGAGACCTCCAATCTAAGAAAAGCCCAGACCAAATGGTTTTACAGCGGAATTCTATTAAGCCTTCAAAGCAGACATCACACCAATACTCTTCCAACTCTTCAATGAAACTGAAAAAGAAAGTTCACTACTGAAATTATTCTATGAGGCCATCATAACACACATCCCAAAACCAGGAAGGGACTCATCAAGGAAAGAGAACTATAGATCCATTTCTTTGATGAACTTTGATGCAAAACTTCTCAACAAAATTTTGGCCAATCGACTTCAACAATTCATCCAAAAAATCATACACCACGATCAAACAGGATTCATTTCAGGGATGCAAAGCTTGTTTAAGATACACAAATCAAATAATATAATTTATCACATCCACAGAAGCAAGGATAAGAACCACATGGTTATCTCAGTAGATGCAGAAAAAGCAATTGACAAGATCCAACATCCCTTTTTATGAAGTTTCTGGAAAAATGAGGAATCCATGGAACATTCCTCAATACATTAAAGGTTTTATATGACAAACCTATAGCCAGCATTATACTTAATGGTAAAAAACTAAAGCTATTTCCTCTTAACTCAGGAATGAGACAGGATGCCCACTCTCTCCACTTCTCTTCAATCTACTATTGGAATGCCTAAATACAGTAATAAGACTAGATGCAAGTATAAGAAGGATCCTAATAGGGAAAGAAGAAGTAAAACTCTCCCTTTTTGCAGATGACATGATCTTGTATTTAAAGAATTGCACAGAGTCCACTCCAAAATTACTCAAGCTGATTCAAAACTCTGGCAAAATATCATGGTATAAAATTAACCCTCAAAAATCAATGGATTTTTCTGTATGCCAACAATAAGAAAAGTGTGGCTGAAATTAGGAAAGCAACTCCATTTGTAATAGCCCCACAAAAAATAAAATACCTAGGATTTAACTTAACCAAAAAAGTGAAGGACCTCTATGATGAAAACTTTAAAAAACTGAAAAAGGAAATCAAAACTGAACTTAGAAAGTGGCAAAAACTCCCATGCTCCTGGATTGGGAAAGATCAACATAGTGAAAAAGGCAATACTTCCCAAGGCTATATACAAATTCAATGCGATATCTATCAACATTCTAACCTCATTCTTCAAGGAAATAGAAGAGGCAATCAAAAAATTCATATGGAACAATAAAAGACCCTGAATAGCAAAAATGATCCTTAACAGAAAGAACAGAGCTGGAAGAATATCAATACCAAATTCAAATTCAACCTCAAAGCCATAGTAATCAAAACAGTTTGGTACTGACACAAGAACAGACCTCAGGACCAATGGAATAGAATTGAAACCCAGAAATGAACCTACAGACCTATAGCCATCTAATCTTCTGTAAGGGAGTTAAAAAATAGAATGGAAGAAAGACAGCCTCTTCAGTAAATGGTGCTGGCAAAATTGGTTAACAACTTGTAGAACACTAAAGCTAGATCCTTATATATCACCCTGTACCAGAATCAACTCTAAATAGATCAAAGACCTTGGAGTCAAACCAGATACTCTGAAAACATTAAAGAGTGGAATAGGAGAAACCCTCGGTCTTGTTGGCACAGGCCGAAATTTTCTTAATAGAGACCCAGAAACACAACAAATCAAAGAAAGGTTGGACAAATGGGATTGCATAAAATTGCAGAGCTTCTGCATGGCAAAGGACATAGCTAGCAAGATCAATAGAAAGCGCACAGATTAGGAGAAGATCTTCACTAGCCATAAAATGGACAAGGGTCTCATATCTAAAATATACATGTAACTCAAAAATTTAAATCCCCCAACAAATCTTCAAAGAAACAACTGCCCAAAAATAAGTGGGTTAAAGACTTAAAGAGAAACTTCTCTGAAGAGGAAAGAAGGATGGCCAATAGACACATGAAGAAATGTTCAACCTCCCTAGTCATAAAAGAAATGCAAATCAAAACAACATTGAGATACCACCTCACCACAGTTAGAATGGCTATAATCAAGAACTCTAATAACACCAAATGCTGGAGGGGATATGGACAGAACGGATCATTACTGTATTGTGGATGGGAGTATAAACTTGTTCAACCAGTTTGGAAATCAGTATTGAGGTTCCTCAAAAGTCTCCACATAGAGCTCCCCTATGACCCAGAATCTCACTTTGGGTATTTATCCAAATGTTCACATACAAGGCCACAGTAGAGCTTCCAGCACAACTATGTTTATTGCATCATTATTTACCATAGCTAATATATGGAACCAACCCAGATGCCCCTTAGTAGATGAGTAGATCAAGAAAATGTGGTATATATACACACTGGAATTCTATGCCTCCATCAGAAAGCATGACATTGGCTCCATTTGTTAGGAAATGGAAAGACTTGGAAAAAATATATTAAGTGACGTAAGCCAGGCCCAAAGAAACATTAGTGCCATGATTTCCCTTATTTGCCATAACTAGTATGTGTCTGAGACAAACAGAAACTGTCAGACAAGTTGATGTTAGGGAAATGAGCCCTAAGCTATATATTCAAATGTTTTTCCCTTTCATGGGATTGTTTCTAACACATTTATAAGAATATTTCTTTTTTGCTTTGTATGTCCCTCCCCCACTGTACAAACCCTGCATTCACTGAACTTGATGTTGTTATAATTTGAGGAAGGTAAGGGAAAAAACAAATTGTTTGTATAATAGGGATACAGTTGGACCATTAAAACAATGAGATGTACAAGCCATTATGTTGAAAACAAACTTTAAAATTTTGGTGGGGGGAGGACTGGGTGAGAAGCGGGGAGAGGAAGGGAAGTTATGGGAAAGGGAAACAAAGGAGGAGGCTACAATGCTTGATAGGAAATATACTCATTATCTTGTCCATGTAATTGAAACCCCTTTGTACAGTATTTTCACAACAACAACAAAAAAATAAATTTAAATATGGAATGAAATTAGTTCCAATAATGCATTGCATTTAGGTATTTAGAAATAACTGAGAAACTTAAAGGTGCATATGATTTTTTTATTGGAAATGAAGGGATATTGGAATTTGGTTCTCTACATTTTAAGCAATTTTCTTAAAAGAATAGGCAAAATAAAATTTATATTTGCAGCAGACTTCACACATTAAATTTTGTATAGTGAAAGGGAAACAAGCCTCAACAATATGTCAATTCTCTCTTCTTATTTATCTCTAAAGGTTTATGTTTCTGGTCTCTGAATATTAAAACTTCAAAAAAATTATGTTTAGCTAGTTGTGCAAAGGGGTTTTGCTTCATCATGTCAGTGTTGAATAGAGTGTGTGTGCATTTCAATATACAGTGCATTTTTCTTCCTTCAATTACCCCAACCCCACCTATCCCTTCATGTTTCCTACTTATATTCTGACATGTGTACATTGAATGGTATGACTGTATTAGTCCACCATTTCCCTCTCCATTCTTCTACCCTACTCCCTTTTAGCCCAGATCTCCTTTTAAGACTTGTTTCAACTTCATGGTATTTTGTTAAATATCTCTACTTTGGCATTTGTCTATGGGCTTGCCACATCCTCTCTTCCATGTTTGACATACATAAATGAGTATATTTCTCCACATTTCTAATCTCAGATTGGCTAAGATAGATCTTCTTTACTATTCACCTTCTGTCCTAAATTTAGAATTGGATTTTCAGGGCCATCCAATAGAGCATTTTTATTCTCTACTCACTGAAGATGGAAGGGAAATAATTTCCATGCTGTCAGCATTATGTTATCCATCATGAATTCCCATCGCTTATCACTTCAGCAGTCTAAATTTAAAGTCATATTTTCTGCATTATATTCACACAGTATAAGTGAATATCAAGAATAATTTACCTAGTATTGGACGTTTAGGGACAATCTTCAATTTCTGATGATAGAGGCAGGAATCAGTTTCAATTTTCAGATTCCACTATGTAGTGAGCTGTGTAGTCTTCTAAATTTTCGATAAATTTCGAGTTACTTTTTGTTAATAATTTAAAATGTTTTATTTCAGTATTTGAAATGCTGCTCCAATTATTTTAAAAGTTTCACAATAAGTTAGACTGAACTTTTTCCTCCCATGTTCCCCACTAGTTCAGGTTAATTCTCCTTTCGCTTTATATTTTGAGAGACCAAGGGATGAGGGTAAACAGAGAGATGATCATTACTCACATATCTCCTTCCCTCCTGTTTCTGCTGTTCTTGTTGAGAGGAAGACTGGAGCAGGGAACAAGAGTGAAGCTTGACTTCACCATACAAGGGAGCATTCCTGGCATGTCAATTATTGTTTCTCAGAATCACTTAAATTGCTTACTCTTGCCTTCTCTCTGATAGTAACCTAACTGTGGCTTCCTTGGTGCAGAAGGAAGCACACTAACAGGTTATTACCTGTAAATTGGTATTTTATATCTCAGCTTACTACTACCAAAAATAAAAAACTTTGGCTACATAAATGCAAAGGTACTGATTGTCCAACAAAACCTTAGTGAGGAGTAGACAATTCTACTCAGCTACGCCCTCCTCTTGTATCCTTCCTTCCACTCCCCTCCCCTCTTTTAATCTCCCTTCCTTTTTTCTTTCTTTGTGGCTCTCTCCTGCATATTCATGTCTATCTTCTCTCTTTTTCTTTTCCAGTAGCAAGTGCTTTGGTTTATCAGACAACACATAAATAATTGAACAAATATTTTTTCTCCTCTTTTTGTGATTTTTTTATTCTTAAGAAGTGAGTTCTAGCACAGCATCAGTGGCTTACGTCTAGATAGTCGGTAGGTTCAAATTTGACAATTGAAATTCGAAGCTATTCCAAGTGGATAAACCTAAGAGATTCTTTTCTCCACTTGTGGTAAATGGAAGAAGTGAAGGTGTGGCTCAGGTGGTATAGAGCAAACATTGAGAATTAAAGCCCAAATATAGCTCAAGTCCAGGAGTTCAAACCCCAGTGCCAGCACAATATTAAAAAAATGAGTCCTTTGTCTTTGAAAAGGGATATTTCTCCAAAAATTCATACAAAGGACAGTTTCCAAGGTCCAAGACTCTTTCTAAGGCTCTTTCACATCTTAAACTGATTCCTCTGCTTGATTCATATTGAGGAAAATAGGAGTCACACTTCATATTAAAAAGTATGCAGATTACTGAACAGTTCTTACCATTTTTAATGTAAAGGAAGCATGAGAGAAGAATTCACCTCACTTGGGTGAGTTAGGTTTGATCCACTGACAGACTTTTGCAAGTAAATGAGGGTCTGTTTACATGTAAAGAAGTCTATATAGATGCTTTCTAGGAGAGAGAACAAGCTACCTGTTTCCAAGTTTGAATCAGATTAAGTTTATTCCTATGAAATGGTAAAGAGAAGCTCATCTCATACAACATTATGCAGACAGCAATTTCAAAAATATTAAAAACCCATGTCTATGTTTTGAACAGCTAAGTTTTCACAAACAAAAAACAGTTTACTGAACCAAGAAAATATAAGTTAGAGCAGTAGGAACTATGTGAAATATAGTTAATGGCTGAGTGATATGTGTAAAAGAGTTCTGTAATCACAACTAGACTATAAATTTTTTCATCATGTCCCTAACAAGAATCTCTAAGATAGGCCTTGCTAAATCTGTCATAGAGGGTGGCGTTTATGCAATTGTCAGGTTTGTTTAGGGTCCAATATCTCCCACAGTCACTTGGGTTGCAAACTGCTCACACCACATGCGGTGTATGGAAACACATGCTGTCTTGCTAGGCACCTAAGGAATTTTTGTGCCACTGTGAATAGTTATTGTTTTCTTCTTGTAATTATACCTGTCAGTGTGAAGTCCTTTCATGATAAGAATAATAGTTTCTGTATCATTTGTTCCACTAACAAATCTCAGATATAAGTATAGTCGGGTGCCCATGGCTCATGCCTATAGTCCTAGCTACTCAGGAGGCTGAGATCTGAGGATCACAGTTCAATGCCAGCTCAGGCAGGAAATTCCATGAAATTCTTTTCTCCAATAAACTACCAGAAAACTGGAAGTGGTGCTAGGTCTCAAGCTGTAGAGCTCTTGCCTTGAGCAGAAGAGCACTTGGACAGCACCTAAGCCCAGAGTTCAAGCCTCACGACTGACCAAAAAAAAATCTATCTATCTATCTACCTACCTATCTACCTACCTATCTACCTACCTATCTACCTACCTACCTATCTACCTATCTATCTATCTATCTATCTATCTATCTATCTATCTATCTATCTATCTATCTATCTATCTATCTATCTAATCTATCTAATCTGTCTGTCTGTCTGTCTGTCTGTCTGTCTGTCCGTCCGTCTGTCTGTCTGTCTGTCTATGTATCTATGATGAGATGAATTACATTTAAATATAAATCAATATTTTTGATACACATTTAAAATATAAGTAAATATATGATGTATTTATAATATATACATATATTATATATTATATATTATATTATATATATATTATATATATTATATATATATTATATAATTCTAATTTATATCCAAAGAGTACATCTGAAGATTTTGGGGAAAATGTAGAGTGTCTAAAGGCTTACTACTGACCCACTATACTTTCAATCATTTTTTCCACTTATTGCAATGTCTGGATTACTAAGACTGAATGATTATGAAACAGAGTTGTTGTGTTAATCCTTACGATTTTGGATTAGAAACATCTACTTAATTGGTATAAAACCTACCAAAATGTGATCTTGAAATCACACTCCACAAACTGGACATATATATCAATTTAACAACTTACAGGTCTTAAACTTTTATTTGAATCCTGTATCTCACATACATTCAGTTTCCTTCGAGTCAGCTACATGTACAAACATGCCTAGATTTTCATGCTCACATACATCCCCATACTCACATTACATACTAAATGTAACATTGTAATAAAAAATAATATATATACTGAAAAAGAACACCTTTGCAAATGTAATTAAATTTTATTTTTAAACACAATGCATTATTGAAATACTGATGAAAGAGCAGTGGAGAGATGTTTCAAATAGTAGATTGCCTGCCTAAAGAGCATGTTTCTTATTCCAAACATCATTATTTCCATCCTTTCTTCTCCCACATAAAAAAGCATAAATAACTACAGAATTAACTGCATGTTCCTTAATCACTCATTGAAGAAACTGTTTTATATATATATATATATATATATATATATATATATATATATATATATATGTATATATATGTATATATACACACAATGATATACTATTTAGCCACACACAATTATGAAATCACATCATCTTCAAGAAAATAGAATTGGAAACCTTCATATTAAAGCAATTAGTAATACTGTGAAAAACAATTATTAGATTTCTCATATGCAAATGTTAGACCCAGAAAATAAAATGAATGACCCAGGTGTGAAAGATGGAACTGATTAAGTTTGGAAAAAAGTAAGAGAGGAGATGAAGAGAAATATTGTGGAGTAAATATGTTCAAATATTTCATAAGTTCGTATGATGACATAATAAAATATAAGTATAAAAATAGGATAATGAAATTAATAAAAGGAATAAAATTTAACAAACTACATTATGTGGATATATGTGTATAACACAATAAAATACTTTTGTGAAATTGATATTTGCTAAAAAAAAGTAAAATTCATTCCAGTTGTTATAGATTCATAGGTTAATTTCCATTTTTAGCTGAGATATTTCCCTGATAAAGTAAAAGGAGAAATTTGTTTTGCTCATTTAGAAAGACAATTTTGTCCAATTAGCATTAAAGTATTCTAGATAATTACTGTCAATGTGAAATTGTTCAGGTTATTATATTAGAATATTTCCAATTGACTCTTCAAAGTATTACCCTATAGGTATATACTTTTTGCTACTAATTGAATATCTTTCTACTCAATTACTATATACCTTTTTCTGAATGAAGTTTGGTAAATGTAACTAGGATATATTATACCTGACCAGGAAATCAATTATTCAAACAGTTTTTATCAAAAATGCCTATAACGAAATAAAGATATAAATCCAAATTATGTATATTTGAAGACAATACTTGCTTAGTCCTCGTCTCGTATTCTTCATTCCCTTCTTGAGAATAATACACATTGTAAGGGAATGCTTAACATGTTTCAGAGAAATAGATTGACTTTAGTCAAATGAGTTACTCTATGCTTCATTTTGGTTTACTTTATATCCAGAAGAGCTAAATTCTTACCTTATGATTTTCCTTAGATTTTATACTCAGGTTTAACCTCTGATGGGTGACAGATAAAGGTATAAACATTTTTTAACAGTGGCTAAATTTAGGCTGAGGAATCTAGGTACAACTTTACTCATGCAGATAGGCCTGATCAGTCATGAGACCACGATATCAAAATGTTAACCTATGCTTCCTGAAATCATGCTTATGAGATTTTGTGTATTATAAACAGAGGTTATTAGAATTTGTTTTGTAAACAACATCATTTCATGGGTTAGGAGCTGAATTGAGATATTATATCCAGAACAAAATTTAAGGAGGCATCCAAAATTAGTTACCAAGATATAAATCATTTAACACAACGTTTTAAAAATGCAAGACAAAGGAAATAATTTATGAAAAAAGCCAACGTTTAAAATAAATACAGAATCAGTATGACTGATTTTTTCTTTTTATCCCAGTTGCAATACGGATTGCATGATGACTTTTCTAGTTATATGTTTAGGTAGGTCTTGATATTTAGTTGGAGAAGTTATGTTCTTTCATATATTCATTTGTCAGATCAAAGAGGAAATGAATTCCATGCCAGAGTCAATCTCAATAATAATGTTACTGATGTATTCTACTACTTTGCCAGTTTCAAATCAGCTCGAGTAACTTTGGTCTTCTTTGGATCTAACTAATTAGGTATACAATTTAGTCAGTACTGGATTTTGACCACCATTTATTAAAGTATTATTTTCCAGAAACTACTACTATTCTCTCTTTTCATGAGATTTTTAATTTCATTTATATAATGTGCTGATGTTTTCCTTTAGATAATCCACATTCAGTCTTCTAAAAACTGTATAATTTGGAGTATTTTTAAATTATGTACACTCATGTACACTGCTCAGATTCTATTATTTGCACATTTTGTTCTTGTTAAGTCAGTAGTATTTAGTTCTCATTATGGATATTTTGGAATTACTAATTGCATTTCAGAAATTTTAAGAATGTTATGATTTTTGTGATTTCATACTGTAGCATTTTTTCTTTTAAGTAAGTGCAGATCTTTCTTTACATACAGTTACAATTGTTTTAAACAATTTGATCCATTCAAGGGATTTTCTATATTAGGTTGATCCAGATGAATTTAATTACAAATTAACACAACCTTATTTCTGAGAGACAGTTATACTTATAGCTCTACTTAAATTAACATGTGTTTGAAAGTTTTGTAGTTTAAAAAATAAACTGGGCACAACATGTTTTTGTTCCTGGGGAAGTTCCAATTTGTTGGTTGTTTTTCCAGCTGTGATGACTTCAAAATATGTGTGCATTTTATTTCAATTGTTTTGTGCCTATATTTTGTTTCATATAACAGAAAATACAAAAAGAATCAGTGAGTTAGAACTTTTCCAAATAGAATTCAAAGAGAGACACTTGAAGTTTTGTGACAACTGGGAAAAGGGTATTCCTTAGTGGAGTGGTTAGCAGAATAACAGAGACATTGTTTGATGAGATTTGAATTCTGCCACTTCTTGACTCACTATTTCCAATGGTATTACTTCAACGTATTTAGTGGAAAGAAAATAATTTTGTCTGTATGAATTCACAATTTTTGGTTTAATTGGGCCACACTACACATTCATATTTGATTTTACCTCTAAAATCTTTTCTCCTTAGTTTAAAACCACAGATGTGAATTTATAATATAAAATAGCACCTAGAATTTATATGAAATGGTCCAAACTATTTGGAATGTAATGAATATAGTGTGTGAGATAGTATGTAATAATTGATTTTGGAGAAAGTCTATTACAGTGGATTTTTGTGAAATACTGAGTAATAGAATTATATTTGATTCTATAAAAAATTCACGGTTACATCTAAAAATAACTCAGTTATAAGCTAATTCTGAAAAAATAAGATTGTTTACTGGAAAAAGCTAGAAGTTTCAATAAGCTTGCTTTTTAAAAATTGACTTGGATCTGGACTTTGATGGCTCATGACTGTAATCCTCGCTACTCAGGAGTCTGAGATATGAGGATAGTGGTTGAAAGCCAGCCTGGGCAGAAAAGTCTGTGAGACTCTTATCTCCAATAAACCACCTTAAAACCAGAAATGGCACTGTGGCTTAGTACAGTGGTAGCCTTGAGATGAAGAGCTGATGCACAGTGCCCAGGCCCAGAGTTCAAGGCACACAACCAACAAAAAAATTGACATGGAGTTTTACTATATTATTTCATGATTTTTTTAATGAGTGGTTGTTCAGTAAAAATGTCATTGGTTTTTATATTTTGTGTTGGCATAAAATGAGCCTAGTATTGTCTTAAATTAATAAAAAAATTTCTTATTCTATGACTGCATACATTTTGTGGGTAATGGTTAAAACCAAGTTGCCTCTTTAAAATAAAATATTTATATCATCCCCCAAAAAAGAGAAACAAAATAAAATATATGCCAGAAATTTACTCTGTAAATCTTCATGGACTAATAGCCTTTCAGTTTGTTTTAACTTTTAATAAAAAAATTAAAGTAATACTGGATAATATGAACCCATTTAAATTTCTTCATCCTTGTCATTTAAGATTCACTTTAAAAAGAAGTTCAACAGGTGAGTGTTTTTTCCTTATTTTTCCAAAGAAATGATCATTTCCTCATTTTAGTGTATAGCACAATATACCCAGAAAGCATTTCTTAAAGAAAAAGATTTTTTCCCATTCTTTGGTTTGCTTCAGTCTGTATTTAAACTGCATACCACAACTTACCCACCCTATTGTCTGTCTTTTCATTTGAAACATTTCAAAAGTTTTCCTTCCCTGGTGTGTCAGCCAGCAAAGTTTTACAAAACAGCACGATTTCATTCATTGTGCTTTCTAAAATATATCTCACAAATGCAAACAATGAAACAATCTGAAACATCTGTGGACTTTTCTACTTATAGTGGAAAAATCACTTTCCATACTCCTTAGAACCAGCTCTTTACAGGCATTAATTGCTGCCAGTTCCATGCTTTAGAACAGCTGCATTTGACAATGGCATACACAGTAATTTGTTTACCACATCTGGTTTGTTTTCAGGAAGGACTGTGTTCATAGAAGATGGTAATAGATGAGTTTTGAAATTATGTAGTTTAATAGGGCTCTGAGTTGTGGATGTAGAACATCCATTTCAGTGACTAAATTTTAAATTAAATCCTATAAAGTATATTCCTTCAATTTTCTGGGTAAAGTGTTCTACAGTCTAGGTATTTTTAAGGAAATATTATACGTTGTTTCCTTGGTGACAACGGAATTGAAGGACTTAAAATTTTATATACCATGGCCATCTTAAATGCAATAGATGTACTTGGGTTGGCATGCAAAACTTTTGGTAAGTAAGGTAAGTGCTCTACCACTGAGCCACCTTCCCAGCCCTTCGTGCATGCAAAACTTTTGGGACAGCATTAATGTTTGAATCTTGGATAGGATTTGATTGGGAATTGTGGCAGACCTTCATAGTATAAGAAGAAAAACGAAAGGCCATACTAATATTTTTTGGGGGTCGGGTTGTGGGGCCTGAACTCTGGGCCTGGGCATTGTCACTCAGCTATTCAGATCAAGGTTAGCGCTCTACCACTTGAGCCACAGCGCCAGTTTTTTCTTTTTGTTTATGTGGTGCTGAGGAAGCGAACCAAGGGCCTCATGCATGCAAGGCAAGGGCTCCACAACTAAGACACTTTCCCAGCCCCACTAATACTTTTCTCTGCTACATTGTTACATTAGTTTATTCAACACACACATACACACATACAAACACACAGATACACACATTTGTATTATAAAGACCCACTCCGTCTGCAAGAAAATATTTTAATAGGAATTCCATAAAATATTTAGTCTGCTGAGTTATGATTAGAATTTACAGAAATATCTACTTGCTTCTTCCCCTGGACAAATCATTTTCATTTGTGAAGGTGTTGCCAATTGAATTTAGAATTCCCCAGAAAGATCTATGAGTTAAAGAAAAGTGACTTTCTATTTCCTCCCAGACTGTGGAGAATATCTGAGTAGTTCTGGAAATTAAGTTCTTCAGCGTGAAAGCTATGAGAACATAGACTTTCAACTACTTTCTTATTTTATCTTTTAATCAGTCTAGGTTAAAAAAATTTTTTCTCTTTGACATACTCACCACCTTGCCATTGTCTTCTCACAGGCTCCCAAAGCAATAAAACCAACTGAACATATACTGAAACCTTCAAACTTGGAAATCTGAATAAGCATTTCTGTTTAATAAGTCGACAACATCACTTATTATGGTAGGTTATAAAGCTAACACATAAGTCTAGTCTTTCTAACAATGTAGAGTATATTAAATTATGTTTCATTATAAAATATCTAACTCCATGTTTTATTTTATATTTTTGTTTCTGTTGATCCCAGGGCTTAAACTCAGGGCCTGAATGGTGTTTTTGTGTTCTAAACCAGTGCTTGACATATAATCTGAACTGGAACTCCATTTGCCCTGGTGGTTAATTGGAGATAAGAATCTAATGAACTTTCTTATGCAGGTTGGATTTGAACTGTGATCTTCAGATCTTAGCCTCTTAACTCGCTAAGATTACATCCTTGAGCCACCAGTGCCTACCCATGTTGCATATTTTGTGTAATTCAAATTTTCAGCATTGTATAGATGCTCCTAGTACAATAAAAAAAAAAAAAACAACAACCTAGTTTTCACTGTATTTGATGTTGGTATAATTTGTGGAGGGGAAGGGAAAAACCAAATTTTTTAAATAGGGATACAGGTCAACCCAGTGCAACAATGAGATGTACAAGATGTTATGTAGAAAAATGAAATTTACAACTTTGGCTCAAGGTGGGAGAGAGGGTCGGGAAGGGGAGATGGAAAGGGATGATAAAGGGATTGAAAGGAGGAGGTAACAATTCTTGATGAGAAATATACTCATTACATTGTCCCTGTAATTGTAACCCCTTTGTATGGTATTTTCACAAAAAAAACTTAAAACATAATAAGGATATTTGTAAAGTATATAATGAAGGAAGAATTTTCATCCTTTACAAAACCTATGCTAAACTATCTATATTTTACTGTACCTTTCCTGCAACCAGTTTGATATAGTTTAATACCTGTCACTCCAAGTTTCTCTATATTCTACTGGAGATTTAATTTTTCGTGTATGTATGTATATGCATATGTATATGTATATGTATATATCTATCTATCTGTATATGTTCCAATGTGGATCATCAAACTTGAAACTTTGCTTTTTTTTTGGCTGTTCAGCAGTTAACCTGGTCGGCTCAATCTGTGACAATATCTGTGCTCATTCTGATCATTCCTTTATTTACCAAACCACCAGCCTTTAAAATCAGCTTTATTTCCAGAGATGATTACCAATCAGTCCAACCAGTATACACCCAGAGGGTTTTAATAAAACAAGCTTTAAGGAAGGGAGATAACATGAAATGACAACTACAAAATTTCTACAGAGACCTGACATCTTTCACATTTCTGCCTTCCTCCTGATACTTAAGCAAGAATTGACTAACACTATAAATAATACTGCAATTATAACTTAAAGATCAGTGTTTTTTCGAACCTGAAGCCTTCTTTCCATGATTTTTGACATAAACTTTTGTGAGACTTTTTTATTGTGATGGCTTTCCATCCAAAACAAAGCCATGTATATCAAGAAAGCCAATGGTTTCAGCTCAGAGTACTAAACAAAAGAGGGAGAAAATTAAGGTTAGCTATATATGTTAAGCACAAATATAGGCAATACCAAGATATTTTGAAATTGTATACTTTTACTGGATAAAGTGGCTCAAATCTATAATATTATCTACTTGGGAAACAGAACTTAGAGAATTCCAGTTCCAGGCAAAATGTTTTGTGCTTGTGTTAGGAGGACCTCAGTCCAAGCAGGCCCAGGCATAGTGATACTACCTCAAAATAAGCAATCAAATTATAATCTGCAGGTATGGTAGTGTCAGAGATGCTGTTTCACAAGTATAGGTTTTGATTTCAATTTTCCAGTAGCACTGGGAATTTAAATGTGGCATGTCTAAGGTCAAGACTTCATACTTGTCTTACAAGCTCTAATAAAACCTTTACCTCTTTTGCTACTTTGTAAAAGTATAACCATAACTTCCATGTCCCAAACAAATAATTTCATATTAGAGATTTTCTTCTATCTATTAAGTAACATGTTATGTCCCACTGAAATCAGACTAAAGATAAAAAACGCATTGTTTTACAAAGTGATTGCATATGGGGAAACAGAATCTCAAAGGTAGCATTTAAGTTGAAGTCTATTCCAAGAGAAGCAGAATGCCTTGAATATGCCAAGGAAAGAGGAATCAGAAGCCAACTCTCTAATCTTGGAGTTCTAATTCCACCAACTCAGAGACAATGTATTTACAATATTAGTGCTACCAATCTGTGGTCTTTTATTATTGCAATTACTAGCAAACATGTGGAAGCTATAAGACACGAAAAGTCATTGACACTTCGGATCAAAGACTCATCTCTATAATCCTAGTGATTAAGAAGTACGAGACTTGGGGGATAATGGTTTTCAGGCTAGTAGGAAAGTTCATGAGGTTCTATCTCCAATTAACTACAAAAATTTCTGGGCTGGGGCATGGTTCAAATAGTAGACTGACCACTGTTAGCAAAAAACAAAAAAACAAAAAAACTGAGAGCATGATGTATGTTCAAGCCCCAAACTGGCAGAAAGAAAAAGTCCTTAGAAGAATACTATGAGAAGAATTATGAATAGGACAGCAGAAACAAAAGAAATAAACTTATTGATATAAACAAACCTTCTCATTGTGAAATATGGCACAAACTGTAATATTTAGGGTTTACCTTCCTATACAGTAGAACTAAATGGCATTTTTACTTAACGAAACTAAGATATAAAACTGTATGCAATAAATAATCACATTACTTTTATCTTTCCATAATTTAACTTGTTTTACTAAATATTTCTCGAATAGTGTAGCTTTTGAAAATCAATAAATGTTGCATTTTCATATATGATTACATATCCTTCCAAGTGTTGTCTAAAATTTATCTACACTGAAATGATTGCTATTGACATCTTTCTGAAGATATTTATACTTTCAGCTGACCTTCCACAAAACTCATGCCCAAAATATAACTTTTTAGTTTGTTCATGCAAACATAGGAACATAAACATATGTCTCAAAATGTTAATTACTTTTATCTGCTGTCATTAATGAATTATAACTAATAGAATTAAGTATATACCCTGAGGGAAATAAGATACTTCCTTCTAAATACAGACGTGGAGGCACTCACACAATCACACACGCACACATATATATTTACCACTCTGACTCAGGTTAGATTCCTGACATTGCGTGTCAGCAGTGATCTAATAATCAAATTTTCCAGCCCAGACATTAAATACATTCATAATTCCACACAGACAAAAACAGCAGATCATTCAAAATAATGAGAATATTTAACAGAACCAACCAGCGCTGAGCCATCTACTCCCTGATTTCATTCATTCATGATGATGCATTTTTCATATCATAATTAAAAATATTTTTGTCTCTGATTAGCAGAAAATATATGCTATCATATAGTAGAAATTGTAGGTAAAATTACTTGTAATCTTTAGTAGATCTTATCAAAGACTTCTGTTTCCTTCTTGCAGAGTGTTTCAGGCATTTTGCCCTAATGTCTATGATTAAATTACAAAGGACATGCCATATACCTTAATTCACTTTTCCTAAAGGTTATGCTATGGAGTTGAATCTGATTTGTTTGCTTATTCTAAATTAAATATTTTCAACAACTTGGAATTATTGTTTATGTTACTCCTAATCCATTTGAAATATCAAATAGAACTGGAAATTCCCCTCGGCAATGATTTGTGAATGTCATTAATGGTTGTGGAGGGATGAAGGACTGAATTATCTAGAATGCATTAAAAATGGCACTGTTATTCAAAGGGCTGATCATTTAGTCAGCTTTTAAAGTGTGGTGTTCTTATTTCATCTAAGAAGATAACACTATGATTTCCATCACATTCTTGCCTGCAGAGAAGTAGAATTATTTCCTTTGTACAGTTGATGTCCAGCTGCGACTTTAGTGAAACCTACAAACAACTGCACAGGTGTTTTAGCTGCTCTAGATTTTCAAATTTTCTTCCTGTAGCCCTTGTGATTTGAGCCCAGATTCATGGGAGAGTCACATAATCCACAGTAACAAAGCACCACAATATACAAAGACCACGTGCAAAATGAGGTTCAATTTTTTCTTTGTTGTTTCCTTTTTTTATTGATTGTCTTTTAAGGAGCTAAGGGTGTTTATTTCTCATTATTTTTGATGTGACTTAAATACATTTTCCAGATTTTTCAAATAAAATAAAGAGATATAAAAGAGACCTATTTAGTCACAAAATACAGCTAATCATTTGAGTGATTTTTTTATTCTAATCCTGTTCTCAGTTATCTTCAAATAACGTTGAGATGAGCCTAGCATATGTGTAAATTGACATGTATAAAGCACACAGAATTCTGGAATCTTTGGACTGTGATTTCTATATAACTTCACTTAGAAAAGAAAATTATCACTTGGTTCATGTCCGAAGTAATCTACTTAAAACAAGTTTTATTAACTTTATTAATAGATGTCATAATCTATGGTACTGATGCATTGCATAAGTATTTGATTCCTTATGTCCACTGAATTAACATTACATTTATTTTACTTTTTACACATGAAATAATGACATTCATGAGGATAAAACATGCCTTTTTTTTTAATTTTGGTTGCCAAAAGGGAATTATTAGACATTTGGAACATAGAAATATGAACTTTCAAATTTCACTAGGACTTGAATTGTGTTACTTACAACTTTAATATTAAAATAAAAAGCATTACTAAATAGAAAGCAATATTATTTTATTACACCTTAATCCCTGAATTGACTTCATGATAAAAAACAATTAGGTTTATATAACAACATATACATACTCAAATGAACTATGAGATACAGAAACAGAAAACTTTTTTGTTTTGTGTTTGTAGTTGTTTATAGTTTGTGATAATTCTGTCTTTTTTACCTTATGCCTGGTATATTCATTGTGTGTCTTCAGGAAGGTGAGGGGTGGGCACAGAGCTTTAGGGAAAAGAGTGAAAAATTGCAGCAGTGGAGTTCATTGAACATTGATGAAAGTGAACTATTTAACACATGGGTGGGGACAGAAGGGTGGGACTGGGAACAAGTGAGGGAACTGAAGACATTTCACAAAAGGAAATGTACTCATTACCTGATCCTTGTAATTAGAATCCATCTATAAATCACCTTAATAATAACAACAGAGAATTTTTTAAAGTCAAACAGAATGTTGCTTGTTAGAATTCTAGATTTTTTTGTTCACTGGTTTGAGCTTGTTGAGTCTATCTCTGAAAATAGCTACATTGACATTCATTGGGTGAATTTTTGAGCTACTAGTAGATAAAAGTCAATTATGATTGTATGTTTTTTGAGACTGATTCATTTATTTTTTAATCTAATTTGTATTATTTCTGTCTAGTGGTTTTTGGTTTTGTTTTTCCTGTTTTGTCAAAGACTTAGTGGTGCATCATTAGTGCTGATTTAAGATTGTTCTAATTTGTTGATGTACATACTCAAAGCTATAAATATTCCTCTGAGTATTGTCTGTGCTGCTACTGTGTCCCAGAGGAGGTAGTATTTTGTGTGTTCATTTCCACTGAATTCCATAAACGTTGGAACTTTCCTGTATATATCTTCAGTGACTCACTGATGATTTAACAATGTGTTATTCAATCTCTGTGGGCTTCAGAATGTTATGTGATGCCTTTTGATGTCGAGATCTAATTTGGTACCATTATGGTCTGACAGGATACAAAGAGTAGTTTCGTTTTTATTTTTGAATTATGAAAGATTTTCCTTGTGATATAAGATATGATCTAATTTGGAGAACATTCCTTGGGCCGCTGAGTGGAATATATATTGTGACACTGGTAGGTGAAATACTCTGTAGATATCTGTTAGGTATAACTTGTCAGTACAATTATTTAGCTCTAAAAATTTTTGCTAAGTTTTCACCTGGATGGCCTGTCCAGATTTGTTCAAGCAACGAACAATTTATTTGGATATATGCATGTTTTTAGGGTAAGTAGTATTTCTCTGATGAATTTCTCTAGGATTCAGGACATTAATATTTAGAATTTTTATATCCTTCTGATAGAGAGTTTTCTTTGTCAATATTTAATGTCCTTCTTTGTCTCTTTTTACTTTCATACTACTTTTATTTTAAAGCCATTTTAATCTAATATTTGTATAGCTACTCGCCTGTTTATGAGGCCCATTTTTAATTTGTAAAGATGACTTACAGATGGGTTACAATTACATAAGTCAGATGATGAGCACATTTCTTTTTGAACAGTGTCACCTCTTCACACATATTCTCCCAGTTTTTCCCTTTTAAACTCCCTCTCACATAAGTTGTATAGTTCATTTACAATGTAATGTCTATTGAGTAGCACTGCTGCATTTAAGCCTTTGTCCCACCATTTCTGTATTCCCCCTTGCCCTATCCAAACGTACATATAAGACCAAAGGTGCAGAAATTTTAAAAAATGGCATCAGAACATTGAAGGAAAAAGCAAAATAATAAAGAAACTCTCAAAATCATTTCTTGGAGATCATTTTAATGAACATTATTTTATATGATAATATTCGTACAGCTATTGATCCTTTGTGATCCTCTCCAAAGGTCATCCTCCTTTGATCTCACTGTATAAATGTTTAGAATCCCATATAATTTATCATGTCCAAGTGTAATGTTTTCTCTTTTACCATCCAATTGTGTTTACATGTAGAATTAGAGGCACATTCTACTACAACAAATGAGGGAAATTAGGCAACCTATGTTTCTTTGAGTCTGTCTTTCTTCACTTAATATAAGTTTGTTCCAAGTCTTTCCCTTTCCTTATGAATGGTGTAATATCATTCTTTCTGGATCAATAGAATCGCATCATACTGAAGAGTTTCTACATGGCAACGGAAAAAGTTAGCAGGATATATAGAAAGAGAACAGAATGGAAGAAGATTTTTATTAGCTAAGCATTAGACAAGTGTTTTCATAACTAACCCATATTTAGAGATCAAAAAGTTAAACCCAACAAAAATAAACCCTCAAATAAACAAGAACCCAATTAATATATGGGATAAAGACTTAAAGATAACTTCTTAGAAGAAGTAAGAATGACAAATAGCTGCATCTCTCTCCATAAAAGAAATGCAAATCCAAACAACACTGAGATTCATCTCACCCTTCTTACAATGTCACTATGAAAAAACGAACAATGACAGATACTGATAGGGATGTGGCCCAAAGGAAATTCTATTACACTGTTGGTGGGAATGTAATCTTGTTCAATCACTTTGGAAAACAGTATGGAAATTGCTCACAGAACTGAATAGAGAGCTACCCACCGGTCATTTATCCAATAGAGCAGAAACAAGGCCACACTGAAGCTACCAGCATAATCATGTTCATTATCACATTATTTCCTGTAGCCAACATATGGAATCAGCCCAGATGCCTCTCATTGTTAAAAGAGATCAAGAAATATATATGTATATATAGACTATATATATATATATATACATATATATATATATAATTTTATTGGTCCCAATTTACAAGTATATATGTACGTATATAAATGTATGTATACAAACATATATGCATATATATATTATATATATATATATATACAAACATATAAATACATACATAATGGAATTCTGTTCATTCATCAGAAAGAATAACATTGCACCATTCTAAAGGAAAAATGAAACACTTAGAAATAATATTAAGTGAAATAAAGCAGACCCAGAGAAACTTAGTTTGCATGACTTTCCTCACTTGTGGTAGATAGGATTGTCTATAAATGTAAAAATAAACACATTGGATGGTATGCAAGGAGGTACAAATGAATTAGCTGAAGTGTCAGAGTCCATGGAGAGTGAAAATACTATAATTCTCTTAAAAGGCTAAGTGAAAGCCAACAAAATGAATACCAGTAAATATGTAGTGCAAGAGAGGATAGTGGGGGGCAATGTGAGAGGGGTAGGAAATTGAAGGGGAAAAGGATAGAATACAGGCAAGAATCCATTATATACTTCTCAGAATTGAAATATACAAAGCAAGGGGTAGTTTGAAATGAGGTTGAAGATGTTGAAGTGGTGACACAATTCCAGGTGCATTGTACACCTAAACTGCTTTGTTAAATGGCAAGAAATTCCATAATATAATATTGAGATACATAAGGATTGGATGAGAGTGTTGAAAGGGGTGACATTGATCAAGATGCACTGTATCCATATACTGTTTCAGTGAATGGCAACCCCTTTGTACAACTAAAGAAAATAAAAATATTCAAAAAATTAATTATGATAGTTGAATAGAGAGTTGAACCTCAATTCAATTCCCATTTAAAACCCGAAGACTTGGAGAATAAAATTCAAATAATAAAACCTTATGAATCTTTTTAATCAGAATTTGTGAAATTTAAATCAAAACTTTGCTTTTTGTCAGCCATTGGGCTGTTAAAATATTTCAAAGTAAGTGGCTTAAAAATATCAGGAGTATATTATCCATACTCCAGAAGCTTAAACATTGATTTTAAAAATGGTTATTCAAAGCAATTTTTTGTCTTATGGTGGTCTACTTTCTGATTCATAATAATCTATTTGCTGGGCATTCACATGGCAGAGTAATTATATTGGCCTTCTTTCATCAGAATCATTATTGCAGGGTCATTTCTGAAAGGTAGATTCTAATGTCACCAGACAGGAGAATAGAATTTTAACATGTGTATCTGGAAGGAGTTACATCGTCCAAAACACTTTGCTACTTTTTCTTTAACTCAGTGTGGTGTACTTTTGGATATTATTTCATAGAACATAATAACTTAAGGACAAGATTATATCATGTAAATTATGAGAATTATTCTTCTTACAATGGGAATAATTATAGTGATGGCAAAATGAAGTATGATTGTTTAGTGGCTCTTGAATCACATCATAGGTAACCATGTTAACGTGGTACAGCCTTTCTAAGGCCCTTCTGATGTATTTGAACAATCTCCAATGAGTTAATTGCTTTCAGAAATATTCATTTGTGCCAACAAATACAGATCTCCTTTCATTTTAATTAGAGTATGCTAATTTCTCTGATAAAACACATAATAAAATTGTTACAATTAATATAACATAAAGACTAATATTAATAGCATTATAATTACTAGTATTCACATTATATAATATATTGACATCCCTTGGTTACTTGAATTTTTAGAATATTTATAACTAAACGTAAATTGTTTGCAAATAATTATTTGATGATGTATGGAAAATGAGAAAAATATTTGCATACATATTTACTACAGATGCAAACAGATTCACCTGGTTATTTCTGAACCTTCATTTGTTGGTTTCATTCATGCATTAGGAACATGCAGAAAAATGAAAATTGCAAACTTGCATTTACTAAAAGGTTAATTACAAGTTTATGTTGGGCTAAATAGCACATTTTATAAATTAAATTGTTTTTGTCCCTTCCTTCCTCCCTCCCTTCCTTCGTTTCTTTGTGCCTTAATTCCTTCCTTTTTTCCTTCCTTCCTTCTTTTCTTCTTTCCTTCCTCCTTCCTTCCCTTCATCCCTACTCCTCTCTCTCTTTCTCTCTTCCTTCCTTTTCTTTCCTTCTTTCTTTCCTTCTTTTTCTTCCTTTCTTTCTTTTACTCAGACTATCTCTTATGGCTATAGAAAAAATACCAACTCTTATCCTCCAAGGTGTTATGAGTAATTATAAATATACTATATTAACATTAATTTTAATAACCTAAGTTGTATCTTAAGACAAATGATAATAAAAACAACTTCACAAAATTTCAGGATATGTAACAAATATTACTTTCCATGATATTGTTTATTTCTTTAAACTAAAATAAGAATTTATACATAATATTGTGTGTGTGTTGTTCTTGTGATTTGAACTCTAGACCTATCCCTTGATTTTTTACCTAGCAAGGACATTGCTCTAACATTTGAGCCACAACTCCACTTCTGGCTTTGTGTGTGTGTGTGTGTGTGTTCTGCTGTGTGTGTGATTAATTGAGATGTGACTCACAAACTCTTGGCAAGTCTGCGCTTTTTTTATTTTTATTTTTTTATTGTGAAAATACTTTACAGAGGGGTTATAATTACATGAGCAAGGTAATGAGTACATTTCTTATCAAGCATTGTTGCCTCCTCCTTTGTTTCCCCCTCCCAAACCTTCCCATCTACCCCCCCTCCGCCTCTCACCTGGCCAAAGTTGTAAAGTTCATTTTACAACATAACGACTTTTACACCTCATAGTTTTAATGGGTCCACCTTTATCCTTATTTAAACCATTTGTTTTTTTCCCTTCCAATCCACAAATTGTACCAACATCAAATACAATGAAAGCAGTGGGAGAGGGACATATCTGAGACAAGCAGCAAAGGTCAGATAAGTTGATGTTAAGTGAAATGGACCCCAAAATAAGTATTCAAATGTTTTTTTCTTGTAATTGTTTCTAACATATTTATAAGATGATATCATTGTTGTCAAGGCTGGCTTTGAACCCCAGCTTCCTGAGTAGTGAGGATTACAAGCTTGAGATACCCATATTCAGCACTGATATTATATATGTAAGAATAAAATAAATTTCTTATTATTTGAATTCTAGAGGCTCAATTTAACAAATTAATATTTAGATATTTATTTAGTTAGTGAATCTGAACCTGCAGAGTGAAAAAAAAGTTTTCATTTTTATGAAAAAATATACACTCAAAGGTTTAAATGACAGAATCTTTGCACAAATTGAAATACTCTAATATTCAAAAGTGATGAAGGGATCATTAATCAAATTTCTCATGTAAGCTAAAAGCAATAGGCTCTGTTAGGGTGAATGAAGTAATTTTTCATTAAATTAAATATTATCTACTGTGGTCACATGATTTTCCCTTCTTTTAAACCAAAAGTTTTTTCGACATAAAATATAGATTCATACATTTTTGGAGTATATAAAAATATTAATTACTAGTTATTTATTTCTGAGGTTTGAGTACCGAGACATTTCAGAGAAACACTGAATTTCATGTATTTTATGTCAACAGTGATTTTTAGAAATTGAATCAGTCTCCATATGAAATAAAGCAAGATATTCCAATACATGGAATTATTCCTATAGACTTGAATATAACTTATTTTTGAATGGTAGGAAATTCATATTATTCCTACTCTATGGAATAATTAAGAAATAAGTGATTGTGATAGTATTTATTTTTCCTTCAACTAGAAAGAAACAATCTAACTATAGATGACAAAAACTTGAATAGAAATGTCATAAAATTATGAAAAATTAAAGTCATTATGAGTTAGATGAAATAGTCATTTTTGAAGGTCACCAAATGAAATCTCTGAAGCTTCCTTATCTGTTAAATAAAATGTATTTGCACTCAACATGTTTCTCCAGCAATGGTATAACCAAACCACCTCCATGCCAAATAGCTTCTTTGATTAATTCAAGTAAATATTTAGAAACAGAAGTTATCACAATGTATAGAAATATCTACCCAACACTCTAGAAATTAAATCTGAAATCATAAAGGATTGAAATTAATAATTAGCTTTCACTAAGTTGCCATAAAAAGGTGAAACCTTTCATGTGGGCATAGTTGTAGAGATTTGGTCGCTGAGAACTTGTGATCAAAGGTGTTCAGATCAAAGTCCTTTCCTCCTCCTCCTTCTTTTCCTTCTCCCTCTCTCTCTTCCCTCCTCCTCCTTCGCCCTCTCCCACTCCTATTCCTGTCTTCCACGAATACACATATTCCAACACATATTCCTGACATGGGGTACTGTGCCACCACCAACCCAAGTCAATGAAGATAAGAAACATAATCTGAAATGTATAAAATCAGAAGTCAAGTTTAATCTTTCCCCCTTGTAAGTTAATTTTATAAAGTATTTTTTCATATTAATAGGAGACTGTCACAGCATGCTCTCATTTATTATAGGGGATAAGATTTACTGGAAAAAATCTAACCAACATCACCCTAATGAAATGATTGATTAAATTAATATTATATTAGGACAAATCTACTTTAAAATATCAGATATAGTTCAATACAAGGCAAAATATCACCTCTATGATTTCATATAAAAGACAGCAGCATACAATCTGTTCCTCAAGGACATTGACCTATAATTGGCAGTATTGTCAATTTCATAAATGATTTAAGAAGACTATAGAACAAATTTCAACTCAAACTGCATGATATAATATTTACTTTTTCCCCTGTATACCATCTTTGTCTGGTTCCCAAAATGACTTGTATTTTATCATATTTTTAATTAACTTTAAGTAGTTGTGTGGGACTTGCTGTTTGACAAAGCAGTATATTAACAGTGTATAGTGAGTTTTTTTTTTCTTTTTCCTCTCCTGAGGTTTGAACTCTGGGCCTGGGGGCTGTCCCCGAGCTCCTTTGGATGAATACTAGAACTCTATCACTTGAGGCACAGCAGCACTTTCTGATTTTTCTGAGATTTAATTGGAAATAAGAATATCACAGACATTCTTGCCTGGACTGGCTTCAAACCTCAATTTTCTGCCTCCTGATTATCTGGGATTACAGCCATGAGCCGCTAGGGCCCGGCTTAATAAAATGCACTTTTTTTTTTGCCTAGTCCTGGGGCTTGAATTCATGCCTTGGCAACGTCCTTGAGTTTTTTTCCTCATGCTAGTACACTATGAATTGTGTGATAGTGCCAATTCCTGCTTTTTTGTTTATGTAGTACTGGGAAATCAAACCCAGGGCTTCACACATGCAAGTCAAGCATCTACCACTAGGCCACATTCCATGGCCAATACAATGCATCTTATGATCATTATCCCTCATCCTTCTCAATCCTATCTCATAGCTCAATTTACATGAATTTGTAGAATACTCACTGTCTCTTAATGTCATATATAGGCACTCAGAGGACATATCACAGACCATATTTTCTTGATAGTCTTATACATCAACATACTAAAGTTGTGCATTATAGAATTCTGTGATTTTAAATTCTAAATTTTCACTCAGTTTAACCCACTACTATTCTAAAATTTTTTCCTAAGGTTAATGCAAATGCAATCTGTGATTCTTCGATAAAGTCCAATGCTTCTTAGAATGTTAAAGAGTTGGAGTAAAAACATCACCTTCAGTTCAGAAACATTTTATCATTACTACCCTCTCAAAATACTCAAATATTTATTAATAGTCATTTCCTGTCATCATTTCAACCTACTCTCCCTTTGAGCAGCTATTATTTCATATTCTACCTCTACAGATGTGCCAATTTTAAAAACCTCATATAATTAGAAAATGTAGTCTATTTTATCCATTTCTCCCATGTAATATCACTGTTTCCAAAGTAAGTCCCTGTAAATTTTTCTCATAGATAGAGCATATTTTTTGTATGCATGTGTATATTGGAATAACATCCTCAATGAGCATTTCCATGTTTTATTATATGATATTATGAAGGGTTTTGCTATGTATATTCTTGTACGTGTGTCTCATTGGACATACGTTGTAACCTATTTTGTATATAAAATTATAATTCAAAATACTGGATCATAGCGACAATTCTCTATGTAATGTCTTAAAGATTTCCAGTATATTTAAGAAACTGAATATATCATTTTAAGTGCCAAGCACCAATGTATAAGGATTGCAATTTCTACATAATGGTTGTGCAGGGCTATCTTATTCTTTCTATTTCCACTAATCTCTATATGTATGTAATGTCTAGGTATGTTATGATCTTTGCATATGTTCCTTGATTGTTGTTATATTACTATAGAGATATGTATTTGGATTTTTGGATAACTTATTCAGGATGGTTAAAGTATTTCATTGGCATTAATATGCTCTTAATATATTTCTGATTCAAGTCTATTTAAATAAATATATATGTGTACACACTACATGTACATATGCATATAGTCATACTTATATGTGTATATATTCAAATACCTATATATGTATACATATATAAGAATATACAGATGTGTACATATATGTATACATAGCGATACATATATTATAATTTTTATTTGTCTGTAAGTTATTGGCTCATGCTTGTAATCCTAGGCACTCAGGAGGCTGAGATCTGAGCATCATGGTTCAAAGCCAGCCTGTGCAGGAAAAGTCGATGAGACTTTTATCTCCAATAAACCACCAGAAAGCCGGAGGTGATACTATGGCTCAAGTGGTAGAGCTCTAGCCTTGAGTGGAAGAGCTGAGGGACAGAGCCCAGGCCCAGGGTTCAAGGCCCAGAACCACCACCACAACCAGCAACAAGGAAAAGATTACTGACTCAAAAAGCAATAGTATTAAGCAGTCTTAAAGATAGGATCAAGTCTAACATTTTAGAATTATCTTAGATACCAGCAACTTTCGAGTCCAATGAGCCATGAGCCCTCAGCATGTTGACTGAATTTCTTAGTTTATTTACACAATCATTATAAGTATCCATTTTCTCATCTATCTTTCTTTCATTTCACCACAGAATGTGTATTTATCCTTTATGTCATACTTGAATACCAAAGCCTTTGGAAGATAGTTATTAATTGGTGCATATTAATTATATGAAGATATCTTATTGCAATATCTTACATTCTCACATATTGATGAAGGGCCTGATTAACCCGTTTCTGGCTTTCTCCATTTCCATTGCCCTTTATATTTCAACTGTTTTCTTTGAATTTCTTTATGCTACCTTCACACATTGTCAAAATGTATTAAAGTGCTATTTACTCACCATCATTGAAAATTATACAATGCTGAATATAAAAGCAAACATCTAAATAAATGGAGACATAATTTTTGTCGATTGGAGGATACAATTGAGAAAAGATATAAATTGTCTCTTCCCCTTTTTTTGGTCATTCATGGGGCTTGAAATCTGGTCCTGGCGCTGTCCTTCTGCTATTCATTTCAAAGTGAATGCTCTACTCATTGAGCAACTGTGCCACTTCTGGTTTTCTGGTGGTTAATAGGACATAACAGTCTTACAGATATTCCCATTCCAGCTAAATTTCAACCACAATCCTCAGATCTCAGCCTCCTATGCAGCTAGGATTACAAGCATAAGCCAACAGCAATCAGCTTCATAGTTTTATTTATGTTTATGACAATTTCTAAGAACACCTGACTTGCACTCTTTGAGTCATTGACAAAGAAAAATAATCTGGAATATATTTCTCTGTCCAATATTAAAGCTATTAGTGTAAAATTGTTATATTTGTAGAGGAAAGATTATCCAGCTCAATGGGTCTGTAAGGCACCAGATTAGATCCACATAAATATTATCAAGGAATATTTAATAAGGGGTAAAACCAAACATTTGTGGAATGATGTTCTGTTTAATAAGTGGTGATACATTAGGCAGTATTTGGGAAAATTAAAAAGTGACCATTGACTTAAACATAACAATTTATTCAAATGTTAACTTCAAGCAGGATTAAAACGTGGCATATAAAACAAAAAGAGAGATGGAAATTTACAGCAACGGAAGACGTTTTGACAATTTTGGGATTTGGCATTAAAATTATAAGAAAGGAAAATGAAAGAGTTGAGCTCATTGAAAGTGTAAAACAATTTAGCCTATGAAAATTCATATACAAGTGGTGAGCAGGTGGCTCATGTATCTCATCCTAGCTACTTGGGAGGCTGTGATTTGAGTTTTGCTGTTTGAAGGCAGCCCACAAAATAAACTCCCTGATAATCTTATCTCTGATTAATCAGCAAAAAAGCCAGAAGTGAGGCATGACTGAAATGGTAAATTGTTAAAAAATTGCAACAAATCTCAGGGACCCTGAGTTCAAGCCCCAGGACCAAACAAGTTTGAATCAACTTGATATAATGTAACGGTTATAAATTTTAACAATTAAATCAATGAATATTACACATTCCCACAGAAATATAATTGGAAACAAAAGGCATAATTGTTTTCTTAAAACAAGTAATGGAACCATGAATTTCTTTCACTTTACAATTCATGTTTTATGTCACTTTAATTAGCAGACTTCCAGGACTAAAACTAAATATATTAATTGTATACCACAAGAAGAAAAGTGATTATAGTTAAGAATAGATATTTCATCCTAGCCAGAAGATAAGTTTTTGAGCATTCTCCCTAAAAAGAAATTTTACATGCAGAAATTAATGGATATGATGTAGCTTTATTATTACACAACATATAAATGAATGGGATTATCAAGCAATATTTCATAGCTATGTAAAAAATAATTGTGTAGCTAGGAGTCAGTGGCTCATGCTTATAACCCTAGCTACTAAGAAGGCTGAGAGCTGAGACTCAAGGTTCAAAGCCAGCTTAGGCAGGAAAGTCTGTGAGACTCTTATTTCCAATGGGCCACCAGAAAACTGGCAGTGGCTCAAGTGGTAGAGCACTAGTCTTGAGCTGAAGAGCTGAGGGACAATGTCCAGGCCCAGATTTCAATCCCCACTACCAACAAAAATTAAAAATAAACAGTTACAAATAAACAAATATTTTGAAATAAATGTGAAAAATATATTCTAACAATTTTTAAATCCTTACTAGGTATACTAGTTTATATAAATATAAAGAATTGCTTTCTGGATTAGTTGTCATTGAGTCAAATTTGTAAATCACACATTTGTCACTCAATTCATATTTGTATATTTCTATACTTATATACTTTAAGTATAATTAAGTGATAAGTGAAAGGCAATACTGTTTTAGGAAACTCCCTTGGCTTTCTATAATTAAGCCTCCTACCCTAAAATCAATATGCCCTCCAAAATAGTCAGACGTTTCATCTCACTGGAGAAGAAAAGTATAAGCCATAATCATTGCTAGAACAAGTAACATTTCACATGTATGTCACTTAGTTTAAGAACCAAAACATGCAAATCATCTTAATAATGCCAGTAATAGCAAAATGTCTTCTGAGCTTTTCAGTCTTTAAGGAGATGAAAATCTTTAATTATACATCTATTTTTTTCTACATAACATCCTATATCTTAGGAAGATATTTTTTGGTAACCCTCTGTTCCTGATTAGAAGACCGGAACAAAGGCAATAATGAAAATAGCCAAGGAAAATACTTGAAAACTATTAAAAAAGCAATCACAGACACTCTTGTTTTCATCAATTTCAATGAGAATGTACGTAAAAGTATCACGTTTTGTTGCATTTAAAGAGCAATAATTAAACTTTATTTAGCAGTGAAGAAGGGAACAGAAAACTTTGTTTGAAAACAGCTTGACTTTGAACAATTCAACACAAGCATAATGGATTTATCTTGTTTTTCTATGCAGTTGCCAAAATAATAGAGAGCAACACCCAAAGGCAGGAAAACACCTAAGTCAAAGCAGTAAACTTTTGTCTATAAAATAGTTTTGAGGGTCTGACTCTTTCAAAGTCAGGCTTGCAAAGAGGAAAGTGTATTTGCTTTGGAGTGAACAATAAAAATATAAAAATCCTCTATTAATGTTTATCATATTTTGATTAGGACTTCTTGTGTTGGAGAAGAGTAAAGTTATGAAAAAGTTCAAGATTATTTGACTATTCCCCAATATCATTATTATTCATCAGCTATAACTATGGAAGTAGCCTTGATTACTCTTAATATCATTCTTCTTTACATTTAGAAGTATTGTTTGTTTCTGGGTTATAAGCTGCTAACACTTGAGTGTTAATAAAGGGTCATTTCTTAAGAG